>NC_138369.1:123697034-123767142 GCF_054177405.1 Leptonychotes weddellii
ATAAGAATAAAAAAAATAAATTAAAAAAAAAGTAAAAGATTCCTTTGAGATGTATGTTATGTTTTTCTCTTTTGTTGTTGTTCTGATTTAAAAAAAATCATTCTCTATTGAAAGTGGGGTCTCATTGCCAACACATTTTCATTGTCTCATTTTCTCTTACACGAACCTGACATATTTCACATTTTGCCTTAGATATAATATTCTGCTGGAGTTTCATTTCATTGTCCACATGAATGCTATTCAGTTCTATCCCAACTCTATTTCATTTCCGCGAAAGATACTGAATTTTAAAGTTGTCTTTTGTAAACGTTGTGTTCCTGACACAAATGAAACAAATCTGGAACTACAAAACTGAAAATGAAAGGAGAGCTTGTGGTCAAGGTATAAAAGAAACAGGCTAGACCTGTGGGGTCAGTGCTGTAGATGCTACATACCACGTGAACATCGTGTATGCGCATTAGCCTGCCTTCGTGGGCAACTCAAATTCACAGGTCTCATCCTCAGAAGTGAGAGTATATATCAGATTTTCTAGACTCTCTGATGGCAAGTGTCTCACCTGATGCTCCATTTCATTGTGAGCAATATGAGCTAAGGTAATAGATTCCTCTTTGCAAACTTGAACATCATTATCATTCCATTCTGCTCAGGTCTGTTAAAAATCTGACATCAATAGTAACCCAGCTTCATGATTTCATCTAGCCATTAAATCAAACCTAACATTGGACTATAATCATAGGTAGGCTTTCATGCCCTCTGCTGGATGCTCAAAGAAAAAGCTACACCCTTTAACAACTAGAAAAGCCTCATTTAAAAAATAATGTTCTTTAACATAAGAAGAAAAAACTCTAGTCTTATTGGAATTAAAATCTGAAACACCAGGTTAAATTGAATTTTAACAACTTATTGGTGAGCTAAGATGCAAGTAAAGATTTTCAGAGATGAGATGACAGAAAATGTACAGGTTTATCGTTTTAAATTTCCTTTTTAAATGTTACAATAATCATATAATCCAAATTAGTTTTATTATTTTCAGTAGTTTTCAGTGGACCATAAAGAGCATTTGCTAGAACTTCTAAGTCTCTGTCTGGAGATCAGAGCAAAGTAGTGGAAACTCTAATATCATTAAAAATCATACTAAGTTTGGTGGAGAAATATATCCAGAATCTTACACAATAATTAGCATATAATGGTCTTTTAGTGATTATTTTTTAGAATTAAATGAAAATATAATCTGGAATATCTGATAAGACATCTTTGTCAGAAGGGTATTTATGGAAACAAACTCTTTTTCTACCAGCCCTACTTACCTGCCAACACCTCCCACACTTCCTCTCACGCCCCCCAAAACCAACCAACCAACCACGTGCCAAGCATGCTATTTGGTTAGGCGTGTCCTGACACATAAATTCAAGTCACAAAAATAAATTCCGATCACTTCAACCATGTTTTCACTAATGTCTTTGGCAAACTCCAGCTGCTGAATCATTAGCCCTGTTTCCAGATGCACTTGTACTTCTCTATGTGTCGATTGTATCCACTGCCTATTCTGCAATTGGAATGAATTTTAACATACATAGCTCATAGGATATGAGCAAAAACTCCTTAGCATGACTTACTTGAGGTACACTTAGTTATAACCCACATTCTCTGATGTTTGTAACCACTTTTTAAAAAGATTTATTTATTTTAGAAAGAGCGTACGCACATGCACACATGTTGGGGGGGGGCGGGCAGAGGGAAAGGAAGAGAATCTCAAGCAGACTCCCTGCTGACCCCAGAGCCAGACCCGGGGCTCGATCTCCCAACCTGGAGACCATGACCTGAGCCAAAATCAAGAGTCTGACACTCAACCAACTGAGCCACCCAGGTGCTGCTTGTAGCCACTTTTGAAATTAGATGATCATTGTGGGAAAATATCTGGACCAGGAATTGAAAGATCAAAATGCCTAGTCTCTAGTTTTGTCTTTCATGCTAATTAGCTATGCATGTTGGGCAAGTCAGTTACCCTTCCAGGACCCACATTTTCTAATCTATTAAATGAAGGCAGTGATAGATACATATAGATAGATAGATAGGGAAAGAGAGACTGAGAGAGAATTAAAGTAACACATGCATTTAGTTTTAAAAGTCAAAGAGTACCATAGGCTCATGATAAAAGCCAGCACTTCTCTGCCCTACCCAACCCCACATAGCATTATCTCTAAGTTTATTTCTTGAGGCAATAATTTTCAGCTGCTTTAGTGTTTTGCTTCAGATACCTATGACCTAATTTCTAAATGATATACTTAAACATTTTTTAAAATTTTTCTTTTAATTTTAGATATTATTCACTGACTTCCCACAATGTGATTAGGATTTAGTTTTCTTATTAAATCTTGCCACCTTTCCTTAGACACACTTCCCCCTCTGTATAGCTTGTCGATCTAATGCCCAATGTAAAACTCAATACTTATTATTTACACTATTCATAGCTTAACCGTTTTGGGGGTGTGGGGGGGTTAATCCAACTTCCGTTTTTCGTTGATTTAGAATTGCCTTGTCTTTTCAGTTCCTTCACTTTCCATTTACCAATAGTTAATTCATCACCACATTTTTATTATGTATTTTTTTTTCTTAATATCCCTCTTATCATCCTACAGCTATTTGTTGTCATGTTCTGACTGGAACTGGCTCTTCCCTGGGTTGCTTAATACTATCTTCCTGTAGATCATGTTCATCATCATTTCCAAAGTTCTCTTCACCTCTCCTATCTCTAATTCTTGGTGAGTCTCTGCATTGCTACAGCATGAGTTTGCTTGATTATTCTCAGTTTTGTCCCTGAAGACACTTAGCCAAGTGGAGAAACTTGAAACCCCAGTGAATTATGATTTACCCATCTGCATCCATTTCAGATATCTCTTGGTGTACTAAAATCTTGCTGTTATTTTTCTTTGTCATCTTCTTGCCACTCTCCTTGTTCTTGTGAATTAAAAACGTTTTTCCTCTTCTACTGTACTTCGTGGATTTCAGAAGGGAGGAGACATGTTCAATCTACCATGTATAACTTGAAGTTAAGAATAGCTAGGCCACAAAATTATCATGAGAATAAAATCTGAAAGCAGTTTGTATACACCCTAAACCCTGCTTACCTACCCGGGATTATTAGAGTATATTAACACAAGTTTCTCTGGGTTTCTTTCATCAGTGGATACTAATGAGATTATTTTAGCAGCCCTAAGCCATCTGTCCCTAGCTCTTACCTACATTCACTTTCATAAAGCCTTATCCCCATCAAATCTCTTCCATTTATCTCTGGGACTTTCCAGAACTAGGTAACATGGGCTTACAAAATCTGTTTGAATACATACTAAGTAAGAGACTCCTTTAGACCCTTGGATATAAATTAGTGAAGCAAAACACAAAGATCTGTCCCCTCATGAATTTACATTCTAGCAAGGGAAGGCGAGCAGATTATAAATAGAATTCAACTATGTAGTGGAGTAGGTGGTAAGTGCTATGAAAAAAGTGTATCTGAGACAAAGAGGTGGAAGTGCCAGGGTGGGGAGAGCTTGCAATCTAAAGTAGAATAATCAGGGTGGGTCTCATGAAGAAGGTGACATTGGGACAAAGAATTAAAGGAAGTAAAAGGGTGAAACAATGTTGATATTTGGGGGAAGAGTGTTGCAGGCAAAAGAAACAGCAAGTACTAGGGCCCTAACCGACAGATGCAGGAAGGTTAACAGCTGATAGGTCTGATAACAGTGTTCCTGGGACAAATAAGTAAGGGCAAGAGTCACAGGAAAGGAGACCTGGGCAGAGTATTGATCCTACAGGGGCCTGGGGCAAGGACTTTGGCATTTCCTTTGAGTGAGGTGAGGGTCATTGGAGTTTAGTTAAAGGACATGATCCTCTTTATATTTTGAAAAGATTACTCTAGCTACTCTGTTGGAAATAGAATATATAGAAGGGCAAAGCTGGGAGCAAAAGGACCAGTTGAGATGCTATGACAGTCATCCAGGCAAGAACTGGTTGTGAGTGGCTCACACCAGAGATGTAGTAAGAACTGTTTTAGAATCTAGGCTTATTTTGAAGTTAAGAGCCAAGCCAAGCCATTTTCTGACAACATGGGCGTAGGAAGTGACACAGAGGGAGGACTCAAGAATGACTCCAAGTTCTTTGGTCTAAGCAACTGGAAAGTTGCTGTTGCCATCAGTTGAGATGAGGAAAGTTTGGATAAACAAGTTTGGGAAAAAATTAGGTAGGAGATAAATTTGGTCAAGTTAAACTTATAAGGTATTTTAGATAAACAAGTAGAGATATCAATTGTTCAGTTTGACAAATTTGTCAGCTGAAGACCATTGTGTGTCTAGCATGGATTTCTTTTTCTGCCCCCCCCCCTTGCTCATGGTCACTGCAAAAGGGCTGAAAATGTCTCACTGCTACTTCTGCAGGCAGAGTTCTCAATAAGAACATTGATATCTACGCCAAAGGTTCTTATCATGGTTCTCCAAGAAATGCCATCTCCAGATACCAGAGAAAGGCTGTGGGCTCCACAGTCCACATCTACCCATACAACATGGGAGCCTCCTCCTTCTCCACACTGTGCTATTACACATGCCCCACAGCTTTGGGGTCTCCTTCAGCTTCTATCTACACTTTCTCTCTCCTCAGGCTGAGACAGGCAACTTTTTGAACTGGGACTTGTAATCCTCTTCATTCATCCTTCACCCTTCAACTCTGAGAGCCCCTTGTTCCTACTCTTGCCTTTTACCTTAATTCAAATATTCTCTTTCTGGTTTGGGTCTGGACATGTCTGAATCTCTGCTTGGACCATTGTTAAATTATGATAATTCTTACTAACTCCATACTAGGGGAGAGGTCAGATGAAAACAGGGATAATAAGGCAGGAGAAAGCTGTGATGTGTGCCTGGAGTGGAATCCCAAACTTAATGGAGACAACTCCATGCATTAATTACTGTCTATTTGAGTACTGATGTAGAAACATTCACTTGGTTGTGTAGCACAAAGTATAACACAGCAATGATACATTAAAGTTCCAGTAATTTACATCCTGAAACATCTCCCTGACCAAAATTCTTTCTCTACACTCATTCTTTTGTCTATTTGTCCTTTTTCAGACTATATTAATTAATTTCTGGAAATTCACACTAAATAAAACAAGTGTTCCTACATTTGATGTTTTAGAATTAAAAAAAATCTTTCTAATGTTGCCAGTTGATGATCCAGAACTAAAATCGGCTTGATTTCAGAATTTCTTCATATGAAGGTGGGGGGCCTGACGTGCCAAAACTTGGAGCAGGATACAGTTCAGTGTTCTGAGTTTGAAGGTTTTCTAACGTTGCCAGTTGATGAGCCAGAACTAAAATCGGCTTGATTTCAGAATTTCTTCATATGGAGGTGGGGGACCTAAAGTGCCAAAACATGGAGCAGGATAGAGTTCAGGGTTTTGAGTTTGAAGGTGAATTCCAACATTTGGATTCACAGCCACTTCTGTCCCTGGAAAGAGAAAAATGGGGACTTGTAATCTTTCTAGTCAGCATAAAACAGAAGTACACGAACTGCCTAATAAAATCTGCCATTTCTTGGATCACTGGAGCAACAGAAAATTATTTGTACCCTTGAGAAAAAATTTACAGCCATCCTGCTCTCTCTGCAGTGATAGTTTAGTCACTATAGCAAGAAAATTTGGTCTCATGAACAGATTATATCATCACTGACTAAACCCATCAAGAAGCATTTACAGTTTAGCGGCTGAAAGTAGGAGGAATGCCCTTTTTGGTAAATTGGAAGACAAGATTCCTATAAATACTAACGGTATTTTAGTTAATGTTTCCATCATGGGAAATGCAAATCTCAATAGAAATATTTAAATATAATGTCTGAACTTCATTATTTTATATTTATGCTCTGCAAACTACAACTAATGTAATTAATTAAACATTTCTCTATGATAAATAGTAAAAATGTTAACTTGCAAAAAGTTTGCAACTAAAGTATACACACACAATAAAGGAAAAGCATCATTAGATTTTAAAAAACGCTTCAAAATCAAAATTTTGACTTTTAGATTATGCACATTATAAGGCACTAAATATCAAAAACAAGCATTTTCTTCCTCAAACTGATCACTTTGAGAAACTATGTACTTATTCCCATAGCTCTTTTGGAAATCTCTTATTAATATTTCTTTGAAAGACTGTTACTGCTTTTGAGTTACAACAGGAACCAACAGTAATATTTCATAGGCACAATCCTCTCACTCCCTTTATAAATAAATAAATAAATAAATAAATAAATAAATAAATAAATGTGTATATATATATATATATTTTTTTTCCTACCTTGGTCTTTGGCTGTCTTGAAATGGTTTGATTGCTTCTTTTCAAAACAATAACAACTATAAATTCCAGTAACAATTCTTAATTCACCTTTACAGAGGAGTGCCTGGTGCCACAGTCGGTTAAGCGTCTGACTCTTGGTTTCAGCTCACGTCATGATCTCAGGGTCCTGGGATGGAGCCCTTCCAGGGGCTCCATGCTCAGTGGGGAGTCAGCTTGAGATTCTCTCCCTTTCCTTCTGCCCCTTCCCCTGCTCACATGCTCTCTCTCTCTCGCAAATAAATAAATAAATCTTAAAAAAAATAAAAATAAGAAACCTTTAAAGAAAAAAAATAGGCCCTTGAATTAAATCTAGTTCTGTGACTGTTTTCGTATATTAAATTTAATTGGAACAGAGCCATGTAACTCATCTACATATTGTCCCTTTTTACACTGCAATGGCAGAGAGGAGTAGCCCCCTACAGGGACCAATGGCCTGCAAAATCAAAAGTATTTCCTGTCGGGCCCTTAATAGAAAAAGTTTGCTGACTTCTTGAAGGATTAAGATTTGATACCATCTGGGGCACCTGGGTGGCTCATTCATTAAGTGTCTACCTTTGGCTCAGGATTGAGCCCCACATCGGGCTCCCTGCTCAGCGGGAAGCCATCTTCTCCTTCTTCCACTCACCCTGCTTGTGTTCCCTGTCTCACTGTGTCTCTCTCTGTCAAATAAATAAATAAAATCTTAAAAAAAAAAAAAAAAGATTTGATACCACCAAGGAGATCCCAAAGAAAATGACACAATTATCAGAACCATTCAAGGAACAGTTAGATGTTAGACATTCGCCGCATCCCTAGAATCCATATGTAGGTTACTCAGAATCCTTTTGCCTTGGAATGGACGGTGTTTATTTGGAATCATGAATTTTCATATATTTGTATTTGTATTCACTAGCTGGCAGACCTAAGTATAATAAATCAAATATTAATATAATCTGTGAAGGGTAGAGTATTTTGAATAGAAGGCTGGTTCAGCACTTTTCTTAAGGAAGTATTTATTTAATTGAATGATTTACTCCTAGGCTATTACATAACATTTCATATGTCAGTTTTCTCCTATGCAATAGAAGGATAATGATATTATCTATGTCTGTAAAAACATGGCTAAATGAATGTAGAATGCTTAAAACAAAACGTGGTACACAGTAATTATCCATTAATAGCTAATTATTATTATTATTATTGTAGAAGTAATAGTACTATATTTCAAGAACTCTACTGTATGCTAGGAATATGCATGCATTTTCTTTTATTTACAATATTTTCTTTTTTTTTTTTTAAAGATTTTATTTATTTATTTGAGAGAGCGAGAATGAGAGAGAGTACATGAGAGGGGGGAAGGTCAGAGGGAGAAGCAGACTCCCTGCCGAGCAGGGAGCCCGATGCGGGACTCGATCCCGGGACTCCAGGATCATGACCTGAGCCGAAGGCAGTCGCTTAACCGACTGAGCCACACAGGCGCCCCTACAATATTATTTTCTAATTTATCCTATTTTAATGGGTACATACTTATTTGATCATCATTATTAACATCACAACAGAGATTATTAAACAAAATAATTTGTGGAGTTAGAGCCTTTTGCAGTTAGGAAGTTCAGGATAACATGAGCTAAGTCTGAGGCACTTGATAAAACTGTTAACATGGGCAAAGTGCACTTACCCCAGCCCTTCCCTCCATTGTCGATACTGGTACTGGGCATTGTCCGTTTCCTACATGGACTACTGCTGGTATATCCAGTACAGAGTCAATGGTAATTTAGGTACCATTCTGACTGGAGTGGTTGATCAGATTGACCTGACACAACTATGAGCTCAAATTTATTTTTACTACTGCCAATATCAATATCGTGCTCCTGGCAAGAGGACATTAACAATTGCTCTCTGTGGTAGGAAAGTTTCATGTTATCACCTTACTACAAATTTGGCCATTGCCTTTAAGCTTATTATGAAAACCACAGGGCATTCATTTGGTAAACATAACTAAGTCAATGTGTAGAGAAAGCTTTTGTGAAATCAAACATCTATCAGTTTCCAGTTTGTTTCAAAGCAGGTTTACATGCAATACAAGTATCCCCCACTTTTGAAAGTTTACATTACTCCACTTCGTTTTCATGAAAGACTTACAGTAGTACCTGTTTTTGCTAACCGAAAGAAATTTAAAAAGGATTTTATAGCAGAGTTCAGATTTCCCACATCATTAAGATTAGTCCAATAGACCTGCCATATTTGAACATGCCCCTTCCACCTCTTCTCTTTTCGTTTCTTTATCTCGTTCCTTCCTCTTCTATGAGAGTGGCTAACAGTGCCTGAATATGAGTCACAGTTCTACCATGGGCTAATTGTTAAAGTTCTAAGTGCCTTGCTTCCCTCAGCTTTGGAGGGTTCAAAATGATAGTGAACCCCTCATAGCGTTGTAGGGAAGAATAAATGAGACCAGAGATGCCAGGTGTTCGCACAGAGCATGGCACATGGTAAGTGCTCAGTAAGTGTGAGCTATTACTACTATCATGCCTTGGAAGGAAAGTATGTGAATGAAATTCTCCCTCTTTCCGTACCTAAAATGAGTCACAGAATATTTACCTAAAGAACGTAAAGTAGAGAGAAGTAACACTTCAGAAACGATCCTAAAATAAGATAGGATCCAGGAGAGGTGAGGGAGAAAGGAGCTGGCATGTGAAGCCTGCTTCTTCTCTGTCCCTGTCCACTCCTCTTTCCCCTCCCCAACTCAGAGCCCTCACATTTCATCCTTGCTGAAAGATTAGTATTTCTATTTACCTTGAAGTAAGAAAAAAGGGAGATTATCTCTGAAATTGCAGAAGAAATGGGGTCAGGAAGATTGGATCTCTGAAAGGCAGCATTATCAAGGAGATCAGCCCCCAAGATGAGTGGCCTCAGGAGGGGTATCTCCGTGGGTACTCCCCTCGCTGGCTTCTCAGGAATGGCATGGAACCTGTTTGCTGCCCTGCTGGGCTAACAGGACCCAGCTCTGATCTACATAGGATGGAAAAAGAGTCAGTATAGATTTTACAGTAGTTTATTATTTTTAATAAGGAATATGGACAGATAATGGTGGGGATCTCTCCTCTATGCTCTCAAGTTCTCTCTTTTCTAGTGAACACTAGATTGTTTTTTCTGCTTCAAGTCTTCTGTCCTTCTCTAAACTAGTAGACCCAAACTTTTTTCTTTTCGTTATCCTTAAATGTCTTATTTTCTCATAAATAAAAAGTTTTATGCAGCTTCACAACCTTATTTCCAATGAAAACCTATTTTCAGTAAATTAACAAAAAAACTTTTTTGTTTATAGTCAACTTTAAAACTCCTTTGCCATTACTTATTTTTTTCAAACACAGATTTAACACATAAACAAAACCATGAAACTAACAAACTCAAAACTTTTTCAAGTCACTTATATTTTCTACCTATTCACCCTGTCTCGTAGTCCTGGATCTTATAAAGTGAGGGCATTGATTCTGATTTGGGGTACAGATGGGTATAGAGAATTTTAATGATGTTCTCTTTTTCTCCCACCTTTACTAAAAATTTGCATACCCTGCAAATCTCCTATTTTCTGTGGAATGCTCAGATAAAAGGGATCCCAAAAGAATTATTAAAATAGGTAAGGTAAGGTAAGGCCATAAGAAAACATTGAAACAAGAAATGTTTGCCCCAACACAGGTGCTGAGTTATTCTAGGACTGTTAGAGTCTGGGCTGAAAGAAGGGGTGAGAGGTCTCAGAGACCACTTCACAGGCAACCCCACTCAGGAAGGCTTGGGGCACTGAGCAGGTCCTTTCTGGGGTACAGCAGGGATGCTAAGGGAAGACTGGATCCAGGAGATGAGTTGGGAGTGGGAAGGGGGACAGGATGATAATGGAAGAAGGGATTATCTAGGAGGCCCCCCGGGGCTGGGTCCAGGAAGAGGAGGTGGGACTGAGGTAGAAAAAAGTAACATGACTTTAGGGCTTGTATAAAATAAATATTCATTTCATTCCTCAAAATACCTCCAACTGTAGGTTTTTTCTCCTCTTGCTCTTCATCCTTCCCCTTTCCCTCCACTTTCCTGGTCTCCCTCCTTCCCTCTTTCTCTAGCAGTACCCCTTCTTCCTCTTTACCCTCCATGGGTGTATTGGAGGGATTATTTTTCCCTTTTTGGTGCATGAAGAGCTTCATTGTGACATGTTAAGGACATGGAAACATGGATCCCATGAGAGGGGAAGGAAGACAGAGAAATCTGACCACTGGATCAACAGAGAACTGTGAAGGCATGACTACTGGCCTACGGAGATGCAACTGGGGTCTGGATGTTTGTATGAGATTCCCAAGGACCTTTCCCAGACAGAAATCTCATTGTGCATTGGGTGGGTTGGACTGGCAAGGCCTTCCTTACACACCGTTTATAAGGATTCCAAGCCAAGTGTTTGCCTTTCTCTCTCGAATATTTCTAATCAAGATAATTGACAACTTGAGCCATAATAATAATACCCAACTAAGCAAGGGAAATAAATAAATAAATAGGAATGGGCAACCTAACCTCTGGACCTAAAACGGAAAGCAACAAAATGAATTTTATAACTTAAGCTGGGGGAAAGCTTAAATGTTTCTTGAGCAAAATCAGATTCAGAGTGATGCCAGTGGGATTAGGAAGGAACCAATAAAATGAGAAAGGGAGGGGGATTCTGGAGAGCAATCCTTACCTTTGAGGAATCACCCAGTGGAAATGCCTGGAGGTTTGAGATATAAGGCTGCACTTAGAGTAAAGGATGAGGTGACTAAGCCATGAGTGCCCTGCCCAAATTTTCACTGGCTCCCTAACCTCAATTATGGACAATTTGAAGTCTATTAGTTGACTTGCAGCAAAGATCTATGTGGTATATTGATCCAGCATAGGGAGAAAAGTAGATAACATCCTCTGAGTGGATTAATAGCCACTTTTCCAGGTTGGGATTTAGCAATTAGAAATAATATCTGAGGAGCCCCTAGTCTAGTGTCTAGCACTTGGTAGATGCGGAATAAATTTTGACTGTATTTTTAAATAATTTCTTCCCAAGTATATTCTTTTCCTGTCCACAATGATTTCAGGATAATATAGAGAATGTGATTCTAATGTCCTGTATTTGGTATAATTACACACAGATTATTGCAGGAATCTCTCAGGCTTGACACTTTCTCTCCCAGTCATACCTGTTCAGGCAAGTTCGGGCAAATTCAAAAGCATATGTAAATCACCACACAGGAAATATAAAAACATCAGGTAAATGGAGATATAACTGTGGCACATACACGGCCTTAAAAATGATAATACTATAACTGGGTAACTTACTTATAATTAAGAAGAGAAGTTTTTAAAGATTCAAGATGGTCTAGTAAAAGAGTCTTCTTCAGAGTAAGTAAAGGGCTAAGGAGATCAGAGTGGATTTTCCCCCTTAGAAACTGAAGTCAAGTTGGAGGAATCATAATTACATTTATTTTAAATACCTCAAGTTAAAAAAATAAAAATAGACTAATGTGACCATGTTGACCCCTTTGACTCATACAATTTATTAGAATGTCAGTGACCGTATTTCCTCCTATGCTCAATAGAAAGTGTTCGATTTTAGGAGAAAGATTATTTTTTCACTGGAGACTTTAATTATCCTTCCACAAATAACCATTTCTCAAACTGACATGTGTTTCTTTCATTAAATAATGACTTTTTAAAAAGCCAATAGTAAATATAATCACTAAATCTTGGAGTACCAAGTTCTGATATTAAAACATTTATTTTGACCCCACTTTGTATTTAGCTGTTAGTTTTCCCAGGGCATGCCCTGCTCCATCTATTGAAAATCTTACGCTGGCCCAAGTTCCTGAAGGGCAACTGTTAAAATCTACCAAGCCCTCTTGAGGCCACTAAGTATGGTGTACAAGACAGCACCTTAGAGGGAAAGTTTCATAACAGACGGTCTGGTTGAGAACAATGCTTAACACAAAGAAATAATCTGTGATCTGTGATCTCCTCGAAATCAGTAAGTGATAATTTTGTTACTTTCAGCTAAGGCTGGCGGTTACAAATAAGCCTAAAATGGGGAGAAAGGACATGAGTACTGACATCCGCCTGCCCAATTCCAAGTATTTCAGGCTGTGTGTTGGTAGCAGACAACCTGGAAAGTGTGATTCAGTGCTATTGCAGATAAGTGAGGCATGGAGAACTTAGTAAATGAGACTATAAATAGTCTCATAGGATAGTTTGATATCAAAGGCTCAAAGAGGTTCTTATGTATCTTACGGCCTACCACTCACTTGGAGTGACCAGCCCTGTATATCTCTTCTCTCTTGCATGTTTACTTAGCAAAATGTTGAGGTTCTATCACCATACTCAACTATGGGTCATTTCCCTAAGACACATTTTCTTCTTTTCAGGTCTCCTTTCTTCTGAAGTTTCTCACTTAGACTCTCTCCCCACGGCATCATGCCTTTGTGTCTCCAATAAACTATGTCTTATTCTCAGTTCACAAATCTGCTTTCCAGAGGTTAGTGTTTCAATTCACCACAAACCATTAGGTTTCAAACAGGAAGTCTAGAAGTGTGCAGACAGCTCACCATAAACGGGGTCCAAGTCTCCAACAGCAAAAACAGCCATAGTGCGTCTGGGGGAATCAATTTGGGGTCTCCTCAGCCAGCACTGGAGGCAGAAGAACACTACTCCGCAGAGAAGAGCCACCAGGAAAATCAGCAGCAGAAACCTGATGCCAGAAGAAGCAGGGAAGGCATGAGGTGGAGCGTGCAGGGAGGTTAAGAACTCCTGCTACTTCCTGTCTTCCACGAGACAGGGTGCAAGAAATCTGTGAAGCCAAACTCCTTAAGCAATGCCCCCCACCACTCATACATTCTCACTAAACTTGGAATGTTTGCTGCGCTCAGAGTGGGTCGATCTTGCCAGGTGACGATGATCAATCATTTCCTCTGGAAATTGGAGGGTTGTTCGAAGGCACAGTGTCTTTATCCCTTAATTCACTCATCCATTATTCCTATCTTTCAGCCAGCCAGCCATGCATCCAACTAGTAGTTAAGCAACTGAACAGATTTTAGATGTTGGGTGGGGTTGGGGATTTAAAGGGAGACAAAGCAGGAGCTAACCACCTAATTGAGAGAATTAAGAATGTTTAGTTTAAAAAATACAGAAGTCATGATGTAGAAGGTGTCGAACGACTGTCTTATAATTTCTGAAAGACTAGCTTGTAAAAGGTAGAAGTCTTATTTTGAAGGTTTTTAAGACTTTTGAAATGAGTAATGGAGTCCTTTAGGGAGATTTCAAAAGAAAGAACAATTATTTTACTGTTAAATTTCTCTAATTTGGGAATAAACTATTATTCCTAAAAACAGTTTAGTTCCCTGTCACAGGAAGTACATAAGTAAACATAGCCAATAGCCAGAAAGTGATGTTTCCACATATATTACATGACTTCTAAAATTTCCTTAACTCTATGATTTTATGTGCTATTTCAATTAGAGAGAGTGTGTATATATATTATATATATATATATATATAATATATATATATGCCACCACAGGTTTTATAACAAACTGAGAATGTCCTTACCAGATATACCAGCCATTTGTGTATTGATCTTTATAGTTTACACACCTGGTGGTAAAAGAGGAAGAGTTAATGCTGGACCTCTAGACGGCCAAAGCCTATTCTCTTGGAGCATAATATTTGTTCTGACCATACCTATTTCCCCAGAACGATCATGCACTCACTGCGCACCACCCCCCAGCACAATGAGGTAAATGTTTACAGTATGACCACTTTTCACCCGGGACACTGAGAATACAGGTAAATGTTCAACTGTCACACACAGAAACTTGCACTGTCATAGGTTTGACTCTAGGGTTACAAAGACAGTTGCGTATTGAGAAGGTGGTGACTAATTTTTCAGGGCTAACATATCACAGATATTAGGTATGAAGGTTCTTTAAAATGCAGATTCACCAGGGAAGATTTATAATCTCTGTTAACCTTTAATATCTTGGTAGAGAGTAGCAAGGCTGCAGATCTGGTTAGAGGAAGAATTTGGGAAAAGGGGAAAATGACTTAAAGCCACATGTACCATTTACCAAGGAGTGAAAAGTTGATTTCTTCAGTCAGGATAGTCAAACCACTTGTGTGTCTAGGCACAATGTAATCATTCCTGGGATAAGTTTTAAAAAGTTTCCTCACACGAAAACAAAATTCACAGTGTGATTTTCAGAAGGTTTAACTCCCCAGGTGTAGACACTTATGTGCTATTCATTGCAGAATCCGTCCCTATGCCAGGCATGGGGAATGTAGGTTTGCTGATCGACTTTTTTCATACTTCGGTACATGGGCCCTTGTTGAAGTATTCTGGGATTAAGCAGTGGAAACCTATTCATCACAGCCCAATAAGCTTGTGAGTTGAAGCTGTACTTAATCATGGCTACTTCAGCCTTTGTTAAAATAACACTTAGTACTTTCCAGCTTGAAAGCACTCATAACTGTCAGCTAATTTATTGCTCCCAGCATCTCCAAGGAGATAGTGGGTCATGTTTATCCTCATCCTAGTCAGAAGTGACTTTTTAACATATGTGAAGTGTCAACGTAAAAATTTTACCCCAAACATTTAAGAGGAAAGTTAATCACACAGTGAACAAGTTTTTCGTTTTTTGTGTTGTAGGCTGTGTGTGTGTGTGTGTGTGTGTGTTCACCTAAAGACACAGGTACAAATGGCTGGGAAAAAAATGGCAGTTGAAGTATAACTTTAAAAATCATCCTAAGACAAGAAATCATCGATAATGGATTTTAAAAATAATTAATGACACATCCTTATAAAGGAATGTTATCCAGTCATCAAAAAGAATGTAGATTCATATTTATCACCAAAAACCTTGTGAAGTAAAATAGTAAAGAAGTCTCAGTTCTACTTTGTATATTCTTTTACATAAATGCAATATTTTCATTAAATAAGTATTTTATAGTAATAGCCACATATATACCGAGTTACTAACAATGCTTACTTTTCTTACAGTTGGTATCATGAGGCACTTTATCTTTTCCACATTTCCATATTGTTTGAATGTATAATATGTCACTTTTACAGTCATAAAAATGTTAAATATTATATTAAAAAATATAAATCTTAAACATATAGTATCCCACCTTAGACATAGGGAAATTCTCTTGGTGTCCTAGCCCAATAAAAGAGCAGAAGTTTCCCATTTGGAATCTTGAAATGGAAATGCATGATCAGGAGTGTGGATTGCTTCATCTCTCTCCATTACAAATCTCTGCTTACCCTCTCTACATTTAAAAATAGATCATATCCTTATCAAAATGTGAATTCTAAAGATTAACTACCTCAAGTTGTTTCTCAGTTCTTTAATTTTTGAGCCACTCAGTATTTTTTGCCAGTGATAACAATTACCCAATTGACTTATTTCACTTTCTCTTTCTGATCCTGTGCACTCACTGATGGAGTTTCTGATATGCAGTAAATACAATGGCCAAGAAGGAGTTAGCTGGACAAATGCTAAGTGATCATGTAATTTCCAAATTGCAGGTACCTTTGGGATCATTTAGTTCACTCAGGAATTTACACACTCTCCAACTGAAAGCCAGAGTAGGAAAGTTGGTGGGGAGGTCACTAGCTGGCCAAAGAATTTAAACCAGATTACAAGTCTCCTGACTCTGTGTGCTTCCCTCCTTCCCCACCATTATTTCCATGTCTTTCCCAAGGTCAATTTTTAAAGGTCAAGTTTTTTTTCTTTTAAGTAGACTCATGCCCAACGTGGGGCTTGAACTCACAACCCTGAGATCAGGAGTCGCATGCTCTACTGACTGAGTCAGCCAGGTGCCCCTTAAACAGATTTTTTTTTTAATTTTTAAAAAAGGTATCTGAACAATAACAATATTCTAATTGCTCAAATTTTAGATGCAAGATGTTCAGTGTAGGAAAAGTTACATTTTTAAAAATGAAGTTATTACTCAGAGATTTATATATGATTGGTCAAATTGGGATGATGCCAAAAATGAAAAACATTCAGGAGAAATGAGAACCAGCTATGATGTTTAAGGAAGACATTCCCAATCATCAGAGTTCTCTGGAAGTGGTTGCTGACGGATTTTTTCTGACTCTACTGGAAGACTACTGCCCTACTTTACTTGGATGTTGTGGAGATGATTCTTCCTCTACAGGGATGATTTGCCTAGTTGATCTTTATTATTCTTCTCAGTGCTGAGATTTTGTGGACCTAAGACTAACTACAAATTCCTTAATTTATTAAATTCAAGAACAAAACTGCAGAATTGCTCCAGTGGCTCCTTTGCTAGAATCACCCAGAACTTTCTTCTAAACCAGTTATATAACTTCAGGGGGAATTAACTCACTTTCAGATTCACGATGCTATGAGGTAAGGTCTCAATATTATAATCTTCATTGCACAATTGGGAAAATTCAGGCATGAAGTAGCTTGCCCAAGATAACAAAGCTGAAAGTGGCCAAGTCGGGTTTCACGCCCAAATGGTCTGGCTATGGAGTCTGTGTCTCTTACCACCATGCAGCCCCACCACTGGGAACTGTAAAAGCCAGCTCTGGCCTCACATTACTATGTGGAGTACTGCCTGAATGCATTCAATATCTTGTATTCCAAATGCTTTACAAGTATTAGAAACACAAAAAGCAATAGAAATGAGAGCATGGAGGGTATCACACAAAGAGAATAAGCCAAGAGTGAGATCAGTTTTTAAACTGAATATAGTAAACCCCATATGTAGAATTTAACCCAACTCGAGATCTGGCTTAAGCTTTCTAGCAGTTAATAGGATGAAAGAGAGATTTGGTTATAGAGTATCCTCTAAAATTAACAAAATCATACAGCATTACTCACCAGATGCACAACTATTCCTGGAGTAGACACCAGAGAAGTCAAACTCTGGGGCTTTATGAAGAGGATACTGTTGGCAATGGGGACAACGTTTTTCATATGCTCTTAGAATATATGCAATAACAAATTTCATGGATCTTTTTCTTTTTTAAATCATTCCTTAACGTAGGCAAGACTGCAATTTAGCTATTATAGTCTGGGAGAGAGATGGATGCTATATCATATCACCCGGAGACTGGCGGCTTGACCTAATTAATCTGGGGTAAGTTGTATAGTATCTAGAAAAATAGATGAACCATATATCCCTCCTGTATTTCACCCAGGGTATAATTTCATTTAATATTGGACATACAGTATGACTTTATAGTGCAAAATTGTAATACATATATAGTAGTAGTAGTGCAAGACATACAGTATACATATATGTATGGTACATATACATACTTTGTAGTATAAAATTCTGGCTCAAGAGTCAGTCCTGGGTCCAAATGCAAGCTCTGCATTTTACTTGCTTACCCTTGAGCAAAACACTTAACTTCCTCAAGGCAGGTAAGACGGTGACATATTCGGAATCTATTAATGCAATTAATTGATAGAATCCTGTGTATGTATGATCATATTTATGATTTGTAAGTCACCCTACATATGAACATATATGCACATCCGTGTATTTGCTTATTTTGGGGAGGGAAGAGGATTAGGGGTGTAATGGGGAGGCTCTATCTTATTTTTTTCATACGCTAAATTGCTTATAGTATTTAAATTTTATGTAAAGACAGCCTAGGAATGCATTGTTCATACAACGAAATGCCGTTATAAAAATTAACTGAGTAGAGGCGCTGGGTGGCTCAGTTGTTAAGCGTCTGCCTTCGGCTTGGGTCATGATCTCAGGGTCCTGGGATCAAGCCCCGCATTGGGCTCCCTGCTCAGCGGGAAGCCTACTTCTTCCTCTCCCACTCCCCCTGCTTGTGTTCCCTCTCTCGCTGTCTCTCTCTCTGTGTCAAAAAATAAATAAAAATCTTAAAAAAAAAATTAACTGAGTAGTTTAGATCAGAAAAAATAGTTTGGGTTTGAAAACAAATATAAACAGAACTAATCATCTCTCAAACACCTTGTAGTGGCAAAAGATTTGGGATAGCATCTATCTTCAGTACAAATACTTACCTAATATCACCTCTCTGCAATACCAGCTACTTTCTTGTCCTTTCTTTTTATTTTCTGCTAGTTGGCATTTTATTTGAGGTGGACTCTTCTTTTCATTCAAAAGAAATGGTATTAATGACAAACACAGCAGACATTTGCATGCAAAGTGAGGTAGCTAAAACAAGAATTGTTCTTAAGTACTAGTTGAATCCCTGCGTTAATTTGCTACTGTCTTTCTTTGAGTCTCAATTTCTTTACCTGAAAAGGAGACCAGTAGCCTCAGTGATTGGAAAGTCAGCTTATCAAGGTCCTCAATAGCGTATTTTCCTGTCCTATTGATCGAAAAATTAGATTCAACATTTATGATCATATTGATTGAAGAATTAGATTCAACATTTATAATCCTTTCCAATTATGAATTTCTGTATTCAATTATTCTGGGTCATAGATAGAAGATAATTGGGCAAGATGAAACAGCCAGGAGATCCAGAGTTAGGTAAGTACATCAGTCATCAAAAACTCCATCATGTCACAAACACCAGAAGACAGAAAAAGGTGAGTCCAAAATCAATGCAAAGAAAGAGCAATGGAGAGCCATGCAAAAACTGGAAGAACAGTACAGACTTAACACACAGATGATCAATAATGAGATGATCCACCAAAGCAGATGAATGGTTCCAGGGCCAAGGAAGGCATTCCACATAGCATGGCCTCTTCATCTGGAAGCAGTGCCCAGGCCATGCGTGAGACCCTGGCCTTGAGGGTAACTGGTAATAATAATTGAAAACAGTCAGCTGGCCATCAGGGCTGCATGGAGGAGAAGACCGTGCTTGGCAGACATGATTTTCTGACACTTGCACTAAGTCACGGTGCATTTTAGCTCTCATGAATCATCAGCAGCATTATTAATGGCATCTTCTCCCCACCTCCCGAATAGAATTCTGGGAACCATTAAGTCTATGGCCCCAAAAGTGAGAAAATTGAATCAATTAGTCACATAACCTATGTTAAATGCACTTCGAAATGTACACACAATACAGGTGAGAATCTTTGTCAGTTTGCTTATATTTGAAACTGAATATCTTAACAGCAGCCCACCATCACAGTGACTTAGGAGTGAGGATGCAGGGAGAGACGACATCGTGATGCTTTCATGAACCTGAAGAACCCTTGACACCACTGTGGTGGAGAATGCTGTAAGCAAAAATGCCTAGAAATCAATGAGGCTCTTTATATTTACCAAAGCTAATCATAATGAAAGTGCATCTTTTTCCCGCTTTTAGAAAAATTGAGCCATTTGCATTTAAAAACAATTTGCTCTTACTTTTCTTGCATGATTATAATCATCATTTGAGACTCATTTGGGGCTTCTCAAATGACTTGTGTCTTTTTTTATTCTTTGAATTTTGAAAATGCTAAATAAAAACATGGAGCCTCTTGCTATTTACTTACATTTCATTTTCTTCACATGGTGGGTCCGAGAGCACCAACTGAAACACATGTTTAGAACAATAAAATCCAAACATCTCATCAGTCTAATCCTTTAATACAAACAGCGCTCAGAGACAATGTGGGTTTATATTATTTCGTTTGTTTTTTTAATTAAAAGCTCCGTAGCAGAGTCTATTATTGGTGCACCAAATTTTAATTGAAAAAAAAAAAATATCCTGGTAGATTCTCTAGCTCAGCAGTGACAGGAAATATATATTGTGAGCCAGATTCCTATCCGACACACCCGTGTAGATGGATGTGAAAATGCCTTTTATTCTTTCTATAGGCAGATTTTGCTTCCTCTAAAGACCTTTCTTGCACCTTGCATTTTTTCTTTGTTTTCACATTTTAGCTAGAGGAAAGAAGTTCATTATTTGCGAAGCATTATTTTCACACAAGGAAATCAAGTTCCCTACGTGAAAACAGAAGTCCATCCCGTTAGCATTAATGGGTGTTAAATATATGCATGAAGGAGTGACTAACTAGCTCTAAGGGGAAGGTCGATTTAAAATTACATGGCATTCCTGTTGAGATTTACATTTCTCTCTTTATCAAAGAGAGAGAAAAAGTAATAACCTTGCTTGCTTTGTTTTAAAAACCCAAACCATCAGCATTTCAATATAATTATCCTAGTTCTCTGTGTTGAGCCTTACAGGTTACAAGAACACATCACTCTGTTCTAGAGGTTCTGTTTGTAGGTTTGTTTTTCCCGTGAACTGAGACTCTTTCCACGCACAATGAGAAAAATCTTTACATGTCATTTATATGTAGTCCTTAAACTTGGGTTAATGAGATCAGTGAAGTATTTATTTTCCTGGAGTATACCATACAAATATGAATACAAGTAAGAAGTTACAAAATTTAAAATGATAAGCTCCGGGATTTTTGTGAGATATGTCTTTTTTTCCCTTTAATCCCAAATGCATCCTCTTCAGCACCTTATATTTACTCCATCAAGTTTATTGGGCAAAGAGATTTGTGGAATTGCAGATGGAGCCATGAATTGGCCATCAGAGAGCATGGTAATGAACAATTTATAAGCACAGAAAATGAGTTGCACTCTCTTTTGCTAGAATGCTGCAAACAGATTTGCATACTAACTGAGAGGAAAATTAACATTCAGATTTTGTCCATAAAGAAAGTTTATTTATGAGTAGATGAAATCATTCGGGATCCAGCTTAACAGGTAAACAAATAAAGCCCACATTTCACTTTCAAGTCACTCCCTAGTCTTCCTGGTGTGCTTCACCCTACCTAGCAAGGAGTCCAAAGTCTTCGATTATTTCCACCTCACTGCTGATGCATTAGCTGACGGACTTCGGGGTTATCATGAAATGCTGAGCAAGACCGAAATCTTTCAGATACATTGCATTCAAGTAACACAGATACAGAGATGCAGGTATTAGTCTGAATGAGATGCTAATGCAGAGGAACCAAAATAAACTCTAAAATGGTTCTGTCTACACTGTTCAGCATTGAAAAACGGGCAAGCCTCAAGTACGGTTGCAGGCAACAGTAAACATGTCTTAAATTAATCCTGCCACAGCATTTGGATATGTCAGTAGCATTTTTTATTTTAAAAAAATGCACAGCTTAGCAAAGTGAAGCAAAGATTACATTGCATTGTATTACTTCAATAGCAATAGAAGTAATAAAGAAGAAATAAGACTGATGACATGGACCACTTCGTCTTCTGTATTTCTGACCAGTAAATACAGTAAGTCATAAGATGCTGGTAACACTGTCTTAAAGGAAATCTTTTAAATGTGAGAGTAGTTAAGTTACCCAAAGAACAAATCTAGAACAAATTAGGTTCTTAGAGTACCTCTGAAAATCTTTTCGCAGAAAGAGAGATGGTTACCTGGAATAGTGGCAAACACGAGGTTCCCGCTTTTGAGATCACTGAAGTAAAACTATAAGGTCTGGGTCTCAACATATTTAAGGAACAAGCTGCTCGAAGCTAGTGGTTCGCCTTCTGTGTTGATCTCCCTCTTTCCCTAGAACCTGTTAGCCTCTAAGTTATGCTTCCCACCAGAGCACTCATTAATGATGCTCCTTGTGACTGGTAATGTGCACGCTGGGGGGCAGGCATGTTGGGTGCGTGCTCACAGGTACTCAGAGTTCAAGGAATTTCAGTGTAAGGTCAGAACCCTGGTACTGTTTGTCAAGCCCTTAGAAGTAAGGGTTATACATGCTGACCTGCAAAACTAGCTGGCTGCTTAAATAACTCAGGACATTCAAGAGCATGTTTTATTCCAGGGCATTTCTGGAATTTATACAGGATCTGGTACTTGGAACGTTTAATTTTCTTCCCTTTGTTGGCCTTTTTGTCTCTTCTTTTCCTACACATCATTTTCAGTCCCAGGCCTAACTCAACCTTGGGCATAAAGCTTTCCTTGTCTCCTAATGATTGTGCCCTACTATTTATTTTTATTTATTTATTTTTTTAAGATTTTATTTATTTATTTGACAGAGAGAGAGATAGCAAGAGCAGGAACACAAGCAGGAGGAGTGGGAGAGGGAGAAGCAGGTTTTCCAATGAGCAGGGAGCCCGATGTGGGGCTCGATCCCAAGACCCTGGGATTATGACCTGAGCCGAAGGCAGACGCTTAATGACTGATCCACCCAGGCGCCCCTCGTGCCCTACATTTTAAATAGTGCATATTTCAATGTTTGATGAAACAACTCCAACACAACTGCCAAAATAAATAAATAAATAAATAAATAAATAAAAGCTTGCAAAAATATCTAGGGAAGTTCTGAAAAAGGACAATAAAGGGGAACGAAGTTACTTTATATTAAGACTTATTAGAAAAGTATAGAAGTTTACAAAAATTGGTATGGATGCACATAAACAATAAGATAAATATAACAGAATATAATTCAGAAACAAATTCAAATAAACAAAAATTTCAGCTGTCATTTCAAGCCAGTGAGGAGTAGACATTATTCAGGGAATGATGAAGAAATGAACGGTTAGGTGGAAAGAATGGAGCAAATGGTTTGTAAGGTGCTTAACCACATTCATAATTAGATAAATACTGCTTGCAATTATAATCAGAATGGCAAGTTGAAAAAAATGATAGTAGAGTAAAGAGAGATAGCTATGGGGAGATAAGTCCTCTCTTACATGGTTGAGAAAACTGTACAGCCTCTTTGGAAGACAATTAGGCAATACCTATTAACCTAAAAACTGAATATATCTGTCGGTCAGGAATTCTCCTTCCAGGAATAAATCCTACAGATACTACTACAAGAAGCACAAATAATTACATGCAATGATGTTCACCAAAGTATTGTTGGTAATAAAATATTAGAAACAGCAAATGTCCATCAAAATGCAACTATTTGTTTAAATACAAAAGGATTATATCTGCTCAACAAAATACTAAGCAGCTGTTTAAAAAGGTGTGGTAGGGGCATCTGGCTGGTTCAATCAATAGAGCATGCAACTCTTGATCTCAGGGTTGTGAATTCAATCCCCACGTTGGATGTAGAACTTCCTTAAAATACATAGATAGATACCTCGATAGATAGATAGATAGATGATAGATAGAAAGAAAGGTGGGGCAGGTTGCAGATACTGACTAGGAAGGTCCTCTAAGAGTTATCATTAAGTATAAGGAACAAATTGTGGGACACTGTGTATATCCTGCTAGTTTTTATGTAATAATTAGGGAAATATAGCTATTGTGTTTTCCCTTTCTATGAAACATACACACATATACTCATATATGCATAGAATGTCTCTGCTTAAAACTATTAACAGTGAGTTGCCTCGTATAAGGGAAATGAGAATCTGAGGAAACAAGAGTAGGAGGGAAATTTATTTTTCACAGTTTCTTGTATGTTTGATTTTATTCTTAATTCTGTCATCTAATCATTTTATACATACATTCATTTCTAAGGGTCAATTTTGAAGCCAATCACCCAGAATTCAGAACAAGCATGTGGTAGTTCAAGTCCCAGGATAGTTCACCACATTTGATTCAAAGGATAATACATGAATTAATTTACGATGGCATACCTAGATTGCGCTAGAAGCAAACCAGCAGCGTTAGTTGTCTAAACTACTGCTCTGACCTGGCCATTAATGTATATGGATTAGCTGAGCTGCATCTGGACAGGCTAAGTGGCCTGTGTGGTGGCCTCAGTCTGTTTAGCATGCCGCCACAGACACAGCCATGAATTGCAAAGCAGAGGGAAGGGCTTGGTGCCAATGCCAACAGGAGATAAGTAAACCAAGCCTACAGTATTATTTGTCCCTAGGACACCCACCATTTTGAGTGTCTCTGAAGCCTGTAATTAAACAGAAGGAAAAATAGGCTCTTCACTGGTGAACTTATTTATTAGGCGGTCAGAAGCCTGACTTCCGTCAGTGGAGTCAATGATCTTAAGAAATCCTGGGAAGGGAAAGGAAAGCCAGAAGACTGGAAGAGAGATGGAGTGGAAACAAGGACAACATGTTTGATTTAGCTTTGGAAATTGGAACTATGGCCAGCCGGATACATAGATTAAATAACCCTTGTGAAAAAAAAATACACGATTTCACAGCAGGTGGCTGACTGGGAGTACGGCCGCTGATTGGAGGTGGGATCTATACTAACAATAATACTGCAAACACCACGACTATATTTGGTGCTAAAATAAAAATTCATATTCAGTGCCACCTCTCTTTTCCCCAGATTGCTGTTTATCTGTTAGCTTCTGTGACTTTTTTATACCACTTCCTAAGGCCAGCATGGTAGATTCTGCCTAAAACAGCAGTTTCTCTTGTGCCTTCCCTTCTCAGCCTCATGACAGTTTGAAGGTCTTAGAAAAAGAAGTCTGCCCATGGAGTCCTTTTACTCGTATACATTTTAAGATTTTTATTCTGAGATAATTGTAGATTCACATACAGTTTTAAGAAGTAAAACAGAGGTCTTAAATACCCTTTACCCAGTTTTCTCCAATGGTAACTTCTTGCCTTATACAATATCACAACCAGGAAATTGATACCGATGCAATCCACTGCCTGCATGGTTTTTGAAATTCGTGTTTTATCATCTAAAAGCCGTGACAAATCCAATATTATTTTTCCAAATGCATGCTTATGTGTATCAATGGTAGTGAGTTGACTTCACTAAGAAGTCAAGTTGAAGATGGATGTCCACTACTAGGAACATGGTCTCTTAAGTCATTAAAATTCTATGGATTTCTTATGCTTGAATATAAGGGTGGAAGGAAGAAAAACTCTTGGAAAGAATCAGGAACAAGGAGAAAGAGTATATTATATGAGATCATACTCACAATATTTACTGAGTACTTGGATGCTGAACTCAATAATCATTATCTTTGTAACAAGAGAATGGACAGATATATGTTCAATGGTACAGTGCTGGTCTTTTACCCGGTCTTTCTCCTGTGCTGGGTAGTAGAAGAAAGTAAATCCTGCAGGAAAGGATGGTCATGAGGTGATATGAAACTATTATCTGGATTTGCAGCCTGGCAGAAGTCCAAATTCCCTGAAGCTCTAAAGTTCTATCGATATTTGTCCTTAAAGGTCATGGCACGCAGATGTTCAAAAAAAAATCTAAGGACCAAAAGTCAAGGGATTAAGTAAGAGTAAACAGAAGTTATGAAAAGAAGTGGGCAATGCATAAAGGAAGGTCCAAAGAAAAAGGAAGGAGGCATCAATCACTCTCTTTATAGAAATTAATGGAGCAGGAGAAAGTTCTAGAAGTCAGAAGGCCTGGGCTGAAGTCACCACTTTGCACTAACCAGAAGTGTAACAATAAAACATTTATCTTCTCTTAAAACTGTATCTCCTACAAAACAATGATAATAATATTAAATTGTTTCTTTCACATAATTTTTTTTAGAATATCAACTTGAAAATACCAATATGAAATCAGACCAGGCATAGACATAAGGAATTGAGTGCTGGAGCATCATAGAATAAAATAAATTCCAAAATCAGTTCAGTTCTTGGAGACTATGCGATCCACGGTTATGTAAGGATGACTTCAAATGAGGCAGTATGTCTGGCTGTCCGATTTCATCATTTGCTTCCTCTCCCCACTGAGAAGAAATACTGATCACATTGCTAACCCAATGGTCAATTTTCAGTCTTTATCTTACTTGACCTAATTGGCAGCATTTGACATAAGCTATCACTTCTTCCTTTAAACACTTACTTCACCTGACTTCCAGAACAATACATTTCCTGATTTGCTTTCCATTTTATTGACTGGCTCTCTCCATCTCCTTTGCTGATTTTCCCTCATCTATCCAGACTTGACATGTCTGAGATGCCCTAAGGCTAAGCCTCAGACCTCTTTCTTTTCTATTTACATGCACACTTTCAGGAATCTCATTCAGTTTCAGAGATTATCCTCAACAAACTGAGGACTCCAAAATTCATCTCTCCAATCCAGATCTCTTCCCTGAACTTGTATAACCAACTGCCAACTCCATGTCACCATTTGGATGTCTACTAGACTTCTGCAAGTAAACTTGCCCCAAATCTAGCTTCTGATTTTCCTCACCTCTCCTCTACTCTTTCATTCCCACCTATCTTTCCTATTTCAGTACAATTACAACTGTTTCCTTTTGGGTGTTCAGGCTAAAAAGACTTGAAAACACTTTTTAGTTCTCTCTTTCATACCATCTCCAGTCAATCAGCAAATCCTGTAGTCTCCGCTTTCAAGATATATACAGACCCCTACCACTTTCATTACCTCCTCCAGCAACTTTTCACCTGAATTACTATCACGTCACATGAATTATTTCAATGGCTTCCTAGTAGATTTTTATTTCCATCTGTTTTTACACTTGCCTGCCCACTGTCTACTCTTGATATAGCAACCACAGTGATGCTCTTAACTATAAGTTGGATCCTGTCACTCTTCTGCACATGATTCTGGAGTGGCTTCTCATTTCCCTCAAAGTGAAAAAAGAAATCCTTGCAGTAGTTTACAAAACCTCACAAGGCCTATTCTCTCTTCTCTTTCTGGCCTCATATTCTACTGGTCTCCTCTTGACTCACTCTGTTCCCAGCACAGTGGACTTCATGCTTTTCCTGGAACTTCCCAGGCATTCTCCTGCCTCAAGGCCTTTGCAATTGTTCTTCCCTCAGTCTTTAAGGCACCTTTCTCATTTACCCATTTGGCTTTCTTCCTCACTTCCTTAAGCTCTTGGCTCAAATTCCACATTTTCACTGAGGCTTTCTCTGACCACTATATTTGATATGATGACAACCTTGTCCCCAGCCAACACTCCCTATCTACTCTTTCTATAATTTATGTTTCCCAAAGAATTTTTGGAAAGGCCTACTTGTCATGCTATTGTTTCTCTCCCTCCTCTGAAGTGAAACCGTCATGAGCAAATGTAATGGAACTAACATGAGTTCGCTTCTTAGTGAGTTACGGGTAGAGACTCCACAGTCGGAGTTGTCACACAAAGGAAACTTGATTTGCAGCAGAAAAGGAGATCATGGAGAGTACTTCCAAAGCCATGTCTTTCTGAGTAGGAGTGAGTGGGTTCCATTTATTTAGGGTTGGGATAAATATTCGGAAAGGAGAGCTTTATCATCACATGTAAAGACAGGCATAAGGTTGTGTGGGCTTACTTAGAACACATGTCTATACATGCAACCTATGTTATGTTAATGACATGTGTGCTCCTCCTAGGCCCCAGACCTTAACATTATAATGAAGCAGAAGTTACCTGTGGACAGAGGAAGGTCTATGGATGTGCTCCAAAAGCCAGTACACACTGGATGGGGCCCTGGGCCCATTACTTCTGGTAAGGAATGCAGGGCCTTGCTTGCTTTTCAAGCAGCCCTGGGAGTTTTTACCACTGATTTATTGTCTCTGATGTGGTGAGGCTAGAGACTTGTCAGTTTGTGCATTTCCTTTGTTCCTTTAAAATCCTTGACTACGGGGGCTTTTGCATTTCTTTGTAATTCCAACAACTCCTAGGAAGTTCTGCAGGAAGTGTGCTTGGGCAAGGAGAGCTGGTAGAGCCTGGATCACAGAAAATACTTGGGGGTGGGGTGAGGCTGCAAAAATCACATCTCTTGTGTCAAGAGAGCTATATTGGGTCTTTCTTTTACTGGCGATCCAGAACTCTTCTGCTTACAGGTAGGAAATTTGCCTATTGCTGTTTGGTTCACTGTGTATCTCTAGTACCTACAACAGCGCCTTTCACATAGTAAGCACACAATAGATATGTGCTGAATAAATGAGCTAAATGATTGATTAAGTAATGAGTGAATGAACTGGCTTAGTCACAAACAGCTGGTTGACCTGAGAGCAAGCTGCTTGTGGGAGAAGAGGGAACAGACATTCTTGGGCAGTGAAGGCACCCTCCAGATTATGTGAGAGGGGGAAAAAATAAGCACAAACTGAAGGTCAGTTTTGCTGGGATTTAACTGGCCAAGCTAGTGTCCCATGAATATAAAAAGTATTAACCAGGAAAAAAAGGCAGAGGGGAAAAAGAGAACCAGAATTTCTACAAATGCCCCATAGTTGGATGAATCTAAGTTCAGCTTGGGGAGATAGTGTCTTTACAGCTTTTTGAATGGAAAAACTTGACATTGGTTTGTTCTACATTCATTATTAGATTGTACCAGCAACTAAGAGGCCATGTCTGAAATGGACCATTAAATATAGTCCTTTGCAGATTTAACACAAATTATATCACTCTGAAAAGTGCTTTGACATAACTTGGAGTTAAACATTTGCTGTAAGTGCCACTGTTTATGGTAATAATTGACAAACCATGCTTAGGTTAGATGTGAGTAAGGGTTGTTTTATTAACCGGTAACATTACTGAATTCTTGAAAATTGCAAATTCTGGTCGTGTTTTAAAAACAATTGGATAAACATTGCAGTGGCTAAATAGCTGAGTTTATTGCTTTGTAAATGTAATGTGACAGATATTAAACTCTACTTCTCAGTTTCTTTCACCAACTTCGGTGGAATTTTTTTTTTTTCCTGTCAGATATTAAAAGTTTAGGATTCTAACTTCCAAATTTGATTTTTAAAAGACATTGCTCAAAACTTTGTGAAAGCATGAGGGATAGTCTTCGTTTTCCTTTCATATTGTAACCAACCCGTGAGTTTACTCCTTGGTGAGCCACAGATCCCAGGTGGAGTTGTCACACAAAATAAACTTTATTTGCAGCAAATAAGGAGATCACAGGGAATAGCTTCCAAAGCTGTGACTCCCAGAGAGGGTGAATGAATACCCTTTGTTTAGGGTTTTGAATAGATAGGGAAGTCTTGTCATCCTCTGTAGAGGCAGGCATAAGGTCACGCATGCGCCTTAAGGAAACATGCCTGTACTGTGTTGTATGTTATGTAAATGAGGCTGAGGCTCCTCCTTGGGTGGAGGTTTTATTTTAGTATTACAATGAGGTAAAGGTAATTGCTGGTTCTTCCAGGGGGTCACTTCACCGTCTATGTGCAGATGAAGTCAGGGGCTTACCTCAGATAACCTGGGTGGTCTGGGATGGCAGGAGGTCTTGTCAGGGCAGTCACCATCATCTGAGGAGTGGTTTTGGTTTTCATTTGTCTGAGTTGAGAGGTAAGGCAGAAAAAAGAGCTTAAGGAAAAATGTAAGACAAAGGTTAGTGAGTACAAGCAGGAGGGCAGTAAAAGTCCGTTCTTGGGGTCCAGCTGGTGACAGTATCTCAAATTATTTACTTCCCTACCTTCATTTTGGGGTGCTTGGTTTTCTCTTCTCACATAAATATTAGAGTCAATATTTCTTTCAAAAGAACTATCAAAAAATACTTTTGAACTGTTGTGTTATTTTAAATCCAGAAAAGGCAATAATGGGAAAATTCAGAGTTTATCAGTTTTGCTGACTTTGTTGCCATGACAGTTGGTAAAAGGCAAATTGCTAGCCCCATCTATCTATGTGGAAATTGGCTCGATTTGGTTTATAGAAAGGATACACATTCTAGGAAATTTATTTTATTTTGATACCCTGCACTGACCAAAATAGCCATAACTTTGTGATCCATGGAGGTTCCTAACTGTCGCTACTAATTACTAAGTCTCTGTCACTGGACTAAGCAATTTACAAACATTGATTCACTTAAAAAACAAAGTATTTTCATGTAAAATCATTCCATTTTACACATGGAAAAAGTAAAGCTATGGAGCTTGTGTAACTTGCCAAAGTTCACACAGCTAGGAAGTAACAGAGATAGAATTAGGAACAGACAACTGTAACCACCAGCAGTATTTATACACAAATGCTCTTCTTTTAACCTCTAGTTATTGCTTTCTAAACATGGGGTACAGATCATCATTCTGTTATTTAGGCATATAGCAATGGTCACTTAAATAAGATTTACTTCCAAAGAACTTTATTGGTACCCAATGTGTGCCAGATACTGGGATAAAGAGATAAAATTTCTAGTCTATTTCTCATCTATAACAAGGCTGATTGGAATAGGTTTTCTTTGATAACTGTCTAAAGAAAATGTATTGGAATTTATAGACATAACAATTATTTTCACATCAGAAAGAGTTGAAAACAATGACTGTCTACCCAAAATCTTTGCCTACTTCCTTATAACACTGGCTTTATTGAACATTTCATTCTTCTCCCATCCCCATGGATGGCTGGACCATTTGCGATATTCATTTATTCACCTCATTAATGATTAGTATGTGACCCAGCTATAGACAATGAGACATGAAAAGCAATATGCTCGGGGCGCCTGGGTGGCTCAGTCGTTAAGCGTCTGCCTTCGGCTCAGGTCGTGATCCCAGGGTCCTGGGATCCAGCCCCGCATCGGGCTCCCGGCTCGGCGGGAAGCCTGCTTCTCCCTCTGCCACTCCCCCTGCTTGTGTTCCCTCTCTCACTGTGTCTCTCTCTTCAAATAAATAAATAAATAAATAAATAAAAATTTAAAAAAAAAATCCTACAGCTTTAAAAAAAAAAAAAGAAAAGCAATATGCTCTAGGGGACATGGATTATAGGAAACACTTCTCCACACTTACAAAATATTAATCAGAGAATGATAAAACCTTTCTGACTTTGAATGTTTTGTGTTTAAAACATTATGTCGAATTCATAGCAGATTTCATGGAAGAGAGAATATTGCAGATGGATTGGGAAGGAGGTATAGAGATAAATAGTACAAGGGCATCTCAGTGGAAATAACAGAGTGAACAGAGGTACTTAGTCAAGACTGTGTAAGATACCGCTGGGGATTGGCAACCAGAGACTCCAATGTGGCTAGAACCAGGTATGCAGGGCCAGATCATGGAGGCCTTAAATATTAGAATAACGAGACTGGTCAAATTTTAACCTTCAGGAAATAAAACTGCTTAGAAAATTTTTGAGCAAGACAACACCATGATCAGTATCTCATCTAGAGATGACTCTGGCTGGAGAAAATGTCAACTGAAGTGTTTGTGGTTATTAACATCTAGATCCTGAAAATGGCTACATGTACCTCAGCATATTTTTAATAATTAATAATGTGTTTAATTAACTTTTATTCAGAAGTTAGGCAGGCTAATAATTAATCAGTTTCCTAAAAGGATGAAAATAATTTAGACTATAAATGTACAAAATGTACCAAAACGTCAGAGAAGCAAAATATTCATTTTCCTACCGTGTAATTTTGCCAGAAATTCTCTAGAGTGACGAATGTGAAAGAAAATGAAAGATTGACTACTACATGCCCTAGGGAACAATTTATGCTCCATGGAGTCTGCATTCCACTGTGGCTGAGGAAAGGAGCACTTTGTCTTTTTAATTTAGACTATAATTTGGGTTGTGATAGGGTGACACTAAGTGGCTGAAAAGGGAAAGGCTTAGTCAATAGAAATCAAAATAAGAACAAAAACTTGCACTGTGGTGACATTTATGACTCCCAAGCAACAACACGAGGAAATTATACTCATAGTAACTTGGAATCATTAAAAAAAAAAAAAAAAATCAACAACTAGCAATTTCTTTCCTTCTGAGTAGTTTAAAATGGATGATAAAAGCCAATGGAAATTGAATCATATAAGCTGAATTGAAAATAAGATATTTTCTTTCAAAATAAAAAAAATTAAATTCTCTATTGAACTTCTTGATTCAGAGGTGTATTTATTACATGACTTTTTTTTCTTTTTTGGTATTATCAGTAACAATAATAACAACAATAATAAAATAATAATTTTGTTGTTCAGTCTATAAAATGGACTTTCAATGAAGTATTTCTGAGTAAATTTACTCAAAATAACTCAAATAAACATATACATAATTCTTAACTAAAATATTGCCTTTGGATGCCTTTAAGAAATATCTACATGAAGGTGGAAGGAAACATATTTCCTTCTGGCACAACTCTCTTGTCAATTTGTGTTATTTCCAGGAAATACTTAGTGTTTTTAGAACTGATTTTTAAAAAGCATCTACATTTCTCTTCACTGAAAATTAAAAGGACTTCCTAGTCCAATATTCATTCATTCATTATTTATTTATTCAATCATTTTTTTTGTCCAGTAAATACTAGATTGAACCAAATAAAATTATCTTTTTTATTAGTTAAAAATGGCTAAATATTAGCAATTACATATTATTCAACCCACTGTTTAGTAAGTACTTGTGGATAATGGTGATAGATACATGGTATCTTTCTACGTGGACTCCTGATCCTCTGACATGTGACCCATCAGTCTAGTACTAACAACCCCACTGGGGCAGCCCACTTTATGTTTGGATAATTCTAGCAAAATGCAGAATTTTTTTTCCCCTAAATTGAGCTGAGATTTCTTTCTGAACCTTCTACACATTGGTTCTAGTTCTGGCTTTTTAACCTCCCGCCCAGACAAAAAGCTACTCCATTTTATGTATCATTAGTCTGCAGATATCAGAAAACCAACTCTGCATTTATTTCTGCTTCTATCTTGTGGTTTTATCTTCTCTGGATGAAACATTTTAGTTGCTTCCCCTGTAATGTGGTGATCCCAAATTGGCATTGGAAAATGGCTGCCGCATCTTCCCATTGTGTTTCCTCTCTAGCTTCTGTAATTCCGTCTCTTTTGGCTTTCTTCTTGCCTCTCAGAATCTCCTTATTTTTCTCTGCATTCTTTTTTTATACTAACCCCTTCAATGTCAGTGTTCCCAGGAGCCCATCTTCACCCCTTTGCCTTGTTCACTAAAGGGAACCTGGATACAGTATCCTGTCTTTTGGCTTCAACTATCATCCACCTGCTAAATGTTTCCAGCTCTAGCAGAAAACTCTGAACTGCGGACTTTTATATTTAACTGCCCCATGGATATCTCTACCTGGAAGTTCTATCTATATTTCCAGCTAGACATATCCACTCTTACTGTATCCACAATACATCATCTTCTATCAAGCTGTTATTTACTCTGTATTGTCTCTGTTATTTCTCCATCCATTCCATTACTAGCGGCAGATACAGATGTCCTCAGATACCATAATTCTCATTCCTTGCTTATCTCCCTCTCTCCCCTCTCCCACATACAAGAGGTGACAAAGTTAGAGTAAAACTGTTCTCCTTACTCTCTTCAATGCATCTACTCTTGGGTTTTTGCTACACGAGAGCTGGGACTTATCAGCCAGACTCCTATGCTCCCATAAAGGTATTCTCATCTATGGGTGGCTGTTAAAATTGGTATTTCTGTGGGAGTTTGAGGACTGGAATCTCCTATTTTGCCAGTTTGCTGATGTCACTCTGTTGTTTGCTTTTTGAATGTTATACCAACCTTACTTTTCTGGGATAATCCTTAATTGGTCTTAACATATTATCCTTTTTTTTTTTTTTTTTTTTGGTAACAGCTTTATGGAGATATAACTCACATATCATATGTCACCATTTAAAGTATAAAATTCAATAGTTTTTAATGTATTAACAGAGCTGTGCAACTATCATCATGACCAATTTCAGGATATTTTTATTACTCCCAAAAGAAACCCTGTACTCTTTAGCTATCATTCCCTAACCCTCCAACTCCTCTATTCTAGGAAACCACAATCTGCTCTCTGTCCCCATAGATTTCTCTATTCTGAACATATAATATATATGGAATCATAGCATATGTAGTCCTTGTGATTGGCTTCTTTGACTTCACATAATGTCTTCAAGGTTTATGAATATGGCAGCAATATTATCACTTCACTCTTTTTTATGGCCACATAATACTCCATTGTAGAGCTATGCCTTATTGTGTTTATCCGTTCATCAGTTGATGGACATTTGGATTGTTTCCACCTTTTGGCCCTTGTGAATAATGCTGCAATGAACATTCATATGTAGATTCTTCTGTGGACATATGTTTTAATTTCTGTTGGGTATATACATAGGACTGGAATTCTTGGATCAAATGATAACTCTATATTTAAATTTTTGAGAAAATGTCACACTGTTTTCTAAAGCAGCTGTACTGTTTTACATTCTCATCAGCAGCGAACAAGGGTTTTGACTTTTCTGTATACTTGCCAACATTTGTTATTGTCTTACTTTTTGATCCTAACCCTTCTATTAGGTGTGAAGTGGTATTGCCTTGTGGTCTTGATTAGCAGTTTCTTAATGACCAATGACTTTTGACATCTTTTATTGTGCTTATTGGTCATCTGTGTATCTTCTTGGGAGAAATATCTACTTGAATCCTTTGCCTGCCCATTTTGAAGTTTATTTGCCTTTCTGCTATAGGAGTCCTTTACGTATTCTGGCTACTTAGTCCCAAATGAGATATATGACTTGTTAGCATATTCTTCCACTGTGTTGGTTGCCTTTTTATTTTCTTGATAGTGTTTTTTAAAGTACAAAAAAAGTTTTTATGGTGTGCCTGGCTGGCTCAGTCGGAGGAGCATGTGACTCTTGATCTCAGGATTGTGTGTTTGAGCCCCACCTTGGGTGTAGAGATTACTTAAAATCTTCAAAAAAAAATAAGTACAAATTTTTTTAATTTTAATGAAGCCCAATTTATCTTTTTTTCTATGGTTAGTTGTGTTTTAGTTGTCATCCTTAAAACAAAACAAAACAAAACAAAACAAAAAACAAACAAAAAAAACCAGTGCCTAATTCAAAGATAAAAGTTTACACATTTTTTTTTTCTGAGAGTTTTATAGTTTTAGCTCCTGCATTTTGGTGCAATTCATTTTAAGTTAACTCATCCATATGGTACCAAGAAATCTGCAGAAATTTAAATTGTTATCTTATATGTAATGTGTCATTTTTCTCCATTTCCAAGATATTTTCACTATCTTTGCTTGTTAGTTTGATTATAATTTCTATTCACATGCGTTTCTTTGGGTTTAGCTTGCTTGGGAGTTACGGACTTTCTTGAGTTTGTAAATGTATATCGTTTATCTAAAATTTTAAGGGGTTTGGTTGTTTTTTTTAAATCTTTTTTTTCTTCTTCTTCTTCTTTTTTTTTTTTTTCCTGTCCTTACTCCTCTTTTCCTTCTGGGCACCAATTATGCATATGTTAAGCCTTTTTAGATTGTCCCAAAGGTCTCTGAATACTTACGCATTTTTTCAATCTTATTTTTTCCCTTCTTAAGATTGGTAATTTCTATTGATCTATGTTTGAGTTGACATTCTCCTCTCTCGTCTCTATTCTGCTAGGTCTAAAATTTCTTTGTTGTTTTCTGTTTCTTTACTGAGATTTCCTATTTTTTCTAATATATCTTCTTTTCCCCATGAAGCACAGTATAATAGCCACTTTAAAGTCCTATCATATAATTTCAACAACTATGTCATTTTAGGTTGACATCTGTTGATTATCTTTCTCTTAGAATAGCTCACAATTCCTAATTTTGTGTATATCAGTTAATTTTGGATCATGTCAGGAAAATTGTGAATGCTTTATTTTTATGCTATGGATTCTGCTATAATTCTTTGGAAAACATTTTTACTCTCTTTTTAGTGGTCAATCAATCCAATTATATTTAGATTATAAATTCTGTCTCATTTTCTGAGGATGGTGGCTCAAGTCTCAGATCAGTTTCTTAAAACATTACTCCATTGTTTGAGGCAGTCCTGTACTTAGTTGGGCTGAGATTTATGAGAATTTATTCCCAGAATTAGCAATTCTTTCTCTAGCTCTCTGCCATCTGCCCACATCCCCAGCCCACCTATTTTCCTTTTTTTGTTTCCTGTGGCCAGAAAAAAGTTGTTGGAACTTCCACACTGTATCAACCTGAAGTTGTAGTTTACCTCCAAATACTTCTAAAAGAAAACAGACAAACAAATAAACCCTGAAAACTCCCCCTATAGTGTTGCTTCTCCATACCAAGACTCTTTTCCATAGTCTAGAGTTGTTTTTCTTTGTTTGTTTTGCCTAGATTTTATAGCTCTTATCAACAGTAGGGTTGGGCTATTGGAAGCTCACATAACTATACCAGAACTGGAACTCACATTGTGTTTTGTTGTTGTTGTTGTTGTTAAGTATTCTGCCCCAGTTTTTTTTTTTTTTTTTTTGGTAACAGCTTTATGGAGATATAAGTCATTGGTCATTAAGAAACTGCTAATCAAGACCACAAGGCAATACCACTTCACACCTAATAGAAGGGTTAGGATCAAAAAGTAAGACAATAACAAATGTTGGCAAGTATACAGAAAAGTCAAAACCCTTGTTCGCTGCTGATGAGTTCCATATTTCTACAGAAAATAAGGGGGTTTATACTCAGAATCCTGACCCAGCTTTCTTAAAAGATAATTTTGTTTAGTGTGTTCGATTATTAAGAAGCATTTTAGCATTTTGCCAAAGTCAAAGAGAAACCTAAGAAGTATGCAGAGACTGGGTTTTGATCTGTGACTTAAGTCTACAATGTTGCTGCCCCATTAGTTGAGGCTGAAATAATCACTGTCTGCTGATCCATCATGTCCTCTGAGCATATTTTTCTTTGCTTAGTTTTCAGGCGGGCTTGGAATTAGGAATCTAAATTAGAAATTATCCTATCTGCTTATTAACTTACAGATCAGTTTCATTTTTTAGAGAAAGCAATTAAGAATATGATGAGCCTGCAGTACGAGAGGTTGTCTGAAAGCTCTTTATGGTTCTCATCACTTAGAAGAATAACTAAGCAATAAAACACATCTGAAATTTATGGATTTAAGACTTAAACCATGGTGACTATAATTTTTGATTTTAATAAGCTTTTTACTCCTCAGTAAATGAATAAGGAGTAATTTTTAAATTACATTTACTCCTTCATGCAGTTACTTTATTTCTGCTTCCTCACAACATACCCATTTGTTCATTAGAGTTTGTATTCAGATATTACTTGTAACTGGCATGTAGGTAAAAAGCTATGCCAAAAATAACTTATTTGGGATTTCAAGCCTTAAGTTTCACTTAATTTTAGGAAGGAAAAGACAGAGAGGAAGGAAATGACTTTTAAAAATATAAAAGTTGTGTGTTTTATCTCATTTTAAAAATATTGATAGAGTTTTAGACTGGAATTTGAAATTACATGATAATACCTGGCACTTTACATGAAGCATTATCTGATCAATTTCTTTGGCAAAACCATTTAGCAATGAATACTGAAATATATTCTGCTTTAAGGTATTTTATCAATGAATTCATGCAAATTATATTTGAAATTTCATGTTTGGGTGGTCCATATAAATGCAGCATGATAAATACAAAATATCATTATTATTGAGAACCTCAGAATTTCAATGGCTGTGAATAATTTATTTTCCTTTTTATTTCAGATTTTCAAAGAACCTGTCAATAACTCTAGCTTTAATATATTCTCACCATCTTTATGTTTTACTCATAATTCTTTTCTTAGTAACATCTCTAGAACCACAATGTGTGATTTGTTATATTATTATGACCTAGATATTCATCTTTGCTCTTTGAAATAGGAAAGTCCTAGAAGTGAGGCCAGAAGAAGTGTCTGGGTTCTGTTGTAAGGTTAGCTGAATGTTTTTAATAAACCAAGTAACCTTCTGCTTTCCTACCACTTGAAAATGGAGAAATCCTGTTGCCATTACCATCAACAGGAGTTTGAATTAAAAGCTCTTTGAAAATATTATTGTACTTTCTTATGATGTCTTGTGCATGGTGAGCATTCCATATACAAATTATTAGAATTGATAGACAGTGCCAGTCCAGCTGATTCTGGTAAAATGGTGGGCTAAAGTAGTAAATTCCTCCCACTATGAACAACTAGAGATTTTGGATTTAATACAACAATATATGAAATGTGTGGCTGAACTAACAAAATGGAATAAAAATCCCCAGATGGTAGAAATGAAAAGTGGTAAGTTCATGGGCTGAATCTCTGGAAGTCATAGGGCACAATAAATAGAAGCATTGAGTATCAGACTCAGTGTATCTAGCACTTGGATTTTTATGACCAAACTTTAGTTCATTCATGGGAGAAGCTGGAAAAAAGATTGATACATATAGCTTGGGCCCTAAGAGAACTGAAACCTCAGTGAAAAGGTAAAGTAGAATAAAATCTAAATACTGACATAGGAAGCAGATGGACAGCAATGAAGATTCTCCTGGCTAGATTCTGGATTGAAAAAAAAGAAAAAGGAGAACTTGGAAACCTGAACTCAAGTCTTTGAATATTAAGAGTCTAAGTTACCAATAACTATAAGATAGAGAAACTTGCTTCTCAATAATTAAGATAAAAATTAGTTCCAAATCTGTGAGTACCTAACAGAACAAATATAAAAATATTCTAAAGAGACATTCTACCATTGGATCACAAGAAAATCTCACAGAAGGAGGTCTATTGAAATGTCACAATAAAATAGTTTGGGGAAGATTATTAAGAACTGAAGAGTGAATCAGAGAATTGAGAGATAAATTGGAGAAAATCATCTAGAATTCAGCACATTCCAGCACAATCCAGTGGAATGCAGCACTGTCCAGAGACAGTGAGATAGAAACATGGAAGAGAAGTTCAAAGACAAGGAGAATAGACTGAATGAATGCCCAACACAGGTTTGATAGGAGTTCCAGGAGACAATATGAAAAGTAACAACATAGTTTTTTGAACACAACATAGTTGAGAATTTTCAGAATTAAAATTCTTCATTTTCAAGAAGCATAAGCACCATATAGAATAAATAATTCCACACTTAGACATATTTTATTAAAACTTCAGAACATTAAATCAAAGAGAATACGTAACATACAACTGAAATAGAGAAGACATTACATAAAAAGAACTGTAATTAGACTAACTATAGATAGCTCAAAAAAACAATAGGGATCAAGATTATGGAATAATATCTTTACAGTGTGGTAAAAGAGTAACTGTCAACCTATAATTCTCTGTCCAGCTAATCTCTCAAGAATGAGGGTCATATGAAGAGAATTTCAGATAAACAAAGATTAGAGAATTTTTCCCTGACAGGCTCCTCCTTCAGGAAGAAGCATTTTAAGTCCTGGAAGAAGTGGGATGCAAAAAAATATTGGGAAATATGTGAGTAAATAATCTTATAATCTTTGTATTGGTTGTGTGGAAAGCAAAGCTATTGATTAAACTTTAAGTAAACTTTAGAAGTTAAAACTAACACAGAAGAATATAAATGGCACTGTAAAACTGAAATTAGTAGGACAAGAACAAGACATAAGTTATATTACACTAAGATTAATCCAACGGAAGAACAGGAAGGAGAAAAAGTATAAAGAAAAAGGCATAGTATGGAAAGTATAAAATTACATATACAAATAAAGTCATCAAGGGCATATAGTAAAATTAAGCAACATTATAAGTGTATTAGATGTGTTTTCACATTTAATTCTTACAATGATGTCAGGCAACAAACATCATAAGCATGTCATTTTACAGATTATTAAATTGGCAATGCAAATGATTTAAATTGCTCAAACTGACATAGCTGGAACTCAGGGAGTCTGGGTCTGGAGTCCATTCTGTTACCACTGTAGTTTCTTTATATATACAAAATTCAGATGGTGAAGTAAATCTAAAGTTATCACTAACTAATATGTAAATTGTTTGATCAACAGTTAAATATAAATGGTATAATATTGCCTGTTAAAAGACTCTCAGAGTAGATTAAAGGAACAACAACATCAAAATATGCTATTTACAAAAGAAAAGCCTTACATAATAAATAATAAAATAATTAATGATGAAATTGTGAAGGTGGGAAAAGATATCAAACAATGTCTAACTAAAGAGGGGCGCCTGGGTGGCTCAGTTGGTTGAGCGACTGCCTTCGGCTCAGGTCATGATCCTGGAGTCCCGGGATCGAGTCCCGCATCGGGCTCCCTGCTCGGCGGGGAGTCTGCTTCTCCCTCTGACCCTCCTCCCTCTCATGCTCTCTGTCTCTCATTCTCTCTGTCTCAAATAAATAACTAAAATCTTTAAAAAAAAAAAAAATGTCTAACTAAAGAAATGCTTACTTTATGTTAACAAAATAGTAGAACAAAAAAAGACTAGGAATTAAGATGGTCATTATAGGATGAAACAGGAATAATTTATGAAGAAAATAGATACTACTACTAAATTGCATTTTCAAGATGAAAGCAAAAAAAACCACCTGCAAATCTAGAGATGTACTTGGAGAATATACAAAGAATCTGCTTCTATCCTTCCTCTTACCCAGCCATTTTGGCAGCTGCTTTTGGTTGGGGCCATCTTGCACTTAAGGCAGGAAGATGGTGGCTGCAAAGTAGACAACAAAGTCCCTGGGATCGATCAACTCTGGGCTCCCACTCATTATGAAAAGTGGAAAGTATGTGCTGGGGTACAAGCAGACTCTGAAAATGCTCTGATATGGCTAAGCCAAACTGGTCATCCTTGCCCACAACTGTCCAGCCTGGAGGAAATCTGAAATAGAATACCATGTCATGTTGGCCAAAACTAGTGTCTATCACCACCGTGGCAATAATATTGAATTGGGCACAGTATGTGGGAAATACTACAGAATATGCACATTGGCTATGATTGATCCAGGTGATTCTGATAACATTAGAATCTTGCCAGAACAGCCTGGTGACAAGTTAATTATGCAAAATTTTTCTTTAATAAAATTGACCAGAGCTTGTTTTACACACACACACACACACACACACACACACACACACAGAGTCAGCTAAAGAATAGCATTATCTCCTTGATATTTATATATCAGAAAATATTCATTGTGTAATTTTCCTCTAGCTTTATAAATACCTCTTACTGATACTCATGCTCAAAATTAACAAGTCAAACTTATTCAGAGCTCAAAGGATGAACATTTTAGCCAAAATTTCAAAGATGCCTTGGATATAGTGCTAATAATGTCTCAATTTAAACAACTCATTTGTGAAAACGTTCCTGATTTTTCCAACTAGGTATGTCTCTCCTTATTTTGAATCTCCAAAGTACTTTGCTTATATTACTTTACGGAGCATGTCTTACATTAAGTTGGTGGTTCTCAACCAGGGGCATTTTTCCCCACCAGGGGACATTTGGCAATGCCTGGTGACATTTTTGGCTCTCATGATTGTGGGGGATCTTGTGGTGAGTAGAGGCCAGAAACAGTGCTAAGCATTCTAAAATGCATAGGGCAGTTCCCTACAATAAGAAATTCTTTGGCCCAAAATAATAGTGCTGAGGTTGAGAAGGAGAAACCCAGTTCTAGTTTGTAGCTTTTTAATTTTCTTTTTCATCTTCTCCACTCTCAGTTACATTGAAAGTATTGGGCGCCTGGGTGGCTCAGTTGGTTGGGCGACTGCCTTCGGCTCGGGTCATGATCCTGGAGTCCCTAGATCGAGTCCCGCATCGGGCTCCCTGCTCAGCAGGGAACCTGCTTCTCCCTCTGACCCTCCCCCCTCTCATGTGCTCTCTCTCTCTCGTTCTCTCTGTCTCAAATAAAAAAAAAAAAAGAAAGTATCATAGGGATGCCTGGGTGGCTCAGTCGGTTGAGTGTCTGCCTTCGGCTCAGGTCTTGATCTCAGGGTCCTGGGATCGAGCCCTGCATTGGGCTCCCTGCTCAGTGGAGAGTTGCTTCTCCTTCCTCTGCCCTACACCCTGCTTGTGCTTGCTCTATCACTTTCTAGCTCTCTCTCTCTCTTTCTCAAAAAAAAAAAAAAGTCTTAAAAAAAGAAAGATGGTATCATGGACTTGGTCTTACCTGGGATTCCATATAATTTGTAGTGTTGTGCCTGCTACAGGGTAAGTTAACATTTGTGAAACTGAATTTCCATTCAACGTCAATCCTGAGTGTCCACACCATTCAATGTCAATCCTGAGTGTCCACTATGTGTGGGGTGCTCTCTTCAGAATGTGTGTGAAAGAGTCTAAGCAGATAGTCTTTATCCTCTAGGAATTCCCAGCTTAGTAGTGAAAGAGAGGTATAAATAGATACTTCATAATACAATACACTATGTACTTGAGCAAGAATATGAGGGAAAAGTATGCAGTGTGAAGCCAAAGTCAGAACTAAGGAGATTTCATATAGTAAATCAAAACAAAGCAGTACCTATTTGGCCTACAATAATACTGAAAAGTTGCTTTGCCTATTTCTGTAGGTAAACTAGGATTAGAAAACAAAATGCAAGATATAAAGATGTAACAGCAACAAAATCCCTTCCTTCCAAAATAAAGAATGTTATTAGGTTTGCATAAAAACGGGAGACTTCCTTGAAGTCATCTTTCAATGCTGTTCTTGAACAGTTATTTTAAATTGCAAGAACTCTTCCTTATACTTATTTGCCCCTTTTCCACGGCATTCTGTTTTTGTTTTATTTATGAACTATTTTTTCTAATCTCTCTAAGGCCTCTGATTAATGTTGTTTTTATATGAAGTTTTCCTGGAATTATCTGTGTTAGCTCCAGTGATATCTTTTCTCTCTTATGCTTATTTTGTTCTACTCTTTCATTTTGAAAGATTTATTTTATATTTGATCATTGTTTGTGTATTCATACTTAAGACTGCAACATTATAATTCAGTAAGGTTCCTATGTACAGAATTCTTATATAAAAATGACTATTCCTCCTATATTCAAACAAGATCTATGTGAAGATGAGTTTAAAAGTATTGAGCAACTCAAGTAAGACTTGAAATAATGAAAACGAATTCCAGTTTCTTCAAGTGAACTATTACAAAATTTAAATCTATATAAATTAGAATAATAGAGAAATTAATTAACAACATGATTGGAATTCTCACTTTATAATTAGATTAGCTATTTCTAATATTCATGTGGAAAACTAGACAAGAAAAATATACAGGATATTTTTGAAAAAGTAGAGAAATGAGAGGTAACTAACATCATCATATATAATTTATATCCTGGTAATATAAATAATTGAAAATGTATGCTAGAAAATAAAATTAAAGGTGACTAAGTACCTACACTAAGCTAAATGACAGGTAATTTACAGACTGAAATGTGGAAATTAAGCTATAAAAGAAGCAAGAAGAAACTTTGAAAGTTATACACATACACACGTATAAAAACACACATAAAGAGGGTGAGGCTGTCCATTTGAGTATAAAAGACAATTCAAAAGCCAAGAGAAAAAAAAGATTATTGAATTTAATTACGTAAACACATTTTCAAGAATCTACATGACAAAGTAATATAAACATAGTGAAAAGAAGAGGGAATGCACATGAAATATATATGACAGATAATTGGTCTGATTTCTTTAATACAGTGCCCCCACAAATCAGTAAGCAAAAGATGAAGAATATAAGTGAAAAAGTGCAATAATTATGAACAGAAATGTCAGTACGTATGTATTATTCAACATTCTCTAGAGATAAAGAACCAATAGGATAGATAGGTAGGTAGGCAGATAGAATGAAAGATAGAGAGAGAGAGATACATACAGATATAGATAAAAGGAGACTTATTATAGGAATTAGCTTACATGGTTTTAGAGGCCCACAGTCCCACAATTTGCCATCTGCAAGCAGGAGAATCTGGAAAGCTGGTAGTGTAATTCAGTCTGAGCCTGCAGGCCAGAGAGGCAGTGGGCCAATGGTGTTAAGTCCTGGTGTGAGTTTGAAAGCCTGAGAACCAGGAGCTTCAGTGTCTGAGGGCAGAAGATGGATGTCAGCTCATGAGGAGAGGAAATTCACTCTTCTTCCATCTTTTTGTTCCATTCAGGCTGTCAGTGGATTGGATGCTGCCTACCAGCTTTGGAAAGGGAGATCTTCTTTACTCAGGCTACTGATGCTAATACAAATCACTTCAAGAGACACCCTCACGGACACACCCAGTAAAGTTTTACCGACTACTTGGGTGTTCCTTAGCTCAGTCAAGTTGACACATAAAATTAACCATTACAACATATCATTCTTAAACACATGAAAGTATGTTCAACTACCATCAGAATAGGAGCAAAGCAAACACTGAAATACAATTTTTCTCATATCAGAATGGCAAGTATGTTTTATAAGGATTGATAATACACAACTTTGCTGAGTATTTGTGGAAATAGATAAGCTTATGCATTCTTGGGTAGTGAATATTAGATCAACCTTATAGGAAGATATTTGGCAATATCTATCAGCATAAAAATTCACATACATTTTTACTCACAATTGTAATTCTAGGAATTTATGCTTTGGTAAGTCCCTACATGTCTTAAAGAGAGACAACAGACTGTGGAGGTTAACAGCATAGATGCTGGATTCACGCTGTTTGGGTTTGAATCCTGGTTTTGCATTTACTAAGGCTGGTATTGGGGAAATTATTTGATATTTCTTATGTCCGAATTTTCTAAATTTGTTTAATGGGGATAATAATAACAAGTATCTCGTGGGGTTGCCATGATTATAAAATTTAGTAATATATGTCAAATGCTTGCCACTTAGTAGGTGCTATAGAAGTGGAGTGATGAGGCATCTCAGTTTGACTGGGATATTGTCCTGGCTTAGACTTGTTTTGTCCCAGCACAATCACAAACATCCCTACCGTTTCAGTCTCAAAGATGTCCTCACTGGATGATATATTATATAGACATCTTATAGGTAAGCGTGAGAGTAATTGTTCATAAGTACATTAATTGTGGATCTGTGAATAATAGTAAAGATTAGAAATAATGTCCATCAATTGATTACTTGTTAAATGTGTATACTTATAATATATGTTTCATCCTTTCAGAGGAATAGTCCACAGCTATCAAAAAGAAAATTAACGACAGCAGTTATTTAGAATAGTGATTTTCAAACTTTTTGGTCTCAGGATCTCTTAAATTATCAAGAATCATTTGAGATGTGAAACATCTTTTACTTTTTTATAGATGATATCTAGTGATATTTACCATATTAGAAATTAGATTGGAAAACATTTAAGTATGTATTTATAACTCATTTTAAAATAACAATAAAAAAGGCGCCTGGGTGGCTCAGTTGGTTAAACGACTGCCTTCGGCTCAGGTCATGATCCTGGAGTCCCGGGATCGAGTCCCGCATCGGGCTCCCTGCTCGGCGGGGAGTCTGCTTCTCCCTCTGACCCTCCTCCCTCTCATGCTCTCTCTCATTCTCTCTGTCTCAAATAAATAAATAAAATCTAAAAAAAAAAAAATAAAATAACAATAAAAATATTACATGGCAACAGCATATTTTTAATGAAAACTACATTAAAATTAGTTTGGAAGTACATTGCTTTGCATTTTCACTAGCGTTAAACACTCCTATTTGCTTCATCATCCAGTAGGTTGTACTATCACATTACAGCTTCTGGAAACTTCACTGTACACTCAAGAGAGAATAGGAGAGAAAAAGGCAAATGATAGTTTAGTGTTATTATAAAAATAGTTTTGACCTCACAGGCTCCCCAAAAGGATCTCTAGTACTTCTATTGGTCTTGGGTCAAAGTATACTTTGAGAACCATTGGTTTAGAACATGGACTAAAGAAGAATTTTTTCAAGGAGGAGTATTTTATTACTGACATTTTTTAGAAGGACATGCACATGGTGATAATAAAAATCAGACTGAATTATAGTCAGCTTTATTATTGTTTATAAATTCTCTACCAACAATGCACTGTCTTACTGCTTGCACCTGGGTAGACATTCTTGTCACCCCACCTTTCATATACCACCGTGTGGCAGAAACCAAACTAGACCAAATCCATCTGATGCCAAAAAGCTTGGGATCTTAACTGCCCTAGTATGTTAAAAAGTTATCTTAATGCTTGGGTCTAAAGATGGATACATTCACTGATGGTCATTTAAATTGAAAGAAGCACAAACAACAACAACAACAAAAACTAGTTCCACAGAAGTAATCCCCATCATAGACTACAAGAGCAAGTGGAGAATGAGTGCAAAAGTCCTGGGAAGGAAGAAGAAAACAAGTTTTCAATCATTCTCTAGAATCCAAGCAGAAAATCCAAATACACTCATAACTAAAACAAATACAGTTAGAGCAAAGTGGGAGGCCTTGAAATCTCTGAAAACTTGAAGAAAATAGTTAATTATCATTCTGAGATAATTACTGCTGTGAATTCAGTCATTCAGCCTGTTTTTACAACCTGGCATTTTCCACTGAGAAAAGGAATCTGCCCTTCTCAAGAATTTTATTTTCCAGGCTCTTTCAAGGGTTCTGCCAGCACAGCCCTGATTCACCAGCTGGGGGTCCCTGAGTAGAGAGGCGGGAGGGGAGAGATTCCCCAGTGTGTGTGTTCCAGCCAACTTCTGGAGGTCCCTGTGCATTTTGTCGTGACAGTTAGATTGTGTACTTACACAAAATATTCTAAACATCCTAATTAAGTTAGATTGAAGGAAATTAAACTAAAAAAGATCTGAGGTGTGGAGCATTTCTTCCAATGTAGCCTGAAATGGAAGATAATAGGGTCAGTATGAAAGTCCCATTAAAAACCCAAGAAAGGTGAAAAGCAAGTAGACTCTGACAAATGCACTGGTCATGAATTTGGAAGTCTCCGTTATATCTTTAGAGATGAGGAATAAGAAAAAGTGCAAAAAATATTTTCATGGTTGGGGAAATAAAGGGAGAAGAATGACAGGGAAGATCATTGATATTGAATGATATTAGTAATGATATATGAAGTCCCAAAGATTACAGGATGTCAGAACTGAAAGGTATTTTAGAGACCATCTAGACCATCTAGACAATCCAGACAAACCCCTTTATTTTATAAATGGGAAAATAAGGCCCAAAGTAGTTAAGTAATAAAGCTTGATGTTTACAATGTTAATTTATTTATCAAATAAACTATAAGACATATAATATCTCTTTGAATGTCTATGTTTTTGAAGGAACATATATCACAGGCATTGTTTTTGTTACTCTTTCTTTTCAAATAATATTATTAAGATATTTTTTAACATTATATATCTGAAACTACGATAGGACAGTGAATGTTAAGTCGTAATCAAAGCCCAAAATAATGATTTGAACTTTATAATTTTGGATTAGCCACATTATTAAATAAAACTGAAAAACACTGTTTTGAAGCTTCATGTTTATAGGCACTGAATTTAACTCTGCAGAGGAATCATCAATGAATACAAGGTACAAATTTCCTGATCTCTAGTGGCTCATACTTATCCAATGAGATTAATTATAGGAACCATATATAGACCTTAAGCCAAAAAAAAAAAAAGGCATTTTAGAGGGGTATAGAGAAAATAGATCATGAAGAGTTTAATTCTGCTTAGAGAGTCCGGGCAGCCTCCATAAAATTAAATTGAGAAAGGACCTTGAAGGAATAGTAAGACTTCAGTAGATATACATTGGAAAATTAGGTCATTTCAGATAGAAAGGACTATACACACAAAGGCAGAGTCTCATGTGCTTTTTAGGAAAGACACTGTGTGTATTTAGGGTAGGGAAGAGAGGGTGCAGTGTTTGACCATATAGAGCTTCTTCTTTGAGGCCACCCATGTATCCAGCCATAACTCAGGACTTTCTCTTAGGTAGCCATGATCATTACCATGCCACCTTGTCTACAAATGCCCCTCATTGAATTAGAGATCAATTACTCTACAGGTTTGTCAGAAACCTATACATTGGCTTGGCCAAAAAGATGAATGAGGCTAATCACATGACTTCTATGATTATTTGAACTTAGAAACACAAAGTTTCAGTGGAAGATAAAGCTGGAAGAGAAGATATAGAGAGAAAAACTGTTAGGTAGAATCAAGGTCATGGCAGATTAAAATTTTGAGGGGCTAGAAGCCCCATGAAGAGAAACCATAAGGTTTATATAAGAGTCAGAGAATAGTTTGTCCCTAGGGTTACCTCAGTTCTTAATGTGTTCTTCTTATAAACCTAACCTGGAAGGAGTCTCAGGTTCTCAAATCAAAAGAACCTGGCTAATCCAGAGACGAAGAAAACTAGTGAGAAATTAGGCCACATTTTAGAGAACATCTTGGGGCAAGCTGGGTATTTTAGACTCTACTATATATACTAATAGCTGATGGATTAAGAATTACCAACAGGGCTTGCTGGAAATGTACACAGATTCTGACTCATTAGCCTGGGGAGGAGACGAGGAATCTACTTTGCTTGTAAATGATCCTTAATCAAAGAGTTCAAGTTCACCTTAAAAAAATTTTTGATGTAGATTTTTTTTTTAACAGGAAATTTCTAAGGTAAAGATTTATTTTATTTTGTGAAGGACTGAAACCAGGAAGTAAGCTACTGGAATATTGTAGATGAGAACAAAGTAATTATGGGGAAAAAAGGTGACTATTGATACAATAAATAATCTTTCATAAAATTCTTTTATTATAATTTAGAACTATATATACCATCTTATATCCTCATCTGTGTTTACTTTACCTTCCTCTGTTATTTTCTATCTATGTCTTGTCTATTCCAGGGGAATTGAGCATAGTTCTCTATAGATGGATGTAAGGATTCGTACACCTGATCCCTGGATCTAGTGATCTAACCAAAGCTAGTTTAGCAGATGACTAAGAAAACCCCTGGAAGATAATAGATTTGACTGGAATGAAGATCTGACAGTATGAAGAATTACATCTTGGAGTGCCTGGGTGGTTCAGTTGGTTAAGCACCCAACTCTTGATTTTGGCTAAGGTCATGATCTCTGGGCCCTGAGATCAAGTCCCTCATGGGGCTCTGCAGTGAGTGTGGAGTCTGCTTGAGATTCTCTCTCTCTCTCTCTCTGTCTCTCCCTCTGCCCCTCCCCCCCACTCTCGCATACTCTCTATATAAATAAATAAATTCTAAAAAAAGAATTACATCTTACTGCTGAGAAATCATTTCAATAACTAAGGGTTTCTTAAAAGTATTTGAAGATAGGGAATAGAAAAGGAGGGGAAAATGGAGGTGGTAATAAAATATTTTTTGAAATATAAAATGTAAAAACAAGGCACAAAGAGTTGTGTAATAAAGGTTTACTTAGAGTAGAGACTTCCTGGTTTTAGATAGTAGTGAACTCAAACAAGATTTTGGTGATTGATGAGAAATGGGGAGTTGAAAATAGTCATCCACAAAGAGCAAAGCTCCGAGTCCAGTATTTCTGCTGTATTCCTACTTATTATATGGGTTTTTTCCATTTGGGGTCTTTAATACAGGAAAGTGATTTTACTGATGAACTGTTGACAGAAAGCCATCTTTGAATTACTATTATGACTTACTTTTGGGCTTTAATTTTTAAGAACACAGTTTCCCTGTGTCTCTCTATGTGCCCAAAGACATATACTCTTCCAGGTTGTGAGTCAATACTGATCTAAAGGGAAGAAAGGGAACTAGAGAGGTAAGAAGACCTGATAAGTTTGAGAAGCCTTTAGTCCTTCAATTAAAATGTTAATGATAAAGTAGAAGACACAGAGGAATCCCTCAAAGCACTTATGGCTTGAATTTGCAATATAACCCCAGTGTTCCCCACTTTTCTTTATCTGTGTTGCAAATAAGCTGAGAAACTGGGCTCAGATGTGCTTTGAAGTTTCCATATAATAGTCAATCTGCACAGATTTCTAATTGCCTTAACTTGAAAAGAAAGTGCACATTTTTTTTTTTTTTAAGAACATAACTCCCTGCAAAACCAAACTGATAGCACTGCAGAATAATTACAACTTCTTCTGGTTGCTATGACACCTCTTATACCTACGTCATCCTGTATCATAGCTGTTTTTGAGTGCTAGTAAAAGAAGATAGGATAATGACATAAGATTATGATATGGTATGAGGGAGAAAAGATCTGCTCACTGAAGGTAACATTAAGAAATAATTTAATGTCGGGACACCTGGGTGGCTCAGTCAGTTGAGCAGCATCTGACTTTTGATCTCAGGGTTGTGAGTTCAAGCCCTGCATTGGGCTCTATGCTGGGTGTGGAGTCTACCTTAAAAAAAAAAAAAGAGAGAGAGAGAGAGAAAGAAATAATTTAATGTCAGTATTTTAGTTAATGGAAACATAATTATCTTCCTAACAAATATTACCACATATGTCTTATGATGCATTGACTGTAACAGCTTCTACTTGCGGGACGAGCTGAGCAAGAGTTTTAGTTTAAAGGCTTCTTACAAATGTAAAAATAAAATAAATCCAGCCATGACAAAACCGGGAAAATGAGCTTTTCCTTAAATAATCCCTAAGTGATCTGGAACAACTTAAGGATAACATACAATGGCCCTATTTTAGGGTGTGCCTGAGTGGCTCAGTCCATTAAGTAGCTGACTCTAGATCTCAGGGTTGTGATTTCAAGTCCTGTGTTGTGCTCCATGCTGGGTGTGGAGCCTACTTAAATGGCCCTGTTTTACAGGGAAGATTCATTAGCAGAGTTCTCAGCAATGAGGAGTCTTTTATCCTCAGCCAAACCACCTTCATACGATACGATGTCAGAACAAGGCTTCAGCCTCTTGGTGTGAAAAAGCAGGCTGGCTCTCATGGAGGGAGAGATTAGGAAGAGGAAGGCAGTGTGGACAGAATGAATGGTAATGAGTTCAGAGGAGCCACTTAATCATTTGCCTACCATGGGCTTCTATCTGGATCGGACCAAAAGGGCTTCGTTTAATGAGAAGATTTATCTTTGGCATCTACGAAGCGAAAGTTGATCTGACATTGTTTAAACAGACAACTGAGAATGCAAGCGGTTAAAGCTGGTGTATTACTGAAATGCTCAAGAAATCTCATCACAAATACATTCAAAATACACAATCTAAATCCTTTTTAAAGGGCACCTCACATTAATCCCTCAGCTGGGGTTCCTCATTTTTATAGCATCATTTATCACTTTAATGTAACGTTAGTTTAGCGGTTAAAAGCCAGGGCAGAAAACCTGCTCCGAATGTTGGAACATTAATGACTTAAGCAAAAAGGAAACACTGGAAAGACCAGCCGGTGCTCTAGTTCTTTCCCCTAGGTTATAATCACAGATGCAGGAAGCAATTGCTGCTATATAAATAATACTGCAATGTGGTTAGTGTTGGCAAGACCAGACTTATTTGGGACACGAAAGGGTAAATAACAAAAGGTTTGACAAACTGACTCAAGGGTAAAATGTGTGTTTATGTGTGTAGAGAGGGAGTGGTAAGAGGGAGAGAGATGAGCTCAAACCCTTCTTTGCTTCCAGTGCATATTTTTCTAGACAGAAAATCTAGGGGTGGAGATGAGATGCAGGGGGTGGAGGGTGGAAATACCAGGGCATCCTGGCAGCACAGATGGCATCGGGACTCATGCCTCCCACTACACCTGAGGCTGTGGATGCTGCAGGACAATGCATGGGCATATGGGTGTGGGGAGGGCTGGGGGAGGCACTCCATTTAGGAGGGGAGAATCCCAGTATTTGTGAAACCAAATTCCCCACACTGCTTCAGCAACTCCTTTTTTGCTTCCCTAAAATATACATCAGACACGTGTCTGACTCTCTCCCTAGCTAAGCATTATCTTGGGAAAGACGTGTACCTTCTCTTGAATTACATTGTCCACATTTGTGCAATGCGCCAGAGATGGGGATGCTGAGGATGGGGCTGTCTAGATGGACATGTTGAGTCCATCCAGCACCAATCTTTTATGGATTTACCTTGCTATTATTCATATAGCTGATGACTCTTTTTTTTGTGGTATCTTTGGTGGTCCGATTATATCATATCAAAGAGCTGAATGTGGGCATATTTTCCAGGCTTCAGAATTTCCCAAAGGCGGAGCCACGTAGGAACTTCCCAGAACCCTCAATGTCCTGGTATTTGGTGACAAAGATTTTCTCTTGACCAAACTCTAGCCAGGAAACTCTGAGCCCTCCTCTTGACTAGACCTCAACCTTGGCCTACAAAGACACGAACAAAATACTATCACAGTTTCTAACAGCTTAAGGCTCTATCCCTAGGATGACCCTAAGTCCTCTTAAAGTACCTGCTTAATGAAACTCAAGGCTGCCAAAAGAATTGACTGCTTGTTCTAGCCAGCACCTGAAATAGGATTCCTGTCTCCCAGCCTGTACTGGAAACCAAGAGCCGAGTCTGATGAGTACCAGTTAAGAAATCCAGATGGGTTTCACAGGGACCAGCCTCCCCACCCCCCCTTGCTTTTTGTAATTTTTACTTTCCTGACTCTGCTGGGCCTCTGCTCACTCCTTTCCTTATTCCCTCATTCTCCCTTTAAATGCCCAGTCACTTCTGTACAAATCAAAGTTGAATTCAGTTCACACTGGACTTTTTTCCTCATTGCAATAGTATATTACTGATTAAAATCTGTCCTTACCACTTTCACTAGTATCTAGCTTTATTTTTGACATTGGACAGCTGACCACCTCATTTCAAGGTGAATACTTACCTAACACCCTTTGGTTCAAAGAGTAAAATACAAGTTTCTTGTAGTGCATTTTATACAGCCCATGGTGGGCATTTCCTATCTGCCCCACCTCTTCTGTCTTTGGGGCCCATCTGGCTTTTGTTTCAATCTCAAACACAGCGGATGACATTCTCTGCCAGTGAATCCTATTTTCAGCTCTCTTGGGGAAGCTACAGAAGCTGAGCTATGTTCCCAAATTTACTACCAGGTTTAAAACAATAAAAATCCCATGCTTATTATTTCCCCCTGACCTAGGGCAGGGTCTAAAATGACTGACTCCAGTTCCTTGGCAAAGATATAAAAGCCTGTTTATAAAGTATTTCTATATCAAATGACTACTTTGGAGTGGCCCTGCATGGCTTGGGGGGCTCACAAGGGTGCTTCCCTGCTGAATTGAGACTCTTTCCCATCAAAACTGTCAGCAAACAGGGACTGGGGAGGTGGGTAGGGCTTGGCCTTGTGTTGAGCTCTTTCAGTCTACATAGCAGAGGCTGAGTGATCCCCACATGCTAGTTTCGGCTTTGGAGTTTTCAGGAGGGATCCTCACCTAAGACAGCTCTAAGGCTCCTAGCAGCTAATCTGTCCTGACTCTTTTGTTTTAGAGCTTTGCTACTCGGCAGAGAGCCATCATCATGCACAACATCTGAGAGCTTGTTAGAGATGCAAGATCTCAAGTCCTACCCCAGACTATTGTGTCAGGAACAGCATTTTTGAAAAGATCTCCAAGTGATTCTAATGCACCTGAAAGTTTGAGAAGCATTGCCATTTGTAACACTCTGACTCTTGTTTTTTCCTGGAATCTTTATTACAATTCTGAACCCTTGTCTTCTTAATATGTCCAAGGGCCTGTAGATATAGAATTTTCCTTACTCTTTACAGATGCTTCCTACGTAGACTACAGGTCTTCTTAGTAACCTGCCCCACCCTACAGAGTTGCCTTGCTGCCTGCCTAATGGAACTCCTGAGCATCTCTCACTCATGTCCCATTTCCCTCCTAAAATATAGGGTTTGCACCTGCAAGCTGCTCACTACTCAGCCCCACTGCCATGCTCAGCCCTCTGCCTCATCTTGGTTAACACAGCTGGTTCTAGGTCAGCTGGTCCTCATGGACCCTATACTGTGGAGCATACCCCTTTTGTGCCCAGAGCTGCCCAGAGCTGCCCAGACCACCAAGATCCGATGAACCGCAGTGTTAATTGGGAATTCTAGAACATCGACCTAGAGACACAAAACATGGGATTTAGCTCCATCTAGTAGAAAACATAATTTCACCTACATCTCATTGTTGTGGGGCTTGAATGATAATGTGTACGGAAGCACTTGGTAAAGTCAAACACTAAAACACTATTTGACCAAGAGGTAATTGTGGGATCGCATTGTTGATCCACATCTTACAGATATATTTTAGAAAATATTTAGGGACTGTGATAAATGATGGACAAGAACTTAAGGGGAAAAATTCTCATTTAAAATGGGATTATGATTGAATATTTTTTTCTTGAATTTTATTTTTTGTTCAGATTGTTATATGAGTTTAACACATTTTTGAAACTTCTCAAAAAACAAGAAAGGGGAAAAGAACTTAGTAGATACTCTTTACTTTGTCATTCCAGAGCCTTTGTGATATGACCACAACATACCTACCTTTCTCCATTTCTCACTTCATTTCTCCCTTTACCATCACCTATCCCACCCCACATAATTATTCCTTCACCTATTTACTTTCCTTGAACACACTTTGAGTGTTGCCTTTTCTCTCAACCTAGAATGCTTTTTCTACTTCCATCTGTACTTGTGAAAGATAGGGTTTTTGTTTGTATGCCAAAAAAACCTCACATTTCTTTATTATCCTAAATGATGTATATCTGGATTTGTGTCTGCCCAGAAAAACTGACTGGAAATGTTATCTCAGTCACTGTTTTTAGAGGGGCTGCTGGGTCACCTCCTTCTTTTAGGATCATGCAGGAATTTGAGGGGGGGTGCTTACAGAGTCCAGAAAACTTGGACAGTAATTTCTGTACCTTAATCATGCATATCTGTTTCTCCAGGGTTGGAGATACAGAAAACACTGTGTTTACTTTTATACGAAATTTCTTGATTTTTAAAGGTAGGCAAATAATTTTAAGTGTCTAAAAACCCTTTATGGACCAGTTAAAAAATATCTGTGACCAAATTTGGCCCACATGCTGGAAGTTGATGACCTCAGCCCTAGACTTTAGGATACAAAGTCTTACCTATCTACCTAGAATGGTGAGAAGAGAGAAATTTTCAACTGATTTTCATTTTTATAAATTTCTTACAACTCTGAGAATAAGAATTTGAAGTTGAATAGATGATCCCACTCCACATATTAAAACTCTGTGAAGTCTTCCAAGCATAGCTCAGATGCCTTCCATGACTTTCCTGGGGACAAGGAGTACTTTATACATTGGAATCAATTAGTATCTCTTCTGTACTGTATGGCATTTGTATCCTTCCCTTGCTCCCCTCTTCTCTTCCTCCCTCCCTCCATTCTTCCTTCTTGTCTTCCTCTGACTAGTTTAATATCTGGGATTCAAACCCAGGGGGCAGTGTAATTCAAAGACTGCGTTCTTAGTCATGGAACTTAAAATATAGTGAATGCACTGGTTAATTATCCAAGCCAATATTCTTCTAAAGAAATTTCATGTGGACTTAAACATGGCTGCCTTGTATTGAGATAGTTTATAGATGTATACTTTTTCTCCACTATACCTTATATAATTCTTTTGAAGGGAAGATTTATATCTGATTGATTTTTTGATCTCCTATAGCACCTGGCACAGTAACTGTCCCATAGTAAGCATAAAAATATGTATTGAACTACTTATCCATTTCTGAACATTACCAACTCCTTAGGCTCTGATTTAAATTCATTCAACAATCGCCTCTCTTCCCTTGCTCCCACCTTTGTCCTATCCTACTCCGTATATAGGCAGATTCAGAAAAACATTCTGTAGCATCAAGGAGGAACCAATGTCTCTTATGAGCTTTGTGTGATGGAAAATGTAACAGATAAGGAGCAGGAGACATAGACTTGAGTTCTGATTCTGTGAGTCCATCTCATACACATCATTTTTCCTTTCAGAAATATTTCTCCCACAAAATGAAGTGTGGACCAAATGATCTTCAGGCTCCTTTCTTTCTTTCTTTCTTTCTTTCTTTCTTTCTTTTTTTTAAGATTTATTTATTTATTTGAGATAGCGAGAATGAGAGAGAGTACATGAGAGGGGGGAGGGTCAGAGGGAGAAGCAGGCTCCTCGCTGAGCAGGGAGCCCGATGCGGGACTCGATCCTGGGACTCCAGGATCATGACCTGAGCAGAAGGCAGTCGCTTAACCAACTGAGCCACCCAGGCGCCCTTCAGGCTCCTTTCAATCCTGACAGTGCATAAAAGTGGCTTTAGAGTCAGGCACAGTAAGATGCAAATCCAACACCTGTATGAAGTTAACAAGTTACTTAATCTCTAAGACAAGTATAGTGCTTACCATAATACTTGGAAAATAGAGTGCACTCAGTAATTATTAACTATTTTAATTATTATACTATTCTCGATTACTATAAATCCTTTAAGGTGTCTTTATCTAAGGCACATATATATGGTAGCTCATTTTTGGTTATGGGCTAATAATGTCTTTTCATAGCTTCCATTAATACACCTTAAATTGTCTGTGGTTACATATCCTGCATGAGACACTAATATGGACATGGAAACTGAAACCTGAATCATGCAAGGAGTTGTTTTATAACTGACATTTCCTTGATTTATTTCCCACTCATTTGACTTGCTTTTCTTTTCAACCCGAATTGACCAGGAAGTAGGCACGACCCATGTCTGATCCTTAGGAACTGATAAAAGAAAAGAAGATCAAGACAGTGAATTCTTTATATTTATGAACCTTTCTGAAAATTCATCAAGGGTTTCACTTTTACCAAGAGCAATCATCAGAGACAGGCAATAGACATGATTTCTTATTAATAAAATAGTAAACTCCCTCTCCTTTGGAGAGAGTCATAAAATTTTAGGAACTTGTCTTAAAATATGAATCTACTGAAGATCCAGCTTTCATTTAGCATTGTTAGAGTGTTTAGCTTCAACTCCATACCGATCCAAATTTGTGGTTCTTTATTCTATACCTATACATCTATTATTCCTCGCAGCATCTGTTATTTGAAAGTTTAACAAATCTTCCCTCTTTGTTTTTAATCCAGTAGCAGAAACATTGAACCAAATTAGACACAAGATGGATTTCTGTGTCACTCTACCAGAATCTTCTCTCCAGTTGAGATAGATTCTTTACAAGTTCCTAAAAGATAGAAATATCCAGACAGAAACTTCCTAAGGATGGTAAGGAGTCAACTTTATTCTCAACTGTATTGATGCTTCCTACCCTTTTTTTTCGTTACAAAATGGGTTTCACGATATTAAAAATAGGGAGAGAAGGGACAGATTTTTAGAACCAAATTGAATATGCATTTTTCAATGACCCAAATTGCTCCTCAAACCTTCCCTAAGGTTGGTTGCTAGACCTGTCTTCGACAATCTTCTCTCCGTACTCTATTCATTCCATTCGTATGAGCCTGAGATCAATATTTTTTTAAAGTTATCTTTCTCTAAACTATCATATTCTCTAAGATGCTATTTTTTTTAAAAATAGCTGAAAGCTTCATCCTCTCTCCAATAAATACAGTCTTCTGCTGAAATGTATCACAACTTTAATTCCACTGGTGTAGCAGTCTGGGTCCAGTCAAGAGATAAATAGAAACCACTCAGATTCAGCAGGGGAAGTCAAATATAAAAAATAATTAACCACTATAAGGGAGTAAGTGCAAGATATAAGGAAACTCTATATGGTACCCTGGGGCTGATGGAGTGCCAAGAAAGCACATACTTGGAAGAAGTTCAGACCTTATTAAAGAAGGTATGGTTCAGCCACAGGATAACAGAGATGGCCGGGACTGGGCTGGAGATGCAGGGCAAACAATAGATAATCCTTTGATTACAGGTGAGCTGCAGAAGGTCAGCGATCTGTGGTCTAGGGGCACAGTGGGAATGCTGGCACCGCTGGGGCAGAAGGGCTTCAGAGCCAGGCAGGCCATGCTGAGGAGGGGAAGTACCTTATAGATGAAACCACTGCTGCGTGTCTGACCTTCCTAGCCACAGGAGTTTAGCACTCACCCAGAGTCTGAGCAGATGGCTGCGAGAAGGTTATCACCAGACAGAGGTTGCAGGATCCTAGAGAGACTGTCTTCTGGGCCAATGGTTGAGGGAGGCTCCACCAGATGTTTTCACACCTGCTTGGTTGACCCCCAGTAGGCAGAGGAAGCCTCTTCCTTCTCCAATGTCCCACTAGCACCCTCTACAGAGAAAGCTTGGTGCTCACTTTTAAGGAGAAATGATTATAAACATGACAGTGTTGGGGCGCAAGGGTGGCTCAGTTGGTTAAGTGTCTACCTTGGGCTTAAGTTGTCATCCCAGGGTACTGGGATTGAGCCCCATGTCGAGCCCCATGTCAAGCCCTATGTTGGACTCCCTGCTCAGCAGGGAGCCTGCTTCTCCCTCTCCCTCTGCCGCTCCCCCTGCTTGTGCTCTCTCTCTCTCTGTCAAATAAGTAAATAAAATCTTCAAAAAAAAACCTCCCAGTGTTGATCAGAGTATGTTTTGAAGGATACATTTGGAGCAGAAAGACAATAAATTGCTAACTTACTTCTCTAATTTTACTGTAACTTAGCTGCAATATGGGAGAAATTTCCCTATACTTAAGAATCAAACAATCAGGATTAAAATACTAATTTTACTTATAAATGTTAGCTGTGTATAATTTAAGGCTATATATTTTGCTTTCCCAAGTTTTCTTGTCTGTAAACTATGCACACTACCTTCCTCAAAAGATTGTTGGAAGAATTAAATGAGATGTATAAGTGAGAGTGCCTGGTACTGAAAATGTAGATGTATTTTATTTATTCTATGTCTCTTGAAGTCATTACATTTTTTAAAATAAATTGCATGCTAATAGTTGCTTCTGGAAGCTAGACTGTTGACAAAAATAAAATTAATTCCATCACTTAGGTGTCCAAGAGGCTTTGGAGGTCACTGAATCACCTCCCTTGACAGTTGAGGAAAATGGGTCTCAGAGCACAAAAGTGACTTACCCAAGTTTATACGGAGATGAAGAGGAAGAAATAAAATTGAGACTTGGATATACAGGCTGGCTTATTAGAATTAATAGTCAAACCCAAAGCAAAAGTCCCCAATAAACAAAGCTCAGTTTTTAATTTGGTTTTAACTTTATCTCCATGGTTGGTGTGTGATAGTAAGAGCAATGAATCAAGTTAAACAGGAGGGTTAGGGAAGATTTGTGTGCTATGGTTCTATTTTGGTTTCTCTGAAGAACCTTTAGTAATCTGACCCAAGTGTACTCCCTAATTGAGATGATGCAAAGGTTTACTGTAAAAATGGGGTCTTTTCATCATTAGCATGTCAGGTTCGTGTTTTTTTTTTTTTTTTTTCTGGAGCAACTGTTCGGAACCTTTTCTCAAAAACACTCTTCCCTAATTGTTTAATATACTTACTAGTTCCTAAATCCCCTCAGTGTTTTAGCCCTAGCATTACTCTGCCTTCCTCAAGGAGAGAGCTCAGTACGGAATGCTGGTTGCTAAGCAGTGCCTATTTTTACTGCACTTGAGCAGAATAGAGTGGCCCACTCAATGAGATTCTATCATTGGCACTAGCTACAAAACGGCTTCTGCAGGTTAGGAATTCATGTGTGTTTCTGTATGAACTCTATGGACTCCATAGTACAGCATCCAGCATGAGGGTGTAAAACTAAAGCCAAAAACCTGCCCAAAGAATATGTTAATAAAATAATAGGAAAACCTCAAAATATATCAATTCATCAAATACTTATTGAGCTCCTACTGTGGCTTATGGCTATTCGGCATTTGGAATAAATTATTGGACTAAAGAAATTATTGGCTAGATCTCTGGCCCCTGATTATATAGTTCATAGATTAGACGGGGAAAGAGACAGACAAACAAAAGCACTAGAATGACAAATTGTGATAAGAAGTAAACATGTAGCTTAGACAGAATAACACGGAGAAGGGGAAGTGTGTTTTAAATAAGAACAAAGAAGAGAGCTTTCTGAGGCCAAGTTACAATGACCAAGAAGATGCTGCTCATGGGAAATGTATTCTAGGCAGAAATGCTCTGGGGGATGCAGGGGAGGTGAGAAGTGGAAAACGGGGCAGGCAGGAGGGAAGGAAAGAGCTTGCCATGGAGGAACTGAGAAAAGACCAATAGGAACTGGTATTTATGAGTTAAGGACATGAGGTTGAAGTTATAGAGAAAGTTGGATTTTGGCTACAGAGAGTGAAAGGAAATCACTTGGACAGCTTAATGCAGTGAGTGATTGGATCCATTTACATTTTTATTTTTTATTACTTTTAAAAAAGATTTATTTATTTATTTGAGAGCAAGTGAGCAGCAGTGGGGAGGAGCAGAGAGGGAAAAAGAGAATCTCCCACAGATGCCTGCTGAGCAGAGCGGGCGCGGGGTTCTATCTCATGACCCGAAGATCATGACTTGAGCCTAAATCAAGAGTCCGAAGCTTAACTGACTGAGCCACACAGGCACCCAATCCATTTACCTTTTTAAAAGATCATATTCATTTCCAGGAAAGAAACTGGTAGGAAGAGGATAAGAATGAAGCAGAGAGTCCAGTGAGGGGGCCACAGCAAAGGTCCAGGAGAAAGAACGATGGGTATTTGATAAGACAGGTGGCAGTGGAGACAGCAGAAAGGCAAATCCTAAATATATATAGGAGGTAGAAAAAAAGACACTTGATGATGAACTTCTGGTCTTCCACCACAAACCTGTTCCTTTTACAATCTTCCCCTTTGAGTTAATGGCCATCATCCTTGTTCCATGGAGTCTTTCCCTCCACACCCTTCTTTCCAACAGTTAGCACTCTATTGACTTTACGTTAAAAATGTATCTAGAATCAACCACCTCTCACCACCTCTACCTCTAAATCCCTAGCTGAAACCACTGTCATTTCTTATCTAGATCATTGCGACAGCCTTGCCTGCTTCTGCTGGTCTCCCTGCAGTGTGTGATCAGGGTAACACTCAGAGATATTCCATCCCATTGAAAAACAGATCAGATCATCCTGATCCTCTGCTCAGAATCCACTAGCAGCTTCACATCTCTCTCTGAATGAGAGATGAATACCTTACACCGTGGTTACACTACATCGTGTGGCCGACCATTATATGTCTTACTGTCACTGTATTACAGCCACACTGATGTCCTTGCTATTCCTCAAGCATGACAAGCTTGCTCCTACCTCAGAGCCTTTGCCCTTTCTAGTCCATCCTCTTGGAATCTCTTTCTCCCATTAGCTATGCAATCCCTGCCTCAGCTTTTAAGTCTGTTCAAATGTTACCCTCTCCAGTAGACCTCTGACTGCTCTGGATAAAATTATACTACTCCCAGCACTCTCTACTCCTTTTTTTCTTTCTTCTTTTCACAGAATTTTTTTCATCTGACATACTGTCTATTTTACTTTTCATTTTACATAAGTTATTAAGTTCCATTAAGTGGTGAACATTTTTAAATACACTTTAACTTTTAGAACAACTTTGTATTTTCAAAAAAAATTGAGAAGACAGCAGAGAGTTCCCATATACCCGGCACCTGGTTTCTCTTACTATTAACATGTCCCTTTACTATGGTTCATTTATCACAATTAATGAACCAATATTGAAACATTATTAACTAAAGTCCATAGTTTAAACAGATTTCTTTAATTTTTCTGTAATGCCCTTTTTCTAATCCAGGATCCCACCCAGGACATGATGTTACATTGAGTTGCCATGTGTCCTTAGGCTCCCCTTGGCTTGGACAGTTTCTCGGATTTTCCTTCTTTTTGATGATTGTGAGAGTTTTAAAGTGTACCGCTCAGATATATTGTAGGAGTACTCATGACATCCTCTTTTGGGAATGTTCTGGTGTTATTCTCATGATTAGACTGATGTTATGAATTTTGGAGAGGAAGGTCACAGAAGTAAAGTGCCGTGTTCATTACATGTAGAGAGTATATACAGTCACCATGGTTTATGATTGATGGTGTTGACCTTGATCACCTGGCTGATGTAGTGTTTGTCAGGTTTCTCCAGGGTACTGTTATTTCCCTCCTACCCAGTCTTCCATATTGTAAACTTTGGAAGGAAGTCACTATATTCAGTCCACATGTAAGGAGGGGCAGTTATGCTCCAACTCCTAGGAGGCAAAGTGTCTGGTAAATTATCTGGAATTCTTCTGTATGGGAGATTTGTCTCTTCTCACCAATTTAATACATTATTTAATCATTTATTTTTATCAGTATAAACTTGAAGATATTCTATTTTATACTTTGGGTTATATTCCAATACTACTTTATTTTGTTCTTCAAATTGTCCCAGCTTGGGCCAGTGGGAACTCTTTCAGTCACTCCTGTGCCCATTTGACATATTACCATCAATTTTTTTTTTAGCACTTTCTTACTTTCTGGCACTAAGAGATGCTCTAGGCTCATCTTGAATATTTCCTGCCCCAGTCCTAGAATCAGCCATTTCTCCAAGGATCGGTAGTGAATCTTTGTCAGTTCAATTATTTCTGTATCCCTAACACCCAGACAGTACCTGGCACAGAGGAGTTCCTTCATAAAAATTTTCTGAATGAATGAACGAATGAATCAAGGAATGAATTGGAAGCATGATTGATGGATAGGGCTGTTTGGGCCAGAATCCCCTCTGCATATCTGACTCTTTTCTCAGCAGGGCAGGTGAGATCTAGCACTTTGGCAGAAAACCTTCCATGGGCAGGATTGCAGGCCTAAATGTGCATCATTCTCAAAATAGTATTATTATTTTTTTAAATTTTATTTATATATTTGACAGAGAGAGACACAGCGAGAGAGGGAACACAAGCAGGGGGAGTGAGAGAGGGAGAAGTGGGCTTCCCGCCGAGCAGGGAGCCCGATACAGGGCTCGATCCCAGGACCCTGGGATCATGACCTGAGCCGAAGGCAGACGCTCAACGACTGAGCCACCCAGGCACCCCTCAAAATAGTATTATTTTTAAGCAAACAGTTATCTTGAGCAGGGTGTATGGAAATTTACATTTCATTTATTTTTAATTACTAAGCATTGCTTCCTTTAGTCAGAATTAATCACTCTCCCCTCAAAACTCCCTACCTTTTCATGCCCTAATTAGAGAACTTATTTATTCTCCCTCACGTGTCTTGTCTGTCTTTCTGTCTTTGTACAGCACCCATAGCACCGAGGCAGCTCAGGAAGCTTCCAGGCAGCTGGAAGCTCTCAGCACGCAGTCAAAGAGGGTAGGTTGCATAAAGAGAGAATATAAGAATAAGATTGACTGTCCTTGTTTGAAGCAATAATTCAAATTACGAAGCAACTATAATCAAAGATCTACATTTTTAGCCAAGGAGAGTTGGCTGAAAAATTTGAACACTTGTGGGACAGAGGAAACTAAAAAAAAAAAAAAGGAATCCATGCTCTGATGGGGTCAAATAACTCTCCTTTTCCCCCCCCGTTTCTACTTCTGTTGTTTCTTATAAATTAAAATAAACAAGAATATTTTTCTGCATGCAGAATCACCAAACTCAGGATAACCTGAGATACGGTGTAACTACCTCATTTTAAAGATAGAGGGATTGCGGCCCAGAGGATGGAGAAAGGATTTGTCCATGGTCACAGTCCCTGCACTCTTGCCCTCACTCTCCCAACTGCCATGCCACTTTGTGAGTGCCTAGCCAGGAGGGCTCGCCAAGATTAACGTACTTGGGTAAAAGTGGACGGGTCACAGTTATCTTTTCCGCTGGAAGATACATGCTGGCTGAATAACATAATGGATAGGATAACTGAACTAATTCAAAGGTCTAATATTTTTTTTTTAAGATTTTATTTATTTATTTATTTGGCAGAGAGAGAGAGAGAGACAGTGAGAGAAGGAACACAAGCAGGGGGAGTGGGAGAGGGAGAAGCAGGCTTCCCGCGGAGCAGAGAGCCCGACGCGGTGCTCGATCCCAGGACCCTGGGATCATGACCTGAGCCGAAGGCAGACGCGTAACGACTGAGCCACCCAGGTGCCCCTCAAAGGTCTAATATTTTTAAGCATTTAATTTTCTTTTAAGTAGGAGAGGGAGTGCACATTTAAATGCCAGGAAAGACAAAGATCTTACTGCCAAATATTAAACAGCTGAAACTTAGGACAGAAGAGGAGAAAGCGTGCAACAGGTAGCAAGTACTTAGCAGGTACAAGTTGCCTGTACATGTTATTTAGTTTGCTGTCTCATGTTTCAAGAAGCAAGCACTATTATGAGAGGTTAAATAAATCGTCCCCGGTCACACAGCTCTGCAGTAGCAGAGCTGAGACTCACACCCAGATTCTCTGACTTCCGTGTCTGGATCTGCCCTCTTTACTGCACCATAATACTTCCACACCCCAGGACTTGAACTATTCTGATTATAGTTTTAGGCCAAGTCTCATTGTGCCTGTGTTACCCATCCTATCAATGTTGCGCTGATTTAATTCATTAGTTGTGGTTTTCACCATTCAATCCAGTTTAGTTCAAACAATATTTACTAACCACTGACTGTGTTTTGGGGCACTATATACCATGTGTGGGGTAGAAATAAAGAGATGGATTCACCTGATCTTAAATTGGAAACACATGTGCACATTTATCTCTGTTGAGGGGAATGTATGGAAACTTCTTAAACAGATGGACAAAGTGCTATATAAAGTATTGTACATGTGTGTTTGCGTGTACACATACATATATATAGTAAGAGTACTGCCTGGGCTGTGTGGGCTGTGTGTGTGGGCACGGGTGTATATATGTGTAAGAAAAACCAGCACTATAAATTTATAGTTGCCCTATATACATATCATATCTATGTAAATAGAGATACATATAAATACTATTATTTAATTTTAGTAGGTTCCGTAAACCCCTCCCCCACCTCGAGGCTTAAAGCTTAAAATGGAACTTAGTGTTTATGTGCTAGCTTGTACACAACTCAGAAAAAATGCATATCCACTTTTAATGTATTTTTTTCTGTGATGATGACAGTGGTGATGATCTGATTATGGCTCAAAACTTTAGAGACACAATAAAAACAAGAATAACAACAAAAAGATGAAAAGAAAAAAATAGAAAAAGGACTGACTGGCAAAAAATTTTTTAAGAGAAGAGACTTCTTCACAAGGACTTGGGATTTTCTCATGAGTTCATTTTTTATTTCAGTCTTGGCACATTGTATAAGCATGCCTTATTTGTCAAATTCCAAATTTATAACTCTCCCTTCCTATTCTCCAGTCTCAAATTAATTTTCTCTGTCATACCTCAAAGAAATTCAGAAAAAAAATGCTTTTAGGCTGCTCCATTTGTCCTGACATACATAAATGGTGAGTTTATAATAGTCATTTTATCCAGCTAATCTCTTCAGAACATTTGTTCTTTAGTCACTGTGAAATTCACATATAAGAGCAGGTCACTTGCAGTCTGACCTTTAGAATTTTCAGTAGTAGGATGCACGTTTTGCTGTCATACGTTGTCTCTGCCCCACTGTCCTTTGTAAGAGATGGTCTCAAGTAGGAAGTCATGTGCTTGAGTCCAGACAATTGGACAACCCCTCTTTCCTAGCTCCTTTGAAATTTTAGCTATATGGATGCCAAGACTTCTATTAGCAGAAAATAAAACATAATATTTAAAACCACTAATGAGGGGCGCCTGGGTGGCTCAGTCAGTTAGGAGTCTGCCTTTGGCTCAGGTCATGATCCTGGGATCGAGTCCCACCTGGGGCTCCCTACTCAGCGGGGAGGCTGCTTCTCCCTCTGATCTTCCCCCGTCTCATGCTCTCTCTTTCTCTCTCACTCTCTTTCTTTCTCAAATAAATAATAAAATCTTTAAAAAAATAAAATAAAAATAAAATAAAGCCACTTGACGAGCAGAACTAATCTGTTTCTTGCTAAAACCAAGAGTAGGAATAGCAGGGGCAAAAAAAAGAGACCTTAATTTTTTGGATGGTGATTAATCTAGGAAGAACCAACATAGGATACAAAGTGAGAGTGTGGGATGTTAGGTTTTAACAGAATTGTTTAAAACCAAGGAATATACATGGAGGAGACAATTTGCCAGATAGAAGCAATTGGGGTGATTAATTTTTATTTTTTTTCTAAACTCCTTTGTACTCTGTAACTGTCTATAGCTCCCATCCTCTTTCTGTGATATCTGTTTGTCTACTCTTTTTTTAAAAGATTTTATTTATTTATTTCTCAGAAAGAGAGAGCGAGCGAGCATAAGCAGGGGGAGTGGTGGGCAGAGGGAGAAGCAGGCTCCCCGCTGAGCAGGGAGCCCGATGCAGGACTCGATCCCAGGACCCTGGGATCATGTCCTGAGCTGAAGGCAGACGCATAACTAACTGAACAACCCAGGGATCCCTGTATGTCTACTCTTACCTTTTCTGAGATTCTAACAATTTGTTGAGAGCAGAGAATGGGTCAGATTTAGAATATTCTTCCCCATAATCCTTGCACGGTACTTTGTACATAGTAGGTACACGGTAAACAATGATTGATTGGCTGCAGGCATGAGAATGGATGCAAGGCTAATATGAAGGACACATAGTATGTGGTTTCTGTATCCCTGAATTGTGCTGTCAATCAGTCCCAATTTTTGTTCCATATCTTAGATTAAGACATGCCCATGCGATGATAAAGGCAGCCACATGATTTAATGTTCCCTAATACACCAGAGCTTCTTAAGTGACAAGATATCAGGTTGTTATGTCAGCAAGACTGGCTTGTGAAGCCAAATCACATGGCACTCATGCTCATGACAGACAGCTGCTATCAACAAGGCCTGGGAACCATGCTGGCAGTCTCCCTCTCAAGATGCCAACTTCACTTAGTTTGCAGACTAGACAATTTTACACTAAGACTCTTTTCAAAACCTTAGCTCTGAGTTGTGGGTCTTCAAGGGTAAGGTAAAAAATTTCAAAAGTGATGATTATTTATTATGAATGGAGTATGAAAAGCATTGGTAGAGCAGTCCATATGAAATAATAATGATGATTACAATAATTTTAATAAAAATCATTTTTGGGGGGCGCCTGGGTGGCTCAGTCAGTTAAGCGTCTGCCTTCGGCTCAGGTCATGATCCCAGGGTCCTGGGATTGAGCCCCGCATCGGGCTCCCTGCTCGGCGGGAAGCCCGCTTCTCCCTCTCCCACTCCCCCTGCTTGTGTTCCCTCTCTCGCTGTGTCTCTCTCTGTCAAATAAATAAAATCTTTAAAAAAAAAAAATCATTTTTTGTGTGTGTCTTTCTCAAGGGGAATTCAACTTGTCTCGATAAACCACAATACAAGACTAGGTGTAAACTCAGAGCTAAACACTCTGAAGCCAGGTGATGAAGAAACTGACGAGTTCTATGGTACATGGAAATAGGCAAATTAGAAGGTCAGGTCTGCAAGGCTGTGTGAGGGCTTGTGTTGGAACATGTCTTGTTCTGTGTAAACCAAAGCAGTATTGTAACAAGAACATGGTGTGGCAGACCTGGATTCAGGTCCCTTTGCTGACGTTTGCTATATATTTGCAAGTCACATCGCCCAATTTGAGCCTCACGCTAAAACGGGAATAATAATTACTGCTTCTTAGCTTTCTCACGTATTGTTTTGAGGATCAGGTTATAGAGGATAATGCCTTGTAAGGTATATTGAAGTGCATAAACATAAAAAATTGTAATTATTACAGCAATTCCAGTAAGGATTCTTTCCTTCTTCTTAAAGAGTAAGGTAGGAGCTGGCTTCCCAGTTACTCTTCATTTCGGTACTTTGGACTTCTTACAATAAATCAGGGAAGCATTTTAAAACCATATATTTCCTGCTGCAATGTTGATCGAGCAAAAAATGTTTATTGAATGCTTGTGTTAATCAATAAATGTATATCAGGTACCTATCACATGTAAAGAATTGTGTTGGACTTTGGGGAGAGTAGAATTAGTCTCAGCTATGGTTCCCTTACGGTACATGTAGTTCCTTGGGAACAAGAGACAAATTAGATCATTTTAAGTCAAGCAATGAGGGCAGGAACTTCCATTTCCTGTTCACACGTAGTGTACTAGACACTCTGGTAGGCAATTTAAATGCATTGTTCCTTTTCATCACCAGTAATTTACCATTTGAGATAAAGTTTGTTTAATCTCCAGGCACAGAGAAGTCAGATATCATTCAAGAATCCATCACAAATCAGTCAGAAAGTTGAACATCCAACCCAAGCTGGGTCTTGGGCAAATAGTAGGAAGGGCCAGTCAAGTATGGTAGGGCCTGTTGCGAGTGTTCCTTACCCTCTTGTTTTTTCTGTCGTCTCACTTTCACGTGCTCACCGAGCCACATTTTGGGGACACATAGCTCTGCGCTATCTTCCTTTCTATCTCTTTTTCTCCAGGGGGCTACTTCAAATGAACGCTTCATTTAAATCTTAAACGTTTTATATATGGTGGTTTTATATGATTTCACTTATGCTCACAGAATATTTGACTATCACAAAGGGAATGAGGGCTCTTAACTCATTTTTACGGCTAGAAAAAAAATGTAGCATGTTAAATAACAATAACATCTGGAAACATCTGACATGTTTGTGAATTTTAAATGTCAGTTATAAATTATTTTATGAAGAAAAATATATATGTACTGAATGAATAAACACTTAAAGCTAACATCAGTATCCTTTAAAAACTACTTATTATAAAGAATATTTACCAAATTATATTTTTCTGTTCATGTGCATTACAAAATTGGAGATACAGTCAATAGCAAATTGTCTTTGCAGCATTAGATATGAACAAAAACAAAGTAAGCTTGCTAATCTCATAATACCATACATCTAAGAGGAAAAAATTCAATAAAACAATAATAATAATATTAAAAATGAATCACAAATTAGATCTGCTAAAACATAAAATGTTCAGTAATACTCTCAGTTTCTTTGTATCCTTGTGATTTTCTGTAGTTCATGGTTCAAATTCCAGTTTATTTCATTGCTCTTATCCCAAACTAAATACATCTTTTGATTTCTCTTTCTAAAGAGGCTTATCTATGTACGAGTTACTTATGTGTGCACTTTTCCATGGGGAGGAAGAACATTTGTTTCTATAGGTGAAGGGGATTAGGAGTACACTTATCATTTTTTTAAAGGATTTTCTTTATGTATTTGAGAGAGAGAGAGAGAGCACGGTGGGGGGGCGGGGCACAGAGGAAGAGAGAAGAGAGGAAGAAGCAGACTCCCTGCTGAGTAGGGAGTCCAATGCAGGGCTCAATCCCAGGACCCTGGGATCATGACCTGAGCAGAAGGCAGCCGCTTAACCAACTGAGCCACCCAGGCATCCCAAGAGTACACTTATCATGATGAGCACTGAGTGATGTATAGAATCATTGAATCACTGTATTATATACCTGTATGTTAACTATAATGCAATTAAAATAAAAAAAACTTAATAAAGAAAAGAACATTTAGTTTTGATTCTTTCCCATAAAAGAAATTAAAACCCTCTTTTTGGAGGAGTAGTACCAATTTTATTTCTTTCACAAATATTATTGTAGAATAATATAAATAAAACATCACAAGTTTATACAGATACAGTCCTACACATCTTAATGAATCACTTATTTTCATTTTTATATTTGATTGCATGTCTTTAAATGAGTTTTGAATTGTTTTAAAATTTAAATATTATAAGATTTCTTATACTATGTATAATTATAACATCTAATGGTTGCATCGTACTCTATCGCATGACCTGCCAATATTGACTGTAGTTTTCTTACTTCCTAAGTATCAGATTGCCATGTTTTTTTTTTAATTTGTGCTAAAATACACATAGCATTAAATTTACCATCTTAACCATTTTTCAGTGCACAGTTTAGTAGTGGTAAGTACATTCATGTTCTAATGCAACCAACATCCAGAACCTTTTCTTTCTACTGCAAGACCAAAAACCTATACTCATTAAAATAACTCCCCATTCCGCATACTCCCAACCCTTGGTAACTACCATTCTACTTTCTGTCTCTATGAATTTGACTATTCTAGGTACCTCATGTAAGTGGGATTATACAGCATTTGTATTTTTGTGAATGGCTCATTTCACTTAGCATAATGTCTTCAAGATTTATCCACATTGTAGCGCGTGTCAGAATGTCCTTTTTTCAGAGTGAATAATGTTTGTTTGAATGTATATACCACCTTTAGTTTATCCATTTGTCAGTCGATGAACACTTGCGTTGCTTCCACCTTTTGACTATTATGAATAATGCTGCTATGAACAGAGGTTTACAAATCTCTCTCCAAGACCTGTTTTCATTTTTTTTTTTTTTTGGTATATACCCAAAAGTGAAATTGTGGGATCATATAGTAATTCCATTTTTTAAAAAAATTTTTGG
>NC_138369.1:123767242-123796125 GCF_054177405.1 Leptonychotes weddellii
AAAAAAAAAAAAATTTTTGGAGGAATTATACTGTTTTCCATAGAAGCCGCACCATTCTACATTCCACCAAGAGTGCACAAGGATTTCAATTTTTCCACATCCTGGCTAACATCTATTTTCTTTTTCTTTTTTTCTTCCATTTTCGTTTTATTTTGTTTAATTTTGTTTTTCTATGAGGTGGTATTTCATTGTGGCTTTGATTTGTATTTACCGAATGATGAGTGATGTTGAACATATTCTCATGTGATTGCTGGCCATTTGTATATCTTCTTCCAAGAAATGTCTATTTAAGTCTTTTAGCCATTTTTTAGTTGGGCTATTTGTTTTTTGTTATTGAGTTGTAGAAATTCTTTACATATACTGGGTATTAACCTTAGCTTACTATTGCATTTTGTAATCAATATCTATGTGGATACAGTTTCCTCTTTGAATTATTTCTTTAGGTAAATTTCCAGGATTGAAATTTCTGGCTTGACGAATATAACATTTTTAAGATCTTGATTTTTAATTGCCAAATTACTTCTTCAAAGAGTTGTGTCTATTAACTTTAGCATCATGAAAATGTAACAGTGTACCAGTAATCCCAAAATTTCATTAGCAAAATTAGTTTTAAGTCTTTTTCAAGTGTAAAAGTGTTCTTTATTATTTACATTTGCATTCCCTTGATAACTAGTGAAGTTCAATAGAGTTCCAAATATTTTTGGAAGTACGTTTCCTTATTTATTAATGGCTCGATCACATTTTTGCCTATTTAACTATTGGGATGTGATGTTTGTCACATGACTTTTCAAATATTCTGCAATATTAACTCTATACATAAATTTTAATACTAGTTATGCTTTAGTTTTCATTATAAAAAGTTATGTGTGTGTATATGCATAATAATTAAACCTCCTTGACTTTTAAAATGTGATACTAGATTCTACTTTCTGCTATATTTTCTACAATTGTATATTTTCTATGATTTTTTTTAAAGCAAGGTCAACCTGTACAAAATTTTTTCAAGGTACCTCACAAATGACATGCAGAGCTGTGGAATTTACACAATCTGCCGCTCTCTTGAGTGGTGACCAAAATGCCAGCCTATGCTATTATGTGGCCAGCTGCCATATTGGCGGAAGGAAATGCATCTTTTAGAAACATAGCACCAATAAATAAAATGGCCTTCAGGGGCAATGAAAGTGTCTTAGTATCAGCAGCAGCAATCAAAGTCATATTGGAAGCACTGTGGCCAAGAAAAGAAAGTAAAGAGTCCTGGTTTGGGGGTGGGAGGAAGGCTGAGAAATGCTTTCCCATGAACTTTACAGGAACAATAAAATTAAGGTCTCTGACCACAGAGGGTCTTTACAAGGACCCAGGATGAGTGGTGATATTAAATCCCGAGCCCTTGGCCAAATTCCAACTTGGGTGATTGCATTTGGTCAATTTTAAATTCCCTCTGCAGTTTCTAATGCAATGCCCTTCTGTGCTTCCTGATGCCAACCTGCTGCATGCTACTGATCTGCATTGATAAGTAACCGGTGCTCTCTACCCTGGAGAAGGCCTTGAAGGTACCAGGGGGAAAGTCATTATAAATGTCATTTTTGTCTTTCACTTTCGTGGAACCTACTTCCTAACACTTAGACTGTTATAGAAAAGTCTCCAAGTCTTTAAGTGTCGAGTATCTGGCATGGATAGTCTTCCATGACCCTACTGACCGACCCCTCTCCGGTAGCTGGGGACAGTGAGAATAATCTTCTGACTCCAGCTCAGACGATCTGAATTCCAGATGACCCCTCTAACTCCTGTCACCTCTGTGACCTGAAGCAACTTGCTCCCTTACTCATCAACTTCGAAGGGCTTCCCATGGTTTCAGGAGACAATGCTTTAACATAGCCAAGCCTGCCATGACTAGTTTCCAACTAGCCTTTCTTACCTTATCTTTACCTACTCCCAGGGATAGAGACTACAGTCAAGAAACATCCACCATTTCTTTCTTTTCTCCTTGCTGTGCACGTGTGTCTGTCCCTGCTGTGTCTACTGCCTAAGTACCTCCTACCTCCCTCCCTTCTCGACAAATCCAATCCATCTTTCAAGACTGATCTCAAAGACCCTCTCCATAAAACTTCCCTGACTTCCCAGCTGGAAGTCATCTTGTATTCTATAGAGTGAATGTGAGTATATATGGTTGCTCAGCTTTCATACTCAAAATCTTTTTTAAGTTTACTGTGCATTTTCTGTGGAATGTAATACAGGATTTTACATTTACTAATTGTTTTAATCTCTGAATTGGCTTCGTCTTTATTTTCACATGATAACCTTTCTAAATATCAAAGCAGATCTTAAATAAGCAAACAATATGATAGTTCATTTAAGATTAATAAACATACACAAAAACAGTCAAATAATCTCTCAATTGTTCTTCTTTCCTGTGGACTTTATGTGATATTCAACCATGACAAATGTGCAAATTTTATCAAATGTATTTTACATTTAATTATCTCTTGTGATAAAAACCCTGGGGTCATTCTCTCAGATAAATACATTTTAAATATACAGCTTTTGGAGTCAGATTAAGTGACTATTTGTGAACTTCTCCAAATTTACGTTTGAACTAATATATGATCTAATATATGAACTAATATATGAACTAATATATGACCAGCAAGTCCAGTCATTCTCTAATCAAATTTCAATTATTGGAATCACTTCTGGAGTGAGGTGATTAATCTCATGCTATGCCCACAACCTACTGGTCAGCATAAGGACTGGATGTCTCTAATATTAAAGACAAAACGAACGGTCCAAGAGCACACTAAAACATAATTAAAAAGGCATAGGTGATTTAGATGCTTAGTAAGGGCTGATGACCACTGTTCCAGTACAATATTGCAAGTTCATGACCATTTTAAAGGTAAAGAACCAGAAGCTCAGAGAGCAGACATGACTGTGTCAGGTGACACAGAGAATGAGCAGTCACACCTAGATGGCAATCCAGGTCACCTTGCTCCAGTTAAGTGTACCATTATGACTCTCTCCTCTCTGAAGCATCCACTCTTCCTTTTCTTTTGCAAGATTTCTCCATATCTGGGCTAACTCTCCGACAACTATAACTTTCACAGGTTATAATTGTAGGAATACAACAAACCAGCATGCTAATTATAAATAAACTTTCAAATTAGAGAAGTCTCATTGCTGCTTCCCTTTTTAATGCTTGGTATTTAGACACAGCCAGATTTGCCCCAGGCCCAGTGATCCCAAGGCATATCTGTGGTGCTGTGCTTAATAAAGGCAATCTGTGACTGCAGGGAGCACACGTGCTCCCCAAAGAAGAGCTATTGTTTACCGACTAACTCATTTCCCAGGCAGGTAATCGCTCAATAACTCATGAGTTCCCATGAATGGTATGTGTGTGAATGAAGACTTGCAGGGGGAGTATTTTATCGCAACAGAAATGAAGATACTGACTCTCATATAAAGTCAAAGTCTGTCACTTGTGGTAATGGGATTTTCTTGATCTGGATACTAGTTATGTGGTTGTATTTACTTGGTGAAAATTCATCATGCTCTACACATACGATTAGCGCAAATTGACATATTCATGTTACACTTCCAGAAAATGTTTCTTTACAATACTAACAAAAGTGCTAACAAGACAGCACTGCCTTAGCCTGGCATTTGGAGCAGGACAGAGAGTGGGGGAAAAAAAATGACAAGGTCTAGTGTCAAAACTTAAATCCCAGCTTTACATCCTCTTAGCTCTGTGATGTTGAGCAAGCCATCTTACCTCAATGCGCCTTAGAATTCTTCGTATGTCTCAAATAGGAAAAAAATAAATACCTGTCTCATGGAGATGCTGGGGTGATGACGTAATGTTTGTAAAAAGCACCAGGAGTAGAGAGCACCTGAGCCTCAGCAGGCATCAGTAACTCACGCATTTGTTCAAACATTTTTTTATGTCAAGCACCGTTCTGGGATATAAAGTCCAGTCAGTTACAGCTCTTGTTCTCTAGTGGGTCATTTCAATAGGATTTCCCCCTTTCTTCCAATATCTAATTGAAATATAGTTTCGAGCCCTTTCTCCCACTCCTTCCCACATGTTCTCCGGCGAGTGAGAGGAGTCACCCCACTCTCCTTTCCCACCTCTCGTCATCGTGTGCTTACATGAGCATCGTGCTATCTCTTTCCAGAAGCACTTACCACCTCACGTTGCAGTTCTTTTATTTATATATGGAATAGTAGTTGGATGGATGAATATTTATTCAATCCATCCAACATCAAGGGAATGTTGTTCCCTTGTTCTGTAGCTGCTCACTCCTTCCCTCTTCATCACCACGAATCTTAATTCCATCTGTCTTTCCAGTCCCTCCTACTGGCACCTTCTCAGTTTCCTTCCTTGATCCCCTCCAAACAGAAGCAATTTTCCTTCCTCCATACTCCAAAAGTATTTTACTTGAACTTTCTCATGGCCTTTAGTGTAGCTTGGAGAAGTCTGGCCTTCAGAAGGTATTGAATCTGGGGTTTGCCACTGGATTTAACTCTAACTAGCTGTGGGGCCTTAGGCAAGTAAGCTTCTCTGACTTTATTTTCTCAAGGCTAAAAGTAGGGAAAACTAGGTCTACCTTTCAAAACTATTGTAAGATTTAGAAATAATGCATGTCTGAAGGGCATGCCATGTAATAGTTGTTCATTGAAGAAGAGAGATTATTTCAACCTTGCTTTGTAGAATCTAAGTAGACATTGTGTCTTCTTCTATAATGAAAGGTCCATGTCCACCCTACCACAGCATCACCCACAGGGCCTGTATAGAGTGAATGTTTAACACGTTTGAATAAACAAATGAATAAAAGATAAAACAAATTTCTTAATGCTGGTGGCAGAGAAAAAAAATCCCATACAAAGTCTCTGAATCCCAGATGACTATTTGAAAATCCTTCTCTAGAGATGAATAATATAAGTGCCTGCCTTCTAGGAGATCATTCAGTCTTCCTCCTGCTGCACAGGGGGAAAAAAAAAAAAAAAAGTCTAAATGGCCCAGCCCTCTTATAGTGCTGTAGGAACAAGCAAATATTAGCATGATTTTACCTGGCACTGATTGGTTGTTATTCACCAGAGAGTGAACGACTGAGATTGAGTCTGCTCTAAAGAATATTGCAGTGGTTTGGCTTATGGGATAATATAGGTGATGATATCTCTATAAAGAGCATGCTTTCAATTTATCCAAATTTTGGATTTTGGAGGCTGGAATCTGGTAAATGTGTTGTTAACTACTTACAAGACCAAGTGAGAACCATAAAGGTAAGTTTCTCCTTTCTGCATGCAAAGTTCTTGTCTTTACATTTCCTGCTGTAGTTAAGTGTCAAAATTGCATAATAACCTTCCTCCAAGACTTTATTAAAATCCTGACCTTTACTTCAAAGCTTCTGTTTGGAAGGAGAAAAGCAGGGAGAAAAAATTAGGTCTTTTCTAACAGTCTCTAGGAGCTTTAGGCCATAGGCCAAGAAGACTCCGTCTGTCTTTTGGAAAACATGTCTTTGCCCGTCACCCTGTCACTCATCTAGATATGCTCCCGTGATGGCACAGGAGGGGCCTGACCATGAACACAAGCATTCCAAGGGAGACGAAGCCAGTTTTAAAGGAGAAGCAACTGGGAAAATGGGGTTTCTGATTCTCCGACGACGGGTATCTAGTGGGAGAATCTAGTGGTCTCTGAGCACTACAGAATTCTTAGCACATAACAACTCCATCCAAACCACTGTGCTAAGAGACTAGACCAAACTCTACTGTAGCTTTTAGCAGCATAAGGCTGTGCCCCTGTGATGACCCTACCTCCCATTAAAATGCCTGCCTGAGAAAGTTCAAGGCTGCCAGGAAAATTTACTGTTTGTTCTAGCCAACATCTGATGATAGACCTCTGACCTCGTTTTCTTAGAGCATTTACTAAAAAGGGCTCAGGATTGTGAATATGTATCTCAACACTGAAGGATCTTTCTCAAGGACCTGAGAGCTACTCCTTTGAAATGTAATCATCAGGAAGGCCAGGCTCTGTGGGAGGATAGGATCTTAACTTCAATAACTTCCAACCTGCAGATACAGCTGGCCTAATCGTATTTACATTGACCAATCTCTTGTAAGTTTTTTTCCTCTGACTCTCCTGAACCCCTCTCCTCCCCACTCCCTCATTCTCTTTTGAAACACCTAAATTTCCTCTGCACAAATCAGAATGAAGCTTAGGTTTTTTGTTGTTGTTGTTGTTGTTTTAACACCTACATTTGAAGCATTTCTGTATTTCAAGCTGTCAGTAGTCACAGAATAAAATCCATTTTCTTTGGATTTAACTAATGTCCAGCTGTGTTGAACTTTGACACCTCCATGCGGAGTCACCTATTCCTGGGGCTCACCTTCACCCCTGTGCAAAGAGAGTTCTGGAAGAGATCCAGGAATTCCCCCTTTCACCTCTCTTCTTCTAGGGTTGCATGTCACATAGCTGTTAGGTGGAGGGATAGGCATGAAGAAAGTCTCCCACTGCACAGCCAAATTTTCTCTTCCAAACCACTTGACTTTCTTTTTTTTAAAAAGATTTTTATTTATTTATTTGACAGAGAGAGACACAGCGAGAGAGGGAACACAAGCGGGGGGAGTGGGAGAGGGAGAAGCAGGCTCCCCGCTGAGCAGGGAGCCCGATGTGGGGCTCAATCCCAGGACCCTGGGATCATGACCTGAGCCAAAGGCAGACGCTTAACGACTGAGCCACCCAGGCGCCCCACCACTTGACTTTCAATAGCATTTGGGCACCTGAGCACATACCACTGGTGAGATAGGGCTGAGCTCTTAGTAGTCTCCATCTTAACACAACTACGTTCAACCGGCTTGTTTACCTACACCTAGACCAACCAAACTGAGGGTAGAATGGCTTTTATCAGGGACAGAAATTCTAAGGAGCAAGAAGGAGAACTGACTTGGAAAACAGGGCACTGCAGGGGCAATGGGAAAAGGCATAGTTGAGTCCTGCAAGGGGACATAGAGAGAACAGCTATTGGGCTTGGGGTGGGGTGGGGGGATGGAAGGGAAAAAGGGCTAAGAAATATAAAAAGGGGGAACATAAAAGGACAAGGAAGGTGACATCATTACCTGTTTCCTTGTTCGCAATTTCCCTTTTGGCTCAGTCCTGCTCTTCACCTTCCATCCAAAAACTCAAAGTAAAATGTCTCTGTACTGTACTTTCTTTCCTCTGCTCCCAGCCAAGAAAAGCTATTTATTGTTTTATTTCTTCTCTTCCAATTATTCTGGCCTTGCAAAAAATGTAAATCAAAGGAGGGGGGAAAGGAATTGGTCACTTAATATCTTTGGGTCCCAGTTGAATCATGAGAGTTTTGGACTGGATTCATAGTTCAGCAAATGTTTATTAAATGAATACTATGTCCAGACTACTGTCTATTTGCTAGGGAAACATCATATCTCCCTCCTGAAGCTTACATTGCAGTGAAGGCAACATTCAAAAGGCAAATTAAAAATAAAAAAATTAAGATAAAGTATAAAAGAAGTAGTACTTGATCGTTGTTGGGAAAGGGTTTCAGAAGGTGACAATTGAGCAGGGATGTGAATGAAGTAAGGGAGCAAGCCAGGGGGAAGAGAATTCCAGGTAGAGGGAATAACAAATGCAAAGGGTCCAGCATGGGAACATGTTAGCATGGGCAGACAGCAGTGAGGAGCACACAGTAAGAGATCTGGAAAAATAATTCAGTGCTGAATCATGTAGGGTCTTGTAGGCTACTGTAAGCACTCTGGAAATTTCTCTAATCATGATGAGAATTCATTGAATATTTGAGAGCAGAGGATGACATTTTATTAATAGTAAAAATAATAACTAATATTTATATAGTACTTCAGATGTGCCAGTCTCTTTTCCAATGAACTCATTTAATTTTACAACTCTCTGGTGTAGACATTATATTATTAATTAATTTTATAGTTGATGAAACCGAGACACAAAGAAGTTAAGTAACTTGACCAGTTACATTAATATGTTGCAGAATTTGACCTTGAACCCAGTTGGTCTGGCTCCAAGGTCCTTGCCCTCAATGCCTAGCTTGTATTTATTCTGATTTCCATTGGTAAGTCACTTGGAAGGGTGAGAAAAGACCCTGGAGGCAAGAATTTAAAGCAGAGGGCCAATGAATGGAGAGAGAGGACTGTGATGTGGGCTATGGTGGTTGTGGTGGAGAAGAGAAGTAGTGGTCAGATTTGAGATGTGTTTTGAATGTAAAGGAAACAGAAAATTTGCTGCTTTTTTGCAGATGAGCTATGACAAAAAGCCAAGGATCAATGGCGAATCCAACTTTTTGGCCTGAGCACCTGGGTAAGAGATGGTGTTGTTTACAAAACTGGGAAAACTGGGAGAGGGGGTGGTTTGGTGAGGGGTGGAAATAGTTTTTTTTTTTTTTTTGAGTATGTAAAGTTTGAAATATATACGAAACATCTAAGAAGATATATAAAGGAAGCAACAGGGTAAATAGAGTCTGGGTTTCAGACTGTAGATTAAATTCACTGGTGATTGTCACACAAATGTTTGAGAATGCTGTGTGTCTGGATGTGATCTCCCAGGGAGGGAACAGAGCACATCAAGGATAAGTTCTGAGCCATTCTAAACTTCAGAGATGATGAAGAGGTGAAGGATCCAACAAAAGAGTCTGGAAAGGAGCAGCTGATGAATCAATGGAAAATGAGAAGTCAGGTAAGAAGGAGTTTGAAGGAGAAACTGATCAACTGTATCTAATACTGCTGATAGGTCAAGTAAGATGAAGACTGAGAATTAACCATTGAATTTGGCTAAGAGGAGGTCATTTGATACCTAGACTCTAAAGGGTTAGGGCCAAGACTCTGATTGGATTGGTTTCAAGGGACTAGCAATATTCTGAGGCATATGAGTAAAGATAATCTGAAAAAAGAGGTGGGGGATAGTAACAGGGGGAAGGAGAGAGTAATGCATTTCCAAATACTTCAATCAACTTTAGAATATTTTACCGAGCATCTTCTACACACCCAACACTGTTAGGTGCTGACACTTATGAGTTTGTAGCCTCAGTCATTCATTCATTTAGGGGACAATTGTTCATTGAATGCCTAGTACATGAGTTCTAAAACATTTTTTCTTAATTGTTACAATAACATTTTGACATTAAAGCAAATTTAAAAATTATGCTTATAGGGGCGCCTGGGTGGCTCAGTCGTTAAGCGTCTGCCTTCGGCTCAGGTCATGATCCCAGGGTCCTGGGATCGAGCCCCGCATCGGGCTCCCTGCTCGGGGGGAAGCCTGCTTCTCCCTCTCCCACTCTCCCTGCTTGTGTTCCCTCTCTCGCTGTGTCTCTCTCTGTCAAATAAATAAATAAAATCTTTAAAAAAAAAATTATGCTTATACTCTCATAATCCCAACACATTAACACTTTTCCACATTTCTTTCAGTTACTGGACGTATGTTTCCATAACTTTTACACAAAGTTATTATATTGTAAGCCTTTTTCTTTTGTGGACATATTTTCATAATATGTTAATTTGACAGCAGATATTTTATTGTGTGAATATACAGCATTAGTTATTTCCTCATTTTCCATTCCCAACCATTTATGTTATCTTCAAATTACAATATATAATACAATGATTATTTTTCTATATGTCTGTCAGCCTCATTAAGCTATGAGTAGTCCTTCAAAGTCCAGGACTATATGTGGTTCAATTTTGAATCACCAGCATGTGCCGAGCGCCCAGTCTTGACTTCTAGGAAGCACATGAGACTGTATAGCGGAGCAGCTAATAGCAGGAAGACTCACTGCCTCAGTTCTCATCTTGCATTCTCCACTTGTACGCTTGTAGCCATGGGCAAGATACAACTTCTCTCTATCTCATTGATAAGTTGCAGGTAATAATAGTACCCTATTGGTCATGATAATTAAATGAGCCGATATATGCAACGTGCCTACTACATTGTAAGCACCTATGTAAGTGCTTGATAAATGTATTATATAAGAACAAAAGTCCATGCCCTGAATATGTTCAATGAATGAATAATAAATCAAAGAACGGTTTTATTTTTGCTTTGTACAGGTAATTTTAAAAATTCTTTTGAATTATTTGCTTTTGGGTTCAGTAACAATGTTGTGAGCATGGACTATGAGTCAGGTAGCCAGAGACAAATAATCATTTCTTGGGATTAACTTTCTTTTTTTTTTTTTTTTAAAGATTTTATTTTTATTTATTTGATAGAGAGAGACACAGCGAGAGAGGGAACACAAGCAGGGGGAGTGGGAGAGGGAGAAGCAGGCTTTCCGCCGAGCAGGGAGCCCGATGCGGGGCTCGATCCCAGGATACTGGGATCGTAACCTGAGCCGAAGGCAGACGCTTAACGACTGAGCCACCCAGGTGCCCCCGGGATTAACTTTCATAAGTGATATTAGTAAGCACAAGAACATGAACATTTCTACAGCTTTGATTATCCTGTTATTTTGCGGATGGGGAGTTAAGCTCCTTGAAGGCAGGGGCACTGTCTGAATTTTGCATTGCTGGACATCTTTGTAGAGACTGCCACCTGCTAGTTCCACCTGATAGTCCATTCAGCCCCTTTTCTCCGTTCATGTCTTTTTTTCTCCTTTGCCTTAATTGCTTTCTTTGGATCTCCATTTCTTGGATAAATTAATAAGATTCAATTGCGTAACTCTAAATGTGGAAGAAAAAAAGTCAAGGAGGTGGTAGTGGGCAAGCCATGTGTGAAGAGACAATGGCCTTTGTAGATGGCCTTTGTTAGGAGGTGTCAAAAATGGGGACAGATGACTACAGTCAGGAAGAAATCACGAGGGACTACCAACAGAAGGTTCGTGAACAAAGAACAATGAAAGTCATTATAAACCCTGTTAGGATGATTATACAGACTACCATCTAGAATGGGAGAGAGCACTTGAGGTCTCTGGCAGAAATCTGGAGAAATGGGGATGAAAGAAAGGCAAGTAATATTTTTGAGGTTATTTCCTTCTATAACGATTATTTAATTCGTTCATACATTTATTCATTCATTCGAATACACATGTATTGGGGGCCTACTTTGTGCCAGGCACTGTGCTAGGCACTGGGTATCTACCCGTGGAAAATACAGATTCAGTTCTGCTGTCATGACCATTTGTTTGTCCCACTACTGTCAACTGTGGGAGCAAGAGCTCCGGAACACCGAAATTAAGTCTGTTTCTTCCTGTCGCACTCTGTGCTTGGCACACGGTGGGCGCGCGCACATCCTATAGTCTGAAGTGATTGAGGGCTTTGGTGCAGCAGAACAGCTAAGTACACAGAGCCGGGGAGAAAAGGCAGGGTGGCATCGATCTCGCCTCTAAGACCAGGATCTTGCAATGAACGCATGTGTGCATCTCTGTGTATAGTGGGGGCGTATCTTCCTAGCGCGCCGGGCAGCGGGCCAATCACCGGGACCCACCCTCTCCTCTGCGGGCGCGCTCAAGCCAGCCGAGGCGGTGGCGGAGGGCAGACGGGGCCAGGCGCAGCCTCGCGTCGGTCCGCAGGCCGGCCCAGCGCGGCTCCTCCTCGCCGCGGGCGGGGCTGCCCTCGGTGCCGCCCCGCGGCCGCGGCTCCGCGAAGCTCGGAGCGCCGGGGACTGGCGAGCCAGGGCGGCGGGTGGAGCCCAAGCAGCGCGGCGGCGGCCAATCGCGCCGCGCCGGGGGAGGAGCACCAAAGGGGGAAAAAGAAAGTGCGGCGGAAAGTAAGAGGTTCATTGGGGGAAGACTGGCCGGATCAGGGTCCCCGGGCTCCGCTTTGACCACTCACCGAAAGAAGCAGTGCCGGGCGACCCTGCACCCATCCCCACTGGTTCGCTGCACCCACTCTGCTTCCCAAGAAAGGTGAGTCTCTCGCTGTCGTGAGGGCTCGGAGGAATCACCTACCCACAGAACCTCAGGGTGGAAGGACTCCTGAAAATCGTCTCCTTCAACCCTCTTATTTTCCAGAAGGACAAACTGTGGCACAGAGCGAGGCAGCGACTGGGATAGATCACACAGCTAGTTACTGCTGTGGTCGGGACTCGAACCCAACTGTCCAGAGCCCCATCTTTGCTTTGTGGAGATTTAGGTACCGCAGTTTGGGGACGGCTGCGCGTTGCTGCACCCCACTTCCAGCCCTTTGAGGGATCTCTGTTGGTGTACCCCCGCCTGGGTTTCTCCAGGGCGCTGCTGTGAGCGGGGAGGAAAGAAGAGGGCAGTGTGTCCCAGCGTGTCTCATGCCGCTCCCAGCCAGGAGCTGTGACAGCCTGGGGAAAGGCTGCTTGCAGCTTCGCTCCGTCCTCCCCTGACCCGCTTTCTCAGAAAGATGCCCCTGCCGAGGGTGTCTGGCAGGCTCCTGGGGAGGCGGTGGCCAGGGGAGGGACGCTGGGGCGCCGATGACTTGGGTTGGTACTCACAGCTGTCTCCTAGCTCCGGGAGGAAGCTGGTGGTCCTGTAGGGGATAGGATGCCCCACGGTTAGGAATAGCTGGCTTTACGGAGCCATGGCCCCTGTCAGTTCTGAGTGCTGGGAGGGAACAAGGAAGCTGAGTTGAAGAGAAAAATCACAAACATAAAAGCAAACTTATGCTTTTTCATTTAAGAACCAGTCCCCAGCCTGTCTTCCCTCCACCTCCGGTACTGAAATTGAGTTCCACCGCGCCTCTGGAAGCGCTTTTGCTGCTGTGTTCCACCGATCTTGGGTTAGCTACCAGCCGAGGAGGAGGATTTACCTGGTTTTGATTCTAGCTCTGCCGAGTATTAGCTGTGTGAACTTGGTCGGGCAAGTTATCCAATCTTTCTGGTACTCAGTTTCCCCCCACCCCCGGCCGCAACATGGAGATTATGAAGATCACAATGAGCCCTGAGGGTTGTTGGGAGGATGAAATGGGATAATTCAAATAGTATGTTTAGCGCAGTGGCTGGCCTGGCATCTGGTTAATTTGAGATTGATGGCCACTATTGTAAATATTGTTATACACTAACCCTGGAGACGGTGGATTTTCAGAAAGGTGATTTCATACTACCTTAAAGTGACTTTTTTTTTTTTTTAATCTGGAATACTGCGGCGTTTTCTTATTTGGAGTTTGAACAGCTTTTATAGAAAGTGTTTTCTGTGTGCTGTCTCTATGTGACTTTGATCATGGATGCTTGAGTTGGAATATAAAATTAATGTTTCTCAGTGATGCCAAGCCCCCTCGGTTTTAGGCCAAGCCCCTCAGGTCTATGAAGCTCTGGTCTGAGGCATCCTTTATGGGCAAAGAGGGTCTTGAATTTGATGAAAAGTAACAAGACAAGAGAAGTTCAGGTTCCTTCAATGTTACAGACTGTGCTAAGCCTTGTATTCCTGCTGTCTTAGGTCAAACAAGCAACTTTATGTTTTCTTTAGTAGAGGAAAACAGCAACACGGTTCTCATGTACTTCTTTGGGATTATGCCGTGATGTTGCTAAATTAAGTCCCTCTGGACAGACTTACCTTATTTAAACATAAATACTACACATCCCTAGTCTAGTCTTAATTATTGTTATTTTTAAAATGAAATAGCTCCCCTCATATATCCCCACCAGGCTCATGAAAATTGATTTTATTCTGATTGACTTCATGCAGTTATTTACTACTGTCTCCTGGCTATGCCGTAAGTCCCCGAATTGAGTGTTCAGCATTTATAGTTGGCTGCCTGCTTCCCAGTCCCTCCCATTTGCGTGGGGTATTGATGAGTGCATAGGAGGGGGTGTGATACATCTTGAGGGCAGGGGAGAACTTGGTGGTGCCTCTGAAGGTACCTCCTGCACCAAGCATTTGCAGGGGATGGGATCACTTGCTTCCATCAGCCTGTTCCGTGTGCATGCATTGTGATGAGCTGGCCAGGATACATCTGAACGCGTGCCTGAGAAATAGGGGTCTTGTGGGCAAAAGGAAAATGTTAAAAATAAGGTCAGAACAAGGGGATGGAAGGGAGATTGGAACGTAATTTTTTTTTTTTTTTTTGGTTCCAGTTCTTTAAAGAAAGGATACCCAGTTATACCTTTCCTCCTTATCCGGATTATTTGTTACAAAATTCATACATACATATGTAGAGAACTTTAAAATTTCCAAAGTGTATTCCATATATATTATCTTTCTTGCTACTTGCAATAGCCCTGAGAGAAGGACATGGCAGGCATATTAATGGTGGAAGGAGCTTAGGTTTTGTGATCAAATTCAAATTTCAGCCCTAATTCCTCTGCAGCTAGGTCATACTGAGCGATGTATTTCACCATTTAGAGCTTTTGTTTTATCCAATTCTAAAATGGAAAAGAAAAACCCCAAGGATTCATGTGACGATAAAATTAAGTGGAATGATATAAAGTATATGTAGCGAATAGTTGCTCATTAAATGATATCTCTTCTTAGCTGGTCTCAATTTTATAGAGGAAGAGACTGAGTGAGACTCAGAGAAAGGGGAGGTTGCTAAGAGTCACACAGTTATTACGTTTCATCCCTGGGAGTACAGTTCACACCTTGTAATTTCTAGTTAAAGGCTTTTCCCCGTCACACCCTGTCACCTCTCCAGTGAGTTCTTTAACAACTTACCTCAGTTAAGTTGACCTTAGTGGGCTGGTGATTGCAGGGTATGCTTTCTGTCCCAAAGAGGAAATTTCCTTGCTGAGGGAACAATCCGTAAGCATGCTCTGTAGAGGTGAGCGGGGCCAGCTCTCAGCAGAGGAAGTTCGAAAGCCCTGCTCTCTAAAGGCAGCCTTCCTACTCTCCTGCGTTTGATGTAATGCACCTTCCATTCCTAAGAGGAGGGGGACTGTGAAGACATAAAGTTCAGAATTGTATCATGTATTTCTTCCTGTTCTGAGTGGTTTCTTCCCTCTGTCATCCTTGTGCTAATTCATAGGGTAGTAAGAAGATTGAGCAACAAATGTCATGAGTGACCATAGCGTTCTTCACTTCTCTCACTAATGCTGTGGGTAGAGGATGTAATGGAGAGCAGTAGGCAAGGCCGCATTTGCAGAAAAGACCACTCGCTGCTTGCTGGCAGTGCTGATCCCTGGTCTGGAACCCCAGTCCTCCCTGTGGAAACCGATGGCTGCAGGCTTATGTAGGAAAATGAACAGATCTGTTTCTGGCCCAGGCAATGGGGCCATTTATCCGTTGAGACTCCCCACAGGCCATCACGTTTCTCTGCTTTGCAGCAAGCAGACAGGCTTGCAAATGCAGTTCTGGGAGAAACATTTTGCTCCTTGCTTTTGGCATTTGGAAGCATATGTTTGCTTTTGCCAAAAGGTACCCAGTTAGCGTCATCTTACCTGGCACTGTTAGAAAAGCAGAATGTGGCTGGAGGAAATCAGAGGAGGAAGCAGAAGAGAAAAAAAATAAAGGTTATCTCCAGCACACACAGTTTCATTTGTTGCTCAACTTTGTCAGGGCTTCTGCTGGTGACACAGATGTAGGATCTGGTGAGTCACTGTTGCCTTGCCCGTGAAATATTAAAGAGAGCCACCTACTGTGCTCTTTGCACATTTTGGAAGTTGTTCTGTGGGAGAAATAAAAACCCCAAAGAATGGGAAAGTTACAGAACATTTGGCATCTGATATTTTGGGAGATTAATTCAGGTTAGCTGCTCATTGGCTCAGGTTTGGGTTTTTGTTTTTGTGTTCTTTTTTAGAAAGTGAGAATGCACCGAGGGGGTTATGGCACTGATGGGGAAACCTCCCGGTAGCCCGACTTGATCTGGCACCTGGGGCAGTGTGGAGCTGTAGAGTCCGACAGGGACCTGTGGCAAGTCCGGTGAGCAGCTGCCTCTTCTGCCAGGAATGCTGATGCCTGCCCAGAAGCTGGAGTCCCTACCCCAGCACCTTATTCACAGGAGGTATTTTAAACATGAATTCTTTCTTCTGCCATTAGTTCTTTCAATTTATTAGTCTGTTAAATTGTGAAAATCAAAGTTTAATAGCTATTCCCTACTGAATTCCATTGTGGATTGTACTGAGTGTTTTATAAATACCACCTCATTCAATCCTTGCAGGGATCCTGTGTATTTTTGAGGCAATTGAGGCTCAGAGAGGTTAAGTGGGTAAGAAAGACCTGAGATTGTGTGGCCTCTGGACTAGAACTGAGGGCCTAGGCTAGGACTGACGACCCACCCATTCCCATCCTGCCATTCTGAGCCTGGTATTATCTTGCCTGTGACTGAGAAGTCACAGGCTCTCGGCCTCAAATGGGTGGTTCTTCTGCTGCAAAACATTGTTATTTTTCTTTAAGATTCCCTTCAACTCTAAATTCTGTCTCCGTTATCTGTTTGTAAAAGTTGAGGCTAGAAAGGGAAAGGGGAATAATGAGAAAATACCCTTATGTTTTATGTCAAGGGATCTATTTTCCGGTCAAACAGAGGAGGGCAAAGGTAATCAACATTCATTGGTGCGTGCACTTCTGTCATTTCACTTAAGCATAAAAATAACTCTCAGATATATATTATTGTCTGCCTTTTACAGATGAAAGAACGGAGGCTCAGGGAGACTTACAGACTTGCTCAAGTTTAGTCAATTAGTAAGAACTAGAACTGGCCTGAGCTCAAACGCGTTTGGTCTACTGTACCGTGTTTGCTAGAAACCATGCCATCAAATCAGAGGACTTGCAGAGCTAGATTCAGGAATGTCCCCTCCCTGTGTCCTCACACCATACTGCCTCAGCAGCCATATTCTTTCCTCCTCTACCTTCCTACGCCTGTTGCTAGAATCCTTTCCTCATCCTTCCCAGTCTGTGGGACCCCTTGAAATGCTTATACCATCTTCTTCCTATCTCTACTGTGATTTTCAAAACTTTTTTGTTTGTTTTCACCCTGGGCCAGTAATTTGTCCCTTTGTGTTCTTGTCCAAGTCCCTGATTAGCACCTAAGCAGCTGAAGAACATAGCACAGTGCCTTGTATGTAAAAAGTACAGAGTGAAGGGAATGATGGCTTCATACTGTGTCAGATAGGCCCAGCGTTGGATTTCTCGTTTTCTCACACTTTATTATATTACTAATTATCTCAAAGGCTGTATCTACAGCTTGGAAGTAACTCTCATTTCCTTTAATGTTATGGTTACAAAATCAGAAAAATGCTAAGGAGTCACAGACTCTAGGAAGGTTGGACATCCCTGGCTCAATGATGGAAAAAAAGACATTTTGATCCTAATAATAAAGGGTGTTTTGCAGCAAACACGGGGAAGGAAGGACTTGCTTGCATATATTGACAGCAAGGCCAGTGTCAAGTGTCATAAATTAATTACCTGAAAGAAAATAGGAAATTTCCAGGGAGGTGGGCAGCTGCAATGAACTTCGATCTCAAGATTTCTAAAAGCAATGAAGAATGAGCATCCGTCCAGCTATTATTTGATATAATTGGAATACAGCCAGGTGACCTTTTATATCTAGCTTATAACCAGGAGATGCCTGTGGTTTCTACCTGTCTGGCACATAAGTTCTTAGGATTACACTGGCTTCCTTGTTTCCCAATCAATGCTAAAGGCAACAGAAAAGAGAACCAGTCATTTTATAAACTCTGATATCTGAAAGTGTTCTTTTCATAGATAACACAGTTCCTTAAGCTAGTTATGGTTAGATGCTATGTAACTGTGCCTATATAACATTTGTGAGCTTTAGCACAAGACCAGCTTCCGTGCGTGTGACTTTGCACAAGTTATTTGGTCTGTCTCTGCTTTCTTTTCTTTTCTTTTTTAAAAGATTTTATTTATTTATTTGAGAGAGAGAGAGAGAGTGTGCACCAGCAGCGGGGAGAGGGAGAAGCAGACTCCCCGCCGAGCAGGAAGCCTGACACACGGGGCTCGATCCCAGGACCCTGAGATCATGACCTGAGCCGAAGGCAGATGCTTAACTGACTGAGCCACTCAGGCGCCCTCTGTTTTATTTTCATCATCTGTAAAAGGGTATAATCAAACCCATTTCATCAAGCTTTTGATAGATGTCAATCATATGCCATAACATTTGTTAAGGGCCTGGTGCATGGGAATTTTAACCTTTATTATGATTAACAGCTGCAATGATATTCACTTGCATGCCCAAATTGATATTGGAATAGAAAGTACAAGACTTAGTTTCAAATTATAACAGTTTTAGTTTATGGAGAACTTTAAGCGCTCAAAATGATTGTTATTATATACACATGCACACACATTTCCCCCCCCCCGATAATCTGAGGTAATTAAGGCACGTGTTGCTAACAACATTTATATCCTGAGTCTGAGAGGCTAAATATTGCTAAGGCCACACACCTAGCACATAGTGGAACTGGGGCTTGGACCCCAGCTTTCCAACTCCCAAGTTATGTGTTTTCTCCCCCTTAATGATTCAGTCCAACAGCCCCATTACTGGTTAATTGCTTTTCCTTCTCAGAGTCCTTTTTCTCATTTCTAAGATGAGAAATTTGGGCAAGGTGCTCTCCAAGGTATGGTGTTCTATGAGTCTGTGCCTTAGAGTAATGACTTGGGAGATAGCGTGAAAAGCTAGGAGAAGAAGTGTCTTCTTCTTTCCACAGAGGTACCCACACACCGTGGCGTGTGGGGCACCCTAAGTCCCAGATGCCCAGCAGCCTCCTTGTCCTCAGTGAGACTCACAACTAAGCGCTGCGCTGGGAGTCAGATCCACAAAGACACCTCCCGTGTCCTTCGGGATGTGATTCTGCCACATTCCCATGACCTGTAAACCATTTTTCCCCCTCAGGATCCAGGTTTGGGGGTGGGAAGAGAAAATGGATGGCTGGGTTATGCACACTGACATTTATTGTTTAGGAAATGAAAAGAGAGCCTTTTTATATAAGGCAAGCTCTGTATCACCATTAATCACCATAATCTTCTACAAAGAAATAAAGAGATAAAATATTTGGCTTTCATTTGAATTTTAGCATTATGAGTGCATATTTTCTGCTTTCTTCTTTTGAGCTAATTTAGTGCCCATGGAAGAGGCTTGGCTCTCATTGAATAAATATAGGAGTTCTTTCAACTTACAGAAATGATGGATGCTGGAGAGTGGAAATACACACTAAATAGCATTTTTCTGGAAGATTAGACTTCGGTCTCCAATTACAGAATGAAACAATGGCGGGGGTTGGGGATTGAATGGTTAGAGTGGGTAGTGAAAAGTTGGCTGGCTTTAGAGTCATTGAATCCTAGATACTGCTTGCTTAGCCTTTGCAGACTTAGTTTCCTCATTTGGGAAATGGCAATTAGCATACTCTAGCCATCTCCTAGATAGATACACATCTATATCTATATCTGTACCTGTATCTATATATTTTTATATGTTACTGAGGTTAAAGTCAGATAAAATGTTTTAAGTCCCTAGCACTTAATACCTGGCACCCACCCTCAATAAATATTCATTCCTTTCCTCATTCAGCATTGTTGTTTACCCCAAAGCCTCAGCCCTATAATGAAATTCACATGAAACCAGATGGAGAGGGGGTGTGTATTGAGTAGATGCTTCAACTGGTCTAAGGAAATTTTCCCCAATTTGACAAACGATGGGGATGGTAAGGATAGGAAATGAGTGTGATACTTACCTTAAAATATCTGGAAAGTTTTCATGTGGAGGAGGAATTAGACTGGTGGGAAATTGTGGCGCCCTTACCATCTACATCCGAATCACCTGGACAGCTTGTTAAGGAAGCAGGTAGTTAGGGCCTCTGCACTGAAGTCTCCGAATCACTGGATCAGAATTTTCTAGACCAAGAGGCAGGATATTGTAGGGATCTGGAGTCTTGTGACATGGGTTCATATTCTGGCTTCATTTGTATAATTCTGGGCAAGTGACTTAATTTCTTCATGTGAAATGAGATAAACACAATATGTAACTCATTGGATTGTTCGTGATGACTAAGTCAGTTAATACAAATGAAGTTCCCAGAACAGTGACTAGCACAAGAAACCACACATTATTTCGCTCAGAGTGTAAGCCGGTCTTTAAAATACCTTGTAAGGGGGCGCCTGGGTCGCTCAGTCGGTTAAGCGTCTGCCTTCGGCTCAGGTCATGATCTCAGGGTCCTGGGATCGAGTCCCGCATCGGGGTCCCTGCTCAGTGGGGAGCCTGCTTCTCCCTCTCCCACTCCCCCTGCTTGTGTTCCCTCTCTAGCTGTGTCTCTCTCTGTCAAATGAATAAATAAAATCTTTAAAAAAAATAAAAAAATAAAAAAAAAATAAAATACCTTGTAAGGCCATGTATGATTTGCATTCTCTTTCCTCTCTGCCCCAGTCTCTCAGATAACCACGAAGCTAACTCCTTCACCTCCTTGAAGCTTTTGCTCCAATATCTTCTCAGCGAAGTCTATTTGGTTGCTTTATATGAAATTACCCCCCTTCCTGCTTTCCATCTCCATCCATGCCAGTGCTCATCTCACTGACCCACTCTTTTTCCTTTTTCCATAGCGATTGTCACCTTTATCAGCTTCCACATATTTAGTCTGTCCATTATTTATTGTCTAGTTCACTCCCTACTAGAATATAACACCCACAAGGCCAGCGACCCCGCTCCCTGCTATATCCCATGAACAGGGCCTCGAGAATAGCAGCTGCTTAATCATGAGGAAATGATGAATAAATAAATAAATGCATAGATAGGTGTTAGTACAATTATTTGTCCTCAAGGGGTAGAAAGAAAGAGATGGAACTGGACAAGAAAATAAATTACATATGTAATATTGAAATAAAAAAAACTTGTTTTATACACATACATATACACACATGTATACACTAATACACATATATACGCATATTGCCTTGAGAAGGTGACATTTGAATTAAGGGAAAAGCCTGCGAAGGAGCCAGGCTGGTCTGAGATCATGGTCAAGGAGGCAGGGCCCAGGTGAGAGGGGTAGAAAGACTGGGAATAATGTCCTAAGATAAGCCAGGGCCACATCAGGCTTTCTTGTAGACTGTGGGAAGGAGCTGGGATTTTGTGCAAAATGCAGCAGGAGGTCACGGAAAGGATTGAAGTAGGGTGACGACCAGGTTTGATGTTTTTGGAGCCTCAAACAAAGAGTGAAGCAAAATGGAAGAATTTATGTATAAGATGAGGAGTTAAACTGCTTTGATCTTTTTTTTTTTTTTAAGATTTATTTATTTATTTGAGAGAGCGAGAATGAGAGAGAGTACATGAGAGGGGGGAGGGTCAGAGGGAGAAGCAGGCTCCTCGCTGAGCAGGGAGCCCGATGCGGCACTCGATCCCGGGACTCCAGGATCATGACCTGAGCCGAAGGCAGTTGCTTAACCAACTGAGCCACCCAGGCGCCCAAACTGCTTTGATCTTATATAGGGTCCTATGAACGGAGGAGAAAGACAGTTCAGTTTCATTGATGTGTCATTCATAGACTTTCTTATTAGAATGTCTCAAAACAAACACACACACATACACACAGACAAAATAGGCAAAACCAGATTCCTTTGCTTTTTCTCAAATGATATCATTCTTATTTCCACATGTACTAAGTAATGGATGAAAATGTATGCATTGTTGCTCAATTCAATTCAGCTGGAAATTTTACAGTTCTTGTGTAGGTGTTTTATGTAATCAGTCCCCCAAAACACTGGACCCAGAGCTATTTCCTTACAAGATTTTCAGTACCAGTTTCTGAAATCTGATGTATTGAGGAGTAAGCATATGAAAGGCAAATTTAATTCCATATAAGATCAGTTTCTTCTTTCTGGCTGTACAAATCTAAATGGTGCCTAACTCCTCAAGAAATAGAACTCCTCCATGAAGTCTTTACTGAGATATGCATATGTAGTCTCATATATGCCAGGCATCTTCCTCTATTATTTCTCTTTGTAGAACAGAAAACTGAGGCTCAAAGTCACAGAGGTTAGTTAGTGGTAGAGCCAGTATTTGAACTTGGGGCAAGTGTAACCACTATACCATTCTGCCTTCTGATTGTAAGTGACCCTGAATATTTTTTCATCTCTATTTGTCCCACTTCATGGTGATTCTTATAAAGGAATAGTTCAATAAATGTCTTGAATCAGCGAATTAATCCGTGACCTATTCTTTCAAGTCGTTATCATTTCATTAGCATGTAATGGTAAAAATGTGGGTTTTATTTATTTATTTTTTTTAAGATTTTATTTATTTGACACACAGAGAGAGACAGCTAGAGAGGGAACACAAGTAGGGGGAGCGGGAGAGGGAGAAGCAGGCTCTCCGCCGAGCAGGGAGCCCGATGCGGGGCTCGATCCCAGGACCCTGGGATCATGAGCTGAGCCGAAGGCAGACGCTTAACGACTGAGCCACGCAGGTGCCCCAAAATGTGGGTTTTAGACTGAGACAATCCGTGTAGGGTAATGCTACTCACTGCCTCCGGGATATGGTAAATTTACTTAACATCTTTAAACTTGGGTCCTCGTTGGAGTTGTTGGCACAAGAACAGAAGCGTTGTCAGGATTAAGTATGTACATAAAGTGTTTAGCACAGTGCCTGGAACATAATTAGTCCTCAGTCCATTTGAGCTATTTTTATTATTTTTTGAACTAAAATAACCTCCCCAAACATGCTTACACTTACATACTCAGGCAGTTTTTCAGTTGTGCTTATTTTATTAACTTCTTTAAAAAATCAGAGCCAAAGACCCAGTCATATAATCAGTGATACTAATTTTGCTCCAGGACCCATTACTGTCCCTTAACCTCAGCAGAGAACTCCTGCAGGTAGAAGGGCCAGTCCTGGGAAACGATGTGGGAGCAACGATGCTGTAGGACTGCCCTGTCTGTCTCTGACACCTGACATGCCTGCAGACAGCATTTCTCCCCCCGCCCATCCTTCTCCCCAGCCAGACCTGGCTTGCGGGAGTTACTTTGTCTTCCAGTGATGGCTCCAGAACATTCTGGGTGGCAAAGGGAAAACAGAAGACTCAAATTTTACCCTAGATAACACTCAGTGAGACTCATTTATAGAACATGCTGCAAGTTTTAGACCTCTTACTAATTCATAATCACTCCCATTGATCCAGTGCTTCTTGCGTGCCAAGAGCTGTGCTGGATGCTTTATGTTTATTATCTCATTCAATCCTATAGCAACTTTATCTAAAGTTTAAATTTTAGTTTTAAACTGGGGGAAAAATGGGAGTGTTCGAGTTGCCTCCATACATGTATCGGGGAGGCTGTGATGATAAAATCAAATATTTCTTGCCTATGTTTTGTCACAGTTTTCTTCCAAAGCAAACTGTGTCCGAGGACCTTCCCTGCAGTGAAGAGATGTTTGGCAGAGAAATGAGACAAAGGTTGTGTGGGGAAGGCAAGAAACTTCACTCTAGTCCACAGTTTATTTTGCCCTGGAAGAAACTAGTAACAATGAACTCAGTCCTCTTTTGTTGATTGCATTTGCTTGCTTCTTTGTAAGAAACCAATGTGGTGCTGACTTACAATGACCTTTTTTGTTTTTTCTTTGTGAGATACTTAAAAGATGTAACTTTTATCGTCGGACCTCTCCCAAGTTTGATGATTTCCTCGGAGGAAAGGTCCACACACACAGCACACATATGTACACACACAAACATGAGAACAGTGCCTGAGTCATGGTTGACACACTCACTATCTATTTGCTGAATGAATGCATGACAAAATTAAAAAAAAAACAAAAGCGAAAACAAAAAACACCCTTTTTTCCCCCTGAGAATGGGAGTGGCTATGGAATCTTTTTAAAAAATGGTAAGATTTCAGTATGTAACTTTCTTTCAAAATTTTTGTTTTAAAAATAATTTCAGAAGGCGATTATTCTAAGATATGTGGCTTTACTTAATCTTGGTGGTTCAGGACAGCTTATTGGAGTGGACTGTAATTCCTTTAAAATTCATTGAGATGAGATCATTTACCCATGTACTAAATGGCCGTAGACCAGTATGCTTTTAAATTTGTGTTAATTTCATAAATTTTCTGGCCTCTCTCCCTTTCATTGTCTGCTATTTTTTTTCTTGCTTTCAGCATGTCTTGCTGTAGCAGCTTTCTCTCTATTCCCCATATAATTAGCTGTTTCCGCTTTACTCTAGACTAGGGAGCAGGCTGATGAGTTTTGTTAGAACTGTGTGTACGATAAAAATAAACAGGGTTGGATTCAGATTAGACAGCTCTTCTCTAAGGGAAGGGAATAGAAAGGTAAAGTCGCTACCGAATAGTCTCCATACAAGGGAGGCCATGCCATATACAGAAGCACTGGGTTTTGGTTACCTGTGGTATTAAAAAGGGGCTGGTAGCACTGGTAATACATTTACTCCTTTGGGCCATAAGCATTTGCTGAGAACCTTTTGTAGGCAAGACACTAGTGAGATGTGGAGGTTAAAATATAGTCACACAAACGCAACCCCTGAAGAATAAGAATTTGTAGATTCTTTTGAAAGGTAAGATATTCACAGGGGTTTGCAATCAACTCATATAGTATTTGGAAGAGTGTAAGAGTAGATAACGTAACTTTAAAAGATATGTGGAAAAACATGTTTGTGTTTTAAAGAGATAGCTGTGTCACTCAGGAAGGGGTTTATGAGGAACTGAGGAAGTGAGTCTTGAATTGATGGGTAGGTTTTGGACATAGACTAGAGGGGAAGAGCAGTGTACGAGTTAGGGTCCAACCAAGGAGCATGAATAAAATGGGTCGATGATATGGAATATGGGATTTATCATAGGGATTGGACCTACAATTGGGGGAGAAGCTGGACCATTAAAGCCCCAAAAGGGGATAGTGGGAGATAAGAAAAAGTCACTTACTCAGGACCCTGAGGAGGTGGTGGCCAAGAAGTCTGTGGAAAACTCCCTCCGCCTATGGTAGGCAAGGCAGTTAGGAAGAAAAGCTGGATGTGAAGGGGAAGAGAGCAACCTGGAACCCATGAGGACAAACTGCAACCCTTAATTATCTCTCACTGTACCTAACTTTGATGATGTGGGTGGCCTGCAGAAGGAGCTGGTGGGCTTAGCCACAGAGCTCCACACCTGCCTGGCCTCGGACTTGGAGAGGTTGAAGGAAGAGATCTGTCAGGAACTGAAGGCTGGCTGCCCCCTCTTAGCAGGTCAGCCACCAGACTGGCCATTATGTATGTGAGAGGCAGTAAGTAGTACCCAGGGGCCTAGAAAGGCCCTCGCAAAACAATGGATACTGTCACACTTCTCCCATCCAAATCTCACGTACAATTCCCTGTGGCTACCCCTAAGAACCATGCAGAGAATGGGATTCTGGAAAACATAATTCCAGTTGAACTAAACTGACACAGTTAAAACCACGAGTGATACTCCAGATAAAGGGAAAAGGAAGAAAACATGAAGTGAAGGAAGGAAGCTGGTGCCTTGCTTGGGGAGAGCCCAGTTTGACTGGGAGATGGTATTCAAGCACCAGGGCCACTGAAGATCATACTTAAAAAAGCTGAGCCAAGGGCACCTGGGTGGCTCAGTTGGTTAAGCAACTGCCTTCGGCTCAGGTCATGATCCTGGAGTCCCGGGATCGAGTCCCGCATCGGGCTCCCTGCTCGGCAGGGAGTCTGCTTCTCCCTCTGACCCTCCCGACCCTCCCCCCTCTCATGTGCTCTCTCTCTCTCAAATAAATAAATAAAAATCTTAAAAAAAAAAAAAAAAAAAAGCTGAGCCAAGACCGTATTGTTGAGGACCTTAAATACTCTCTTGAGGAATTTGCACCTAAACCTGTAAGGCAAGGAGAAACACTGAATATTCTTGAGCAAGGGAGGGGCATTATCAGATGTGTGTTTTAGACAGATCTGATATTTGGTGTCATAGCACTGGAGCTCAGGAAAGAAATGGCGGCGGGGGAGGGGGCACACGGGCAATTGATGAACATTCTATTATAATACTCCAGGCAAGAAAATTTGCATTCTTCTATTTTCACCTGGGAAAGTGACTCAGAATCATCATAAGTGATTGTTCAGGATCATCCTGGGAATTAAAAATATTGGTGTACAATTGCAAGCCAAGGTGATTTGACATACAGCTAATATGTTGACTGTAATATACCTTGATAACTGTTCTTTAAAATTCCCTGATGATTCTGCCTCCAGTATGTGAAAAGCAAGAAAAAGTGTATATGCAATTGGAACATGGACCAACATGAAATTGGTTTATGCAACCATGTCAATATCATTTTGAGAGGAAGATCCTATAAAAATAAACATCCCTTATTTAGTAAAATAATGCTTTTTGGCTTTACTGAGTAGTAATAAGAGTATTCTGTTCTGTTTGTCCAAGTGCTTAACAATTTGCAAATGACTTACATGTCCCTTAGCTTGTTTGATTTGACAACAACTCTGCAAGGTCACTTTGGTCTGAATTGGCCTAAGTGGCAAAACTGAAGCTCAGAGATTGTGATAACCATCAAGTGACCACTTAGCCCTTGATTCAAGAGCACTCGCTGCACTTGCATAGATTCAATGGACACCTTGCTATGGCTCATCCCTCCATTTCACACTATGCACCACTGCCTGGTAATCTTCTTGGGGCACATTCCTGGTTCTTCTGTGTCCCTGTCCTAAATCTGCCCACTGTTTTTGGACTTCATTACCTCTAAGGTCTGTCCCACCTAGAGCGCAGGCTCTTTGTAACCCCAGTGGTACAGTTCCAGCTGTCTGATTCCTCACCCCCTTGCAGGATTTTTACTTCTTTCCACCAAAGCACAGAACACCAAACACAGGGTAAGGAAGAAGGACTTCTTTACCAAAGCATACCTGAACAGCTACCTTGACACCCACAGGAGACCTACACATCTTTGAATTAGGTCATTCTGTAAGTCTTTCCTATGAGCGTTTCCAAGCACATACTCCCAAATGTTTATAAAACATATCTCCTGGCTTCCTACTTGTTGAAACACAGCAGAACTCATTCATTTGTCTTGATTTATTTAGAACACACATACCGACTGCTCTATTTGCTGAGATTGCAACGGCCAACAGCAAGTGAATTCAAAACCTATAACCTCTATTCATTGCACCCCTGAAGAGTTTTGTCCTCTTACAGGGATCCTTAAGGCATATCAAATTGGGTCACAACTTCAGGTTCTGTGCTTTGGGGTGTGTAGGATTTTTGCAGTTACTGATATAGAGACATGGTTCAGGGGAGGAGAAGGAGGCATTTAGAAATCAAACCTTCCTCGCTGTCTTTACACAGAGTACTTGTAACGGTTTTCTGAGAATACTAGAAAGTTAAGGTCAAGAGGCTAAGCCCCTGGCTCTGCCAATACAATAGAGAGTGGTGTGTCTCGTTTAGAGTTAGCCACAACTCTGTAATTGGTCTTCTAAGTTCTGGAACAGTGTACTTTCCACTGTAATGTGCTGCGTCTCCTGCTTTTGTTCTCCCACGTGAGGACTGACCTCATTTCACCCTCCCAGGTATATGGGTTTTCTGCTTCCTGCATTGCTACGCTATGTAGCGAAAAGTTCCGGAGAATTGAAGGCTAGATTTCTGATAATAATAATAAAGAATAATAGCTGAGAAATCTGAGTGTTTACTGTGTGCCAAGTGCTTTATAATTTTCTCTCACGTAATCCTCATACCTGATTCCATGAGATGCTTTACTGACCCATCCACCAATAAGGCAACGGAGAGTGTGTGGTTCAGAAGCTTACACAGCTCCAGAGGATCCGAGTCTGGTCTATGTGAGTCCAAAGCCCATGCCGAAACTTTGCGCTTTGCTTCACTGTGCTGAGGCGTGCCCTCTGTCCTGTGGCCCCTTCCAGTTTGCCTACGGGTAGATGGGCATCTGTGACAGATGTTCAGTTACTACACTGATCAGTCTGACAATTCCCTAGAAACCCTGCTTGGGTGAACTAGCCCCCGGTCATTTTGCTTCCTCAGCTCCTTTTTCAATTTCCTTTTATGCCTAAATAGCATACGGAAGTGCCTTAATCAATCGACACCAGTTCTTCCAGTTTTAATGATCTTTTCATTTTCTCAAGTATCCTTTTCTTGCTTTTGAGGTTCAGAGAAGCAAGGAAGGGAACAAGAGCTTTGCAAAAGCCCTAGGCTCCCATTTTGGAAAGTGAGGTCTATGGAGATAGGGCAATGCTGATTTCAAATACCAGAACCCCTGGGTTGAATGCCCTCAGGTGTCTGTGGAAGAGAGAAGGCTTCTGATTTGGTGCCAGGGACCTCAACCAGGACAAGTAGGTACAAATTCCAGGGCATCGGGGTCCAGCTCAACATAAGGAGACACTTAACTAGAGTTCAGGCCCTATGAAAACTACCTCGGTAATGAGTTCACAGTCTTTAGAGTTATTTAAAGAGGGACTACACATCCACTTGGCAAGGATGTTACAGGGATATTTGAATTTTGGAAAATGTTTGAATCAAAATGATTTTCCGGCCTTGAGCTTCTGTGTTGAATTCACTTAGAAACTTCATATTGGGAATAAAGGTTTCCCCTTGTTATAATTAACACCAACTAGTGATGTCGCCTCCTCCCTCCCCCCTGTGCTTTCCCCTTCGAACAACTGCTCGATTTAAGAAGGGGCCTTAGGATGAGGAAGGATGTGGTTCTTTCCCGCTTGGCAGCACTCCGGGTCAGAATGGAGGACTTGTGTCTGGGCCTGGCACCGATCCGTCGGGGCCTCTCACCAGCCCAGTGGTGTCTGTGACTGGAGCACGTGGGAGGTGCACATCCGCGTAGGAAAACCTCCCGCTGGCGGCCAGCTCGGAATTTTTTAATTTTTTTAGATTACGAATGAATGCAGTCTTGCCCAGGGCAGGCCTCTTGGAGGAATGGAGACACACCCTGAAACAAGTCCTAGTCAGGCGGGACAAGCATCCCCTGAGAAAGAGCCCCTCTGCAGCTGGCTGTGTATGAGGAAGTGTCTTTGAGAGCAGTTTCTTCTTGCCCTTTCAAAGGAGAGCCGCTTGCAGGCCAGGATGTCAGGAGTG
>NC_138369.1:123796625-123840388 GCF_054177405.1 Leptonychotes weddellii
AACTGTGCCTTATCACTCACTCTCTGTCCTCCAATAGGATCACTTACTTTCACATCTCTCATCACAGGATTGCTTGAAGGTAAAACAGCTCTCTGAAAAGACTCCATGATAGCTACTTTCTGGGTTGTAGAGCATTATGAAAAACTAAGGCTGCAGTTCCTCACTGACAATTTTGTATTCGTGGGGTAACCACAAACACAGTGGCAGAAGATTCACCTCTTCTGGATCATAGCTCTGATTATTTCTAACAACCAACCGACCTTGGATCAATCATGTTATCTCTGTGCTTTTGTTTTTCTGTCTGTCAAGTGAGGTGGTTGGCTCAAGGCCTTCCCCAAGTCTTCTGTGATCAAGGATCTTGTTTTAACTGTTTTAATAGCATGTCTTTCTAAAGTGTATTCCATACCACACAGCTGTCTTGCAGCGAGTATCCTGAGAAATTATACCTTTAATTAATAATTCAGGGCCATGATTTTGAACATCAGTTATTTTATACTGTGCATGATGATGTCCTCAGGGCCTATTGAAATATGTAAGACTCTACCACTAAATGGCCCCAGACTCCATATCATTGGTTATTATTGTTTTGTTTGTTTTTTTAGTTTTCTTTAAATAGCTCAACTTTCTCACTGCCATCAACATGCCTACTTATAAAAGCCTTCTGCCTTCCATCCAAATTTGCTTTTCTTCTGTGCTTTGGCATAAGGACTCATATAAGCAAGTTACTCAAATGAGGATCTGAGAGTACTCGAAGTGAAGTTGGTTAATTTTTTTAAGTTGGTGCAGAACTCATTCTGGTGAGTATTTAGAGCACTAGTTTGCCTTGTTAGCTACTGGTTATTTGCTTGGTAACTGACACTGCCTACTAACTGAGTTACCCACTGTTGAGGTATAACCATATGCCTTTGATTCAGTGTATTTTGCTTTCGTCCCTTTTTAGCTGTTATGCTTCCTAGCCACTAGAAACACTTTGGATTTTTACTGTGGTCTTCTGGGTAGATGCCTGGGACCTATGGATTTTTTTCTATTTATACTAAAATCACCACAAGCCTAAATGTGGTGTGAAAAAAAGCAAATTTCTGAAAATAGTCAAAATGCCATCAATAGGGAAATGGTTAAATACACTGTGGGATAGCTGGATAATGGAATTGTATTTAGCCATTAAAAGGAGTGAAATATAATAATATGAACTGATCTGGATACATGTGAATGATATATTGTTAAAAAAAGAAGCAATTTGTAGATCCATACATGATTCAATTTTTGTAAAAAGAAAAATAAGGAAAAAAATTATATGCAAAGAATGTAAAGATCTAAAACTAGCAGTTATATGTGATTATGTCGGGAGTGGGATTAAGGAATGCTGAAAAGAGCTGAGAGGGGGACATAATGTTTTTACTTCCTACCTACTATAATTTTTATAAGGGGGATAATAGGATTGATAATAAGATAATTGGTAATTTTCCTCTAACCTTTTATTATGTAAATTTAAAAGCATGCAGCAGAGTTGAAAATCTGTTACAGTGAGCACCCATATAACCAATACCTTGATTCTACTATTAATGTTATTTAATACCTGCTTTATCACATCCCTATTCATTTATGTATCTATGGGTGATTCTTAATGTTTTTATGTTTTTGACTACTTCCAGACTTATTTAAGGAGTCGACATGGCATCTCTTGCTAAGTGAGACTCATATCCTGTCCCAAAGAGCCATAATGACATTTACAGATTCTACTGATTTGGACAGACACAGAAACAAATACTGATAGGGGATTTATTAGACACCTTTACCGTAGGTACCTTAAATACCTTTTCTTTTCATTTTATTATTATTAATAATGTTGGCAGAGGAGGCAGTGAACTTGTCCATTAGGAGTTTGGCAGCTTACTTGAACTTCCTAGGCATCCTGTGAGCACCCCCATCCTGTGCCACCATGCACTGACTAGACTATGCTATGTCTTTCCATGTTGGCTGCTGTGCAAACCCTATATACTCTTTTTTTTTTTTAATTTAAACTCAATTTATTAACATATAGTGTATTCTTAGTTTCAGAGGTAGAGTTCAGTGATTCATTAGTCTTATATAGTACCCAGTATAAGCCTCATTTAGCTTCCTTCTCCAGGATATTACATTATGAAATGTTTCTGGATATTATCAGGTTTTGAGAATAAATACAAATGCTTTATGATCCCATTGAGCCACTGCTTGAGTTTAGGGTTGCCAATGGCAGACACTGTGAAAGCTCAGGACAGACCATATTTGGTTTCAGTCCTACATAGTCTTGTTTGAAGATAGGTTATTTGGCTGAGGATGGGCTATGATTGGCAGAAAGGCAATTATATTGAAGAACAGTAATGACTTTGGGTGCTTAGGTAAAATGTCCAAATGTGGAATATGAATAACTTGAGACCAGACCTACATTCTAGGATGTTTTATTCTGCTTCATTTATTTTAACAGCCAGACTTTGCTTCCCTTGTTAGTGATGAGACGTCCTGTCCTCTCCCCAAAAAAGAGTCAAATCCATATGATCCCCATCATTTCTTCCTGGCTGATCATTACAGACCTATTTCCCATAAGTTCTTGTCACCCCCTTTGCAAATTACATTCTAGTCTTACCAGATATCTTGCTTTTCTCTAAATAGCTTATGCAATTTTCTGCTTTCAGAACTCTGCTCAACTTACTTTCTCTTTTTTCAGTTCTTTCTCCTCTTTCCTTGCCTCCTCTCCTCTACACTCCCCCTTCTCCTCTGTGTGGTCCTTCTGCTCTTCACCTACCTACACAGACACACACATCTGTTATGTCTGCATCTCTGCCTGTTTACAAGCAGAATATTCTCTGTGGAACCTATCTGAACCTATCACCTACAAGGAGTCACTTCTAACTTAGCATTTCTATAGCCCTTGGCTTGCATCTTGTCACTTAGACTGTGGCTTCTCAGTGTGTGGTTTGTGGCTCAGCAGCAACAGCCTCCGGGGGTGCCTAGAAACGCAGAATCTTGAGCCTTGTCTTCAGTCTAGTAAATCAGAATCTCCATTTTACCAAGATCACCAGATCATCCTTATGCACCTTATTTTCAAGAAGCGCCGTCTTAGAAGGATATCTAACAGGCGCCTGGGTGGCTCAGTCGGTTGAGCGACTGCCTTCGGCTCAGGTCATGATCCTGGAGTCCCCGGATCGAATCCCGCATCGGGCTCCCTGCTCGGCGGGGAGTCTGCTTCTCCCTCTGCCCCTCCCCCCTCTCATGTGCTCTCTCTCTCTCTCATTCTCTCTCTGTCAAATAATAAATAAAATCTTTAAAAAAAAAAGAAGAAGGATATCTAACTTTGCCTTTCACTTGATTGCTTTTGTGTCAGTGGATTCTGATAGACTGTTTGTGATCAGAGACTGTCTTCCTTACCTTTCATCTGCAGGGCAGGGTGGACGGCTTTGCACACAGTAGAAGCCCATCAGTGTGTGTTGTTGAATGAAAGCCTCTGCTTTCAATGAGCTTGGATATGTGAGGGAAATCTATGAATAAAAGGCATTTTCATGATTCTTGTCAGCAAGATATCTTTCAAATGGCCTCAGTCCTGCCATTGCTGTGGTCAGGTTTTAGAGACCCTGGCACAAAAGGTCTTACCCTGGTATCAAATTTGTTTTCTCCTTTCACATCTTTGAAAAGTACCTCGATGATGTGGAGTATTTGAGCTTTCAGAAGCTCATGGGAATTCACTGTCCAAAGGATTATGTTTAAGGCACAGAAAAACATTTTGTATTGATATTTTATTAATAGGCTTATGAAAATCTGTACAACTGGCATAGTTGTCTGTTTGTTTTAAGACTCAGAAGCCTGGGGCGCCTGGGTGGCTCAATTGGTTAAACGACTGCCTTCGGCTCAGGTCATGATCCTGGAGTCCCGGGATCAAGTCCCGCATCGGGCTCCCTGCTCAGCAGGGAGTCTGCCTCTCTCTCTGACCCTCCTCCCTCTCATGCTCTCTATCTCATTCTCTCTCTCAAATAAATAAATAAAATCTTTAAAAAAAAAAAAAAAGACTCAGAAGCCTGATCACAAGGTCAGAGTAAGGTCCAGAGTCAGATTTTGGTGCATCTGATCTCAGGCAAATAACATTGTTTTAGTTGATTATATTTGCTTTTTGAAAACTTGGAAAGGGAGGAGCTTCATAATTTCAAAAGGACTTCTTTTATCTCAGAGATTCCCTTAAGATTCTTTCCCCCAACATCTCCATCTTGCCTACTGTCCCTGGCATTATTGTTTTTCTTATTGTCTGGCACTTCTGTCTTCTAGTCTCTACATCTTTGTTTTATAGTTTTCTTCTTATTCATTCCACTCATTTTTCCCATAATCAAACTTCTGTTTTGTGTAATTCTGGTGATGTTCCTCACCCTTCATAAAACCGCTGAGGGTAACTAGTGAAATTACAATAAATATAAATAAAAGTAAATATAATAAATGAATATATAAGACAAAACAAATAATTAAACAAGATAAAAATATTAGCAAACATGATAACAAATCAAGTAAAATAAAATAAAATAAATATAATCATATAAATAACATAATTATAAATAAAATAAAAATAGAGTAAATAAATAACCAAACAGGTGATTATTTGACCTATATAAGAACAAGCCCAGTGAACACCTGCTATTTTTTCCTGTTATTAGAAACAGATCTTGAATATGTAATGACTGTTTCATCCATTTTGGGGGGATTATTAAGATTATGAAAATTGTTGGAATATTTCTTTCTACTTATATTCATTAACTTATTTAGAAGATAATTTCTAGTCCTGTGTTCTCTGTGTGACATTGTAACGGATGTAAACGAGAGTTATAAAAAAAAGCACAATTTATTTTGCCTTCAAGCCCTTAAGGTGCTCACAATGAAATAGAAGAGATGAGACATATGCAGGAATAGCTATAGTACAAGGTAAAAAGGGATAAATACTAACAACCATGTAACAAAATTGTCACAGAGTTTTTGTTTAGAGAAATCCAGGATGTGCAGACATGGAAGGAAGTTCATTAGAAACTGAAAGACGAGTTTCTATGAACTCTGATTATTGTATTCACATCCATATTTTCTCTTTCTCTCTCTCCCTTCTTTCCTCCCTCCTTCTCAGGTTCTCTTTGCCTTTCTCCCCTTTGTCTTTCCATTTTTTTGTCTTTGCTGAAGGCATAGAATTCTCTTTTTGGAAGTTATTTTACAAAACTTTTTCATGAGCCTGTCTGTAGGGAAATTTCTTCCTGTCCTGGATGTACCACTCACCATTCATTGGCTTTCATAACTATCAATACTCATTATTTTAAAATTTGTTTTTCCTTTTCTTCCACAAGCTCATTTGCTCCTTTTGGTTTTCCTGTCAGTTTGCAATAAGGGGAGTTAGCCTTTCCTGTCATGTGTGTCTGTGTTTTATTTAGTGTTTTTTTTTTCCACTAAAATTAATTTTAGTGAAAATTATAGGTTTTGTAATATAGATGTTATAATTTTATATATAGTTGGGGAAATATAATTAAGAATGAAATCTCTCAGCCCAGAAATTCTCTCCACAAATGTAAGAGAAAACACTTTTATTATTAAGTAAGCATTAAACTAAAATATTAAGTACATCACAGGCAACCCACTAAGAGATGGCACAAACAGAAAGAAATCTTAGCCTTTCCTATGGCAAAGCAGCTCATTGCATACATGTTTTCAAGATAAACTACAACTTGTATTCAAGTGGGAGGACTTGGTATCATCATTTGTCATGCAAATGACATCCTTTACTTGGTAATTTTTAGTTAATTGGCTTTATCCAAATAAAAAACTTCTCATGTCTTTAATTTTTTAAAAATCTTATTTTATTGTGGTAAGAATCCTTAAGATCTACACTTTTAACCAATCTGTGTGTGTACAACACATTATTTTTTTTTTAAGATTTTGTTTATTTATTCATGAGACCGAGACAGAGAGAGATTGAGAGAGAGAGAGAGAGAGAGAGAGGCAGGCTCCCTGTGGAGCAGGGAGCCTGATGCGGGACTCCATCCCAGGACCCGGGGATCATGACCTGAGCCGAAGGCAGATGCTTAACTGACTGAGCCACCCAGGCACCCCGTACAACACATTATTGTTGACTATAGACACAATGTTATACAGCAGATCTCTAGAATTCATCTTTCTTAACTGAAACCTAATGCCCATTGATTAGTAGCTCACATTTTCCTCTCCCTGCAGCCCCTGGCAACCACCATTCCACTCTGATTCTATGAAGCTGAATATTATAGATACCTCTTAAAAGTAGAATCATGCAGGATTTGTCTTCCTGTGATTGGGTTATTTCACTTAGCATAATGTCCTCAAAATTCATCCATGTTGTCCCATATTTCCTTCTTTTCTGTGATCCTAGAATTTCCTCCTTTTTAAGGCTGAGTAGTATTACGTTGTATTTATATATAGCATTTTCTTTATCCATTCATTTGTGGTTGGGCATTTAGGTTTTCTCCATGTCTTGGCAATTGTGAGTAGTGCTGCTATGAATATGGGAGTGAAGATATCTCTTTGAGATCCTGATTTCAGTTGTTCTGGATAAATACCCAGGAGTGGGATTGCTGGATCTGACAGGAAGTAGTTTTGCAATTTAGACCAAGGCGCCCCCACCAAAGTTAAGCATCTGTTCTCCAACAGAAACCAGAGGCAGTGACTCTATCCTGATGTTTACATTTCCAAGAGATGGCCCCCAGGTCTTTGAGAAAGACATTTCTGTGTCACAAAGGTGACTAGAGACCTGTCTAGTCTTCAAAAGGATTTATATACATAAAGAGAGGGGAAGTACCTAATAATTGCTAGTTTTCTAAAGCAAATGCTCTGACAAAAAGCTGGGGTGGGGGTGGGGGGGGGTGGGAATCTCTTCCTTTATTTTCAAGGGGAATTAAACCTCTTTTTAAAATTTGTATTTGCTTTTATAGAGGCTAGGACACATTTTAGTATGTTTAACTAATGCAGTTCAGAATTAAAGTCATTTTTTTCTGAGTTTGTGATCAACCGGAGATTTATCTGAAGTTTGCCTTTGGCTTTGTATAACAAATTCTATACCTTCATGATGGAATCTGATTTGAAAATTCATTAGCATTTTTTAATTTTTATTTTTTATTGTGGTCAAGTATATGTAAAATTTACCATCCTAACCATTTTTAAGTGCACATTTCTGTGGCAGTAAGTACATTCATGTTGTGGTGCAACTGTTACCACCATCCATCTCCAGAACTTTCTCATCATTCCAAGTTTCAACAGAAACAGTACCCTTTAAACACTAACTTCTTATCTCCTCAGCCCTCCAGCCCCTGGCAACCACCATCATTAGCATTTTAACCTACCTATTAAAAACTGCCTGTGAAATTTCAATATCCTGCTTATAGCGGTAAGCTGAGTTCTGTTTGCCCAGGATTTGAAACACAAAGGTGTTTTCTTGGGAAACTGACTGGGAAAAAGGACTCTAAAACCTTTGAATGTGGTGCCCCCATTTACACAAGTGATGCTACACTAATTACAAATAATCTAAGTCTGTGTGGTTCCCAGAAACACCTCATTTGTGCCACTCCATTGCTTGCAAAGTAATAAAAAACGCTCTCCGAGTGAAATATTTTTTGCTTATAATTCAGGGATTTTACCAATGTCGCCTGGCATTTTCCATGACCTTTGCTCCAATGAATCTTTATTGTTTTTAATTGATCTTTTGGGTTGTTCTGTGAAACACAGCAAGCTAAATATTGAACACTTCCTTCACATGCGTAGCTCCTTGGCTGCCATGGGCGTTGGAGAGAGTGATGTAGAAGAAGAATCGGTCAGCAATCTGCTGCAATCAGAGAACCTTATTTAAAACCAACTCTGCTATTTGATTGCTACGATAGCTTGAGTAGGACACTTCAGCTTTTTGCACCTAAGCTCTTCATCTATAAAACAGGGAATTTATATTTCTTTCTGAATAAGTGCCGTGAACATCAAATAAAGTAAGACATGAAAAGAAGCGCCATGCATCCGGGGAAAGCATGACTTATTCCGGTGGAGGTATGTAGTAGGGGTTTGGAAAATAGTTGTCAAATGAACAGATGATTGTTCTCAAAGTTAAATTTCCTGGGGTTCTCTCCTCTCTACACATAGTCCTGGCTTGGCTTATTACCTCTCCACTCTCTGTTTCCCTCTGGTTCCTGCTCACACCCCTCTCCCCGGACCCAAATCATGCTTCAGGTAAAAACTCCAGAGTTCAGGGTTTCGGGAGTGATAGGAAGGGGCCAAAAGAATGTCTGTCATTCCTCCTATCAGTTCTTCCTTTCTAACCTAGATGCTTCCTCAGAGCTTCTGAGGAGTTAAAAATGGCATTTAGAAATACAGTCATCCACCGGAATATGTACCGTTAGGAAGAAAGGAATTTCTTTTTGCCCCGCAGCAGCAGGCTCAGGGGATTTCACCCTGGCCAAAAAAATAATGAGCTGCAATAATGTTGAATCAGACCTTGCGCCTCCAAATGAAATAATATTCCAGGGTTGGTTTCCCATGTGGACACTTGGGCAGGACCTCACTGGGGTCTCACTTGTTCAGGGGCATCCTGCACAAGATAAATGCAAATGTACGTAGTAGAAGGCCTAACCAAGTCCTCCACTGGCAAAGCAGATGACAGTCCCAGGGCATTCTTGTAAATTGTCTGACAGATTTTAGTGAGAAAACACCTCCCTAAAGATGATCTGGGGAAAGAAATGAGTGTTGAGAGATCAGAGGTGTAGAAAACAAGTGACAGAGTTATAGTATTTCCCTAGACTGAGAAACAGCCTGTAGAATCACTGTATTCTGGAGACCACAGTCATTCAGGCCCAGGGCACTGAGCACATTCTGTGTGCCGGGCTTCATGCTAGGCCCTGCGAGACAAGCTTTCACCAGAGGTAGACCCTGTTCTCCAGGATCTCAAGAGGGAAAATACACACACTTAATAGTCGTACAAAGTAGAGAATTACATTACTGGAACCATAAGGCAGAGTTGTGGGGAGAAGGGATAAATCGTATTGGGCTAAGAGAGGCAGGGACATTTCATGAAGGAAATGCTTTTGCAAATAGATTGCAAAGGACGGGCAGCATTTGTGCACATGAACAGGGGAATGCAGGTCATTCCAGATAGAAGGAATGATTAAAAGGGAAGGGAGGCACCACAGGGTGATTTGCAGCACCATTTGTAAGAGCCTGTGGCCAGAGTCTGGGTTCTGTGAGGAGGGTTTTGAAGAGGGTTGGGTGAGAAGTTGTGGCACCAGATCCTGGGGGATCCAGAATGTCATCTGAAGGACATCAGGGAAATAGAATTTAGCTGGGCTGTGTGGGAAAATTGATTTGGTTCTTGTCATCAGTCAGCTGTTAGAGGTATCCTCATGGCGCTCAAAACTCACCTAAGGCTTCTACTACCTTCTTGTCTGTGATGTGGTAAGCATTGCTTCTTTTGGCTTTGGAGAACAAGATTTTGGTCTGTTTTCCAAGCATCAGTGGATAGAAAGAAGTATTTACATGCAAAAAACAAACAAACAAACAAACAAAACCTACTGGTTTTTAGGTCAGTCTAATGAATATATGCATTTTTCTCATCTTTCTCTTTTTCAGAGAAAGGCAGACCAATTAAAAATAATAACACTTTTAATTTTTCTAGCGTATATGAAGGTTACAGAGGTGAAAGGGTTATTTGCCAGGTCCCTTTATGTGTTGACTCCTTTTCTAATTGGAGAAATAAGAGCTCCCCTCTGTTTTCTGACTTTTTATCTGTGGTGTCTTATGTTCTGATTTGACAACGGTCTTTAAGCACCCAAAATGCTAGAAGAAGTGAAATCATAATCAACTCCAATTAGCTATACTGGCCGAGCATAGCATTGCTGTACTTACATTCACCAGCATGCCTTATGTCTCATTTTAGCTAGTCATTATGCTATTGCTTCTCCATCAAATTGCCATTGGGATGGCTTAGTAAATTAGAAAATTGATTTGAATTTCCCACTTTTTTCCCCAATTAGGAATTCATGACCCGGGCACCTGGGTGGCTCAGATGGTTAAGCATCTGCCTTCGGCTTAGGTCATGATCTCAGGGTCCTGGGAACGAGTCCCGCATCGGGCTCCCTGCTCCTTGGGAGCCTGCTTCTCCCTCTGCCTCTCTCTCTCTCTCTCTCTCTCTCTGTCTCTCATGAATAAATAAATAAAATCTTAAAAAAAAAAAAAGAATTCATGACCCATACTTCACTAGGCGTTCTTAATAATATGTCCTTTGAGAGAATTTACAGGAATTTCTCAAAGCTTGGTCTGTTGCTGGGTGCCTTATACAGATGAAACCCCTTTTTTTCTGAAAGAACTTCAGTCTGCATTTCTACACTGTGCCAAGAATCCTATCCTAATACTTGGGAGATATTTTAAACAAAAAAAATTTTTTTTTAAGATTTTATTTATTTATTTGACAGAAAGAAAGAGAGAGAGAGTACACAAGCAGGGGGAGCTACAGGCAGAGGGAGAGGGAGAAGCAGGCTCCCAACTGAACAGGGAGCCCAATGCGGGGCTTGATCCCAGGAGCCTGGGATCATGACCTGAGCTAAGGCAGACGCTTAACTGACTGAGCCACCCACGTGCCCCTTAAACAAAAATTTTTAAAGTCACTTAAGTTAGAGGAGCACGGTAAATGATTCCTAAGTAATTTAGTTCAGTGCTTTATTAGCATTCTAAAGGCTCTGAGAAGTCCTGTAAAAAAAAAAAAAGATAACTCTGTTACCTAATTTTTCATCTAATATTAATCACCTAATATTTCTCTAAAATGAGGACATAGTACCAAAATGTGATTTCTTGAAATCATTCTCCAGAAGCCCTAGCTGGAAAATATGGATCAACATGTGGCCTTTGAAGGGTCTAGGTGAATCTTAGAATAAAATAAAAATATCAAGAGCCTAGGATTTAGTAGGTATATTAGAACTATGTATTGAATTCATTCTCTACCTACCAGTTTTTATGTGAGGATTTTTTTGTAACTTGGCGATCCTTTAAACCTTGTCTGTGTCAACAGAGCTACTACATCTGATACTATTTTCCTGAATCCGAAGAAACACCAAAGGGGACTGAAATAATAGGACATTAATTTCTGCTGCAGAATGCCAATCTTGCTGACCCTGCGGGGTTATTGCAGAGTGAGATTAATTATGCGGATGTGCCACCCTAGGCTTTGGAGTTGAAGTACCCTGTTGTAATTCACTGCAGGATCATTCATGTAGCCAGCATACTGATATGATTATTATTCCACCAAGGTTTTATCTGCCCCTAGACGATTACAGAACCATTTGCCAGCATCTCTCATTGACTTCTTATTTAAAATTCCCAGGGCCACAGCAGGCATTCAAGTCCTTTTGTTGGAGACAGCTACAGATCAATGGCATGAAGCAACATGGGATTTCCTTTAGGACATGACAAATGGTGAGATTGTTTGCTAAGCAGGAGATAGACATTGAAACCTCAGTAGAAAATAGTATTTCTGGCCCCATGTCTCTGACACAAACATTTAAAATAATGGCAGCAAGAGAGGGAGCTTATAATAGAAAGATCATGAGATTTGGGGTCAAGGTATGTGAGTTTGAACACTGGTGTCGCCATTTATTATCTGTGGGCCTTTGGGGAAATCACTTTTTCTGTAAAATGGGATTGATATTAAATATCAAACTCCTGGCAGTCTTCAGAGGTTTATATATATATAAATATATAAGCTTTGTGGATGGCAGTGTTTCAGAAATATTTGTGTGTGTGTGCTAATGAGGACACTTTCCATTCTCGAACTGGTAATGTTGGCATAATCGAACATGCGTTTATGGCTCCATTGCTTGGGTAATGTCCTATTAAGTCCTATAATCACCAGCACTTCTACCTAGGGTAGAATGTGGTAACCGTGCGTTGATATGATTAGCAGACCCAAGAAGTGTATGCCCTTGAAATGATGTGCAGAACAAAGTTTCTATTTCTAATAGTTGTTCTTAGTCTGTGGTTTTAGGGACTTCATAACAGTAAGATAATATTCACCTAATTAGAATTTTTCAACAAGTTTTCCTTCCTTTTCTCTGCTTGGTGGTAAAAAGTGAGGCTCATTTTATTTTAATTTTGCCCTAAATGCCTTTCTTCCTATGCATGGCTGCATTTCAGAGTGTTACCTGTCTCCAGAGTCCATCTCATGCCATCTCCTTGAATGCCATCTCATTCAAGGAGTCTCCCACCCCGCCCAATCCCTCTCACCCCCCACCCCAATTAAAACGCAAAGAATTCCTTCTTCAGAGCATGTTGCTTGGACTGATTTGTATACTTAATGATAGTATGAGCAAACACAGCTAAACTGCTTTGTACAGTTAAAAGAAATAATAATAGTAAATATTCTTTTAGGCATTTTGTATACATTAACTCATAATTCTGTCATAAAACACATGAAGTACGTACTGTCATTCTCTCCAGTTTTACAGTTGAGGAAACTAAGGCACAGACAGATTAAGTAACCTGTACCAATATTCTACAGGCACTAAGAGGCAGAACCAGGGATTGGAACATTTAACTAAAAAAACAGACTTACCTATAGGGTTGTAATTAGCACCATGCATGTGAGAGATCCCTATTAGGTAGTGAGTCCCAGGATGTTCAAATCTGTTTTATCCTTTAGCATTTAATGTAGCCTAGTAGGTGCTCAGTTATCATTTATTAGCTTTGCATTGGAAAAGCTAATGGTGTAGCCACAAAATCCTCGCTTGTACTCTGTTTATATCTATCTATATCTAGATAGATAGATAGATATAGGTATATGTTCTGCCCTCCTGTTCAGTTCTCTTGTCAAAGCATTTTAAAACCTCATATTAAGCACTACTTGAGCACCTCTCTGTGAGGGCACTGTTGTTTTTTTTTTTTCTAAGTAGCATATTTGTTGAAAATAGGGTCACTTGAGTTTTTAGTGGTTTATGGATCAGTAGATAATAGCACTATAAAATTCCAGCTCATTCTCATTCTGATGAAAGGGGGATTGCACAGTCTTACTTTATTTGCAATAAAGTCACCAAATGTCAAATGCATATGGTAGGAACCGTGGCCAGAGGCCCGCACCCCTTCACTCCATCCAGAGTGATCTGGTGGACTGAGGTCACATCCCAGACTATGGGACTGGTGGGTGCACATTGCCATCTGTCAGGATGATCCTGGTGTCCAAAAATCCGTGAAAGAAGCCATAGAATTTTCTCAACAGGGACACAGACTCACACAGTGTTAGTTCATGAGGGGAGTTTCTTTAACACTTTAGATCCAGAGAGATATTTTCTTTAAGACGCTCTAATTTTGGCTTATGTGGGTTCCCAGAAAGACTTGGCATATTATCTCTGCATTTCAGCAACAAGACTGGGGGTAGGGATGGAGAGGATGCCTGATGGCTTGTATGTTCCAGTGGGCAGAATGGCTGAAGGCAGAGGCTGTCTTGAAGGCCCCAGGCTTTCTCACAATTAGCGGTATCAGCCTGGCACATGGTAGGTCCTTTGTGAAAGTTCTAAATTAACTTATGACTAACTCTTCTTAATAAAACTAATTGTGGAAACTGAGTTACCTGGAGAATAAAGGTCACAGGCAAAGTCACACAGCTCATTAATGCAAGAGTCAAGACTCTTGGACCCATCCCTCTTATTTCTCTGTGTAATTGACAATGAGGAGCCCCTAGCTGCTACAGGGCCTGTTTGAGTCGCTGAAGCTACTGAAGCTTCCAGGTCCCTGAACATGAGAGCAGGTAAAGCTCTGGTCTGATGGATGATGGCCAGCCAGTCATTTTATTTCTGATGGAAGCAGAGATGACACGGGGACGTGCTCTTGTGAAAGGACAGCTGACTGTGTTGTGAGACCAAGGGTGGCTGAGACCCATTCAAGTCTAATTTCTGAAGGCAGATTCACTTTTTAGGCAGTGGATCTTGAGGAGAGCCACAGGACTCACAGTGACATCTGTTTAGACCCACCCCTGGAGGAGAGAGCATCCTCTGGGTGGCCTTGAGCCTTGCTGAAGAACCGAGTTTGCACGTGAATACGTGTGTAAAATAAAAGTATCAACATCTTCTATTTGCATCACACGTCCCTGTTATGAAGCTTTTCCCAAAATAGTATCTAATTTGATCCTTACAGCAGCCTATGAAGTCAATATTTGTAATCCTATCTTATTGATAAGGATACCAGAGTCCACAGTAAATTAGCCAAGGGGTACACAGTTAAAGAGCAACCAACAGCAAACTAGAACAGAGGTTGCCTGTGCCCTAGGGCGATGTTCTTTCTAATTCCCAGAAGTTGCCCTATGCATATGTGTGTTTATTTTGTAACAGCATTGGACTGTGCACATAAACTTGGAGTCCTGGTCCAAAGGGGAGATGAAAAGAAAAAATCTAAATAAAACAGATCGGGACAGAAATTTCTCAGGGCTCTACAATAAGTACAGATAACCTCTTTAGAGTTTTTAGAAAGGTATAGTTTGCTTTTAGCCAACGATAAGATGAGAGATTACCAGGAAAGTCTGCAGAGTGGGGATGAAGCTGTGGGAAAGTTTGGATTCACTTCCTTTCCCTGGTAGCCAGTTTAGTCCCAAGTTGGGTGACTTTGAGAGGCATCTGGATCTTATGGATTGAGGATTGATCTGGGAATTAGGGTTTGGGCTCTCCCTTCCCTGATTAGATTTTTTTTACTATCTATAGAGGTATTTCCAGTGGAATCCTAAGAGGTATAATGCATAAAAAGGGGGTTCATGGTCAAATAACTTAGGTTAATGCTGCATTGAAACAAGTCAACCAAAATATTTACTTGGCAGATGGCCAAAGCCTTTAAAATGCTAATGTGTATGTGAATCTCCAAGAAAGAGCTTTGTGACATGTCACTTTTGAAAATCATTTGGCCACATGGTCTTTTGGCAGAAGGCTAACTGTGGGATATGATAGTTTGATAGTTTTCATCATGTACTTTGGTGTGATTGTACTATGCATGACCATATATCTGTAATTGTCTCTATTTTTTTCCTGTCTTTTTATTTCGTGTTTGTAAGTCTGACTTTGCTCCCAAACTGTGAGATCCATGATGATAAGAACTATATGTTTGTTTCTCTATACCGCACAGTTTCTATTAAAGTCTATGAAATAGGAGCTCAATAAATCTTGATTTGAACAAAATTTGATTCTGTCCTTATGGAGAAATCAATGGAAACTTGGCCACAGTTTTGTTACCTGTGGCCTCTCTAATAGTGTGTAGATGGTGTCCTTCTCTTGAGAGCCTCACAGGCAGCATCCTGATCTTCAGACCATCCCTTTGAATTATAGGTTATTGGTGCCAGTGTTCTTATATGAAATTTAAGGGGAGAAAACCTCAGAAGAAGCTGTTCTATGCTGGGAAAAGTGATGAATTCCCTAACCAGGAGGTTACTGGATCTGAGCCTATAAGGTGGTATGACTGTTTTGTTTCTGTGATGCTTATAATTTCACCTAATTCCCTACTTGAACTTCAGATGGCATCATATTTCCCCAGGGAGCTGCTCCCACCTCTCTCACATGCTGTGAAATGTCTCTGGTGTAGCACTGTTCTCTAGGTTCTGGATGTTTCTGTGTTTCAGGACTATAAGCTCCAGGAGCCTGGGGGCATTTTCCTTCCCTCTTCTGCCTGCAGACTGTGTCCAGAGCTTGATAAATATTTGTCGAGTGAATTAGAAGGAATCTTAAGTACATTCCTCATAAATATTCTTACCCTCCAGCCTTAAAACTCCCTGAAATGATTCTCCGTCATATTCTGTGTTGGATTTTAAGCTACTTTCTTGATTTCAAAGGTTATAATGTTACCCTGTACTTTTCTCTAACCTCTCCCTGTTGGGTTTTATTATTATTATTATTATTATTATTATTTTTTAAAGATTTATTTATTTACTTGAAAGAGAGAGAGAGAAAGGGGGCAGAGAGAATCTTAAGCAGACTCTGAGCTGAGTGCAGAGCCCAACATGGGGCTCGATCTCACTACCCTGAGATCACAACCTGGAGCTGAAACCAAGAGTCAGATGCTTGGGTGGCACACCAACTGGGCCACCCCGTGCCCCTCTCTCCCTGTTTAAACCATTCTTAAACTTCAGTCAAGCAAAAGTTTTTCCATAATATTTTTTTTTTTAAAGATTTTATTTATTTATTTGACGGAGAGAGAGATAGCGAAAGCAGGAACACAAGCAGGGGGAGTGGGAGAGAAAGAAGCAGGCTTCCCGCCGAGCAGGGAGCCCGATGCGGGGCTCGATCCCAGGACCCTGGGATCATGACCTGAGCCGAAGGCAGCCGCTTAACCGACTGAGCCACCCAGGCGCCCCTTTCCATAATATTTTAAAGAAGCATAACATATTAATAGTAAAATACATAAATTTTAAGTGTACAGATTGGTGAGTTGTTACAAACACATCATCATGTAACCATCACCTGACTAAAAAGTATAATATTATCAGATCTAAAAGACTTATTCTTGCCCCTCTCTGTCAGTATTGCCCAAGGCAGTCGTTTTGATTTGAATTAAGCAATAATTAATTGCTGTAATGTCATAACAAAAACCAATATCATAACACATTATAGTAGTATAGCCTTGTATAATTACAAAACCTCTGTCTATGTGTTGCATCATTTGGTCCTCTGCGACCACCTCATGAGATAATCATGGCAGAGGTTTTTACCTCCATTGAAAAAGATGGGGTATTGGAAGACTAGAAAAGGAAAACCTCCTGGACCATAATTTCTCCAAGTTCAAATTTAATTGTAGAGTGTGTCATAACAATCTTGGCTTTTCCTTAAGTTACAGAGGCTGGATTTACAACAGCTTTCAGTCAGAAGACTGTCCTCTCTGAAATATCTAGGGAACAGGGCACTAAATTTGGACCTGGTACATGCAAAGGGCAGGACATGGCAAGTTTTGCCCAGTGGTCAATGGTCAACTTGAACCAAGTAACTTGGGCTCTTCTTTGTAAATAATATTAATGGTAACTCACACTGGTCTATTGTTCCACCGTTTCTCAAGTTTTTCACATTTATTATCTGATTTAATAAGAGATATTTAATAAGAGCATTTGCTGAGAGCTTCTTATGTGCCTGGACGGTGCTAATTACCAAGTATACTCCTCCCAACAAACTGATAAGGTGGGCATTAGTTTCTATCATCCCTACCATGCAAAACTCCTACCTCAGTCTCTCTAAGTACAGAATACTTCATCATCAAGTTGCCCACCCACTAGGAAAAGGGTGCAATGGAATACTCACTCTTTTTGTCACCATTAAGAAGTATCCATAAACACCTAGCATGTCAGTCTTAAATTAGTCATCAAGACAGTGACCAGCTTATAACTCTTAAGTGGTTGTTGTGACTCTTTCCCTCCTGCTCTCTCAGGCTGTCCAAGATCAAACAGTCAAACATGAACTCCAAGTGTAGTGCTCTTCTTAAGGTTTCTTTCACCTTCATCTCGCTGAGAACCTAGTTCTAGTTCTCTCTTATGAAGGGTGAGACTCGATCATATTTCTTCCCTCACCCCACAGAGCATGTTGCTATTCAAAATATTAAAGAACAAAAGGAAGTCAATCTGCTCACATTCTATTCCAAGCTTCTAAAGATGGCAGGTGGTATATTATATATGTCCTCTCAGAGTTCCAAACACTTTGAAGCTATTTAGTAACAAAGGGAAAGGCAATATCTAAGAGGAGTGTGCTACTGTTTTCTGGAGCGAACTTTGACTTTGCTGTTGTATCAAGGTTATAGACACTGGCTTCATATGCTGAAAGTTGGGACATTTCATTGATCTTTCTGTGTGCCTCTACTGCTGGACTTTTCTGGAACATTCAGTACTTAACAATAGGACAGTGTTATTTTCAAAGTAAATGTTGAAAACAGAAACCATATTTAGGGTAAAACAGCTTTCATTTATTTAAACTGTCTAAAAGGTTCACAAATCATTTGAGGAGCTTTTAAAAAGGAAGACTCATGCCACTTAAAAAAATAAAATTTTAATTAACATATAATAAAATTGACATTTTTTTAAAAGTACAGCTCTATGAATAATAACTCATGTATAGTCATTTAATCACTGACCCAGTCAGGATACAGAACTCTTCTATCCCCCAAACGATATTTTTACGCTATCCCTTTACAGTTAACACCTGCCCTCTCACTACCTCTAACCCTTGATCCGTTCTCTGTCACTCTAGTTTTGTCTTTTTGGGAATGTCATTTAAGTGTAAGTAGACAGTTGGTAACCCAGTGAGACTGGCTTTTTTCACTTAACATAATGCCTTTGAGATTCATCCAAGTTGTTGTTATGGACAACTCATTGCTTTGTATGGCTCAAAAGTAGTCTGTTTTTCAGTCAGTTACCAGAGTTTGTTTATCCATTTGCCTGTTGAAGGACATTTGAGTTGTTTCTAGTTTTGACAATTAATAACAGAGCTGCAGTAAATATTCATGTACAGGTTTTTGTGTGAACATAAGTTCCCAGTTCTCTTGGGTAAATATCCCAGAGTGGGAATGCTAGATCCTATGGCACGTGTATGTTTAACGCTATAAGAAGCTGCCAAGTTGTTTTCCAGAGAGGCTGGGCCATTTTGTAGTCCCAGCAGTAGGACGGTTTCAGCAGCTCTGTATTCTCTTCAGCACTAAGCATTGCCAGTATTTCTTACTGTAGTGATTCTGAAAGGTGTGTAGTGGTACCTAATTTTGTTCTTTTAGATTTTCATTTCCCTTATGGCTGATGATGTTAAACATCCTTTCCTGTGTTAATTTACCTTCTGAATATCCTTTTCAGTAAAATGTCTCTTTAAGACTTTTGACATTTTAGGGGCACCTGGGTGGCTCAGTCGGTAAAGCTTCTGACTTCAGCTCAGGTCATGATCCCAGGGTCCTGGGGTCTAGCCCAATGTCAGGCTCTCTGCTCAGCAGGGAGCCTGTTTCTCCCTCTCCCTCTGCTGCCCCGCCTGCTTGTGCTTTCTCTCTGTCAAATAAATAAATAAAAAATCTTAAAAAAAAGACTTTTGATGTTTTAAAATTGGGTTGTTAGATGGATAAAGAAGAGGTGGAGTTTGCACACATACACACCCATACACAGAATGATGTTTTACCATTCACGACAACATGCTTGGACCTAGAGGTATTATGCTAAGTGATATAAGTCAGACAAAAAAAGGCAGATACCATATGACTTCATTTATATTTGGAATCTAAAAAAAACAAACAAAAAACAGAAATAGATTTATAAATACAGAGAACAAACTGGTGGTTATTAGAGGGTACGGGGGAGTGGGTGAAATAGGTGAAGGTGATTAAGAGGCACAAACTTCCAGTTATAAAATAAATAAGTCACAGGGCTGAAAAGTACAGTATAAGGAATATAGTCAATATTGTAATAACTTTGTATGATGACAGATGGTAACTACACTTAGCATGGCAAACATTTGTTAGTGTATATAATTGTCAAATCACCATGTTGTATACCTGAAACTAATATAATATTCTGTCAACTATACTTCAATTTAAAAAAAGTTGGGTTGTTTGTAGTGTGATTACTACAACTTTATTATTCTTTTTCAAAATATTTTTCAATATTTAAGGTATTTCTGTTTCCATATAAGTTTTAAAATCAGCTTGTCTAGGGCGCCTGGGTGGCTCAGTCGTTAAGTGTCTGCCTTCGGCTCAGGTCATGATTCCAGGGTCCTGGGATCGAGCCCCACATCGGGCTCCCTGCTCAGCGGGAAACCTGCTTCTCCCTCTCCCACTCCCCCTGCTTATGTTCCTTCTTTCACTTTGTCTCTCTCTGTTAAATAAATAAATAAAATCTTTAAAAAAATAAAATAAAATCAGCTTGTCTATATCTATAAACAAATCTTGCTAAGATTTTTTTATTGGAATTTTATTAAGTCTGTCAATTAATTTGGGGTGAGAATTGACATCTTTTCTATGTGGAGTCTTTCAATCCATGAATAAATATGGTATGTCTCCTGCATTTTTTTTATATTACCACTATAATAAATTACCAGAAACTTAATGACTTAAGACAACATTCATTTATTATATCACAGTTTCTGTGAGCCAGAAGTTCAAATACAATGTTCTCTGCCTAGGGTCTTACAAATTAAAGCGTCAGCCAGGCTGTGTTCCTTTCTGGAGGCTCTGGGGAATAATTGGGCAGGTTGGGCAGAAGTTTTTTGCAGTTTTTATTTAAATTCCAGTTAGTTAACATACAGTGTAATATTAGTTTCAGGTGTATAATATAGTGATTCAACAATTCCATATATCACTGGGTGCTCATCCCAACAAGTGCACTCCTTAATCCCCATAACATATTTAACCCATTTCCCCACTCACCTCCCTTCTGGTAACCACCAGTTTGTTCTCTATAGTTGAGTCTGTTTCTTGGTTTGCCTCTCTCTCTTGTCTTTTTCTTCCCTTTGCTCGTTTATTTTGTTTCTTAAACTCCACATATGAGTGAAATCATATGGTATATTTGCTGTTCTCTGACTGAATTATTTCTCTCAACGTAATACTATCTACCTCCATCCATGTTGTTGCAAATGGCAAGATTTCATTCTTTTTTATGGCTGAATAATATTCATATATATATATATATCCCCCACATGTTTATATATATATATCTCCTCCACATCTTCTTTAGCCATTCATCATATTCATCATTCGATGAACACTTGAGCCATTTCCATAATTTGGCTGCTGTAAACATCGGGGTGCATGTATCCCTTTGAATAGTATTTTTGTATTTTTGGGTAAATACCTTGTAGTGAGACTGCGGGATCGTAGGATGGCTTGATTTTTAACTTTTTGAGGAACCTCAATACTATTTTCCGCAGGGGCTGCACCGGTTCGCATTCCCACGGACAGTGTTAAGAGTTTCCTCTTTCACCACATCCTCAAGTTATTGGCAGCATTTTATTTCCTATGTTGGAGGCCGTAGGTACCTTTTCTCTTACTGGCTATCAGGTTGTTAGCTGAAGGTCTCTCTCAGCTCCTGAAGGTCACCTGCAGTCCTTGACAGGTTGCTACATTTATCTTTAACATCAAAGGCCAGTTGGGTTCTTTTCTTGTTCTTTTCGTTATTCCTTCATTTTGCTTGCTTGTTTTATTTTTCTCTTCTTATTCTAGGTTCTTAAGGTAGAAGATTAGATTATTGACTTGAAATTTTTCTTCTTTTCTAATATAAGCCTTATAATTCTACAAATTATCCTCTAAGCACTACTTTAACTGCATCCCACACATTTTGGTATGTTGTATTTTCATTTTTGTTCAGTTTAAAATATTTTCTATTAGTTATCTGTTTTAACCCATGAATTATTTAGACACACAATTGGCCCTTGAACAGCCTGTTTGAGTTGTGCAGATCCACTTATACACAGATTTTTTTTTCAATAAATGTACTACAGTATTGTAAATGTATTTTCTCTTCCTTATGGCTTTCTTAGTAACATTTTCTTTTCTCTAGTTTACTTTATTGTAAGAATATAGTATATAATACATGTACAAAATATGCATTAATTGACTGTTTATGTTATTGGTAAGATTTCCAGTTAACAGTAAGCTATTAGTAGTTAAGTTTTGGGGAAGCTAAAAGTTATGCATGGATTTTTAACTGTGTGACTGGTTGACACCCCTAATCCTACATTGTTCAAGGGTCAACTGTATATTCCTTAATTTCTAAGTGTTTGAATATTATCCTGTTATTTTTCTTTTATTGGTTTCTAGTTTAATTCTATGGTTAGAGAATATAATGTTCAATTATTTTAAATTTGTTAAGGTTTGATTTATGGTACATGATATAATGATCTCAGTGAATGTCCTATATGTATGTATGTGAAAAGAATATGCTATTATTTACTTTCGGAGTCCTCATATAATTGTTTTATGCATTCTGCCCAGGTTTATAGCTGCATTCATTGAGAGAAACAGAGTGGATTATGCTTACTTCATTTTACTCAGAATTAGAGTCTTCCATGTCACTTTGCCGATATTTTTGATCACTGATAAATATTCTTTTCTGAAGTATTCTTCACAAGGGTCCATTTATGGTTCAAAAAACTATAAACTAGATAAAAGATTGCTGGTGAAAATAACTTTGATTTCTTAATAAAATGCCATCTCTTCTTTTCTGTAAAATGAGATAATTAATAACTTGTCCTATGCCCTTTAAAGGCTTATTTGTTAGATCTTAGGTGAGCATACATGCAAGATCTGCTCAAACTTTATTAGTAAGTTAGAGAAGTAAGTTGGATACAGTTACTAATTTTATCAATAAGTTAGGACCTGGATGGGTCAGGACTCAAGGAGGTGATTTGGCTGCAGCGCTGATACATGGGTGATTATCTAGGGTTTGTGGCTTGGTGTTAATGGCCAGGTTTTCAGTGGACAGATCGTGGCAAAGGACATCTGTCAACCAGGAATGAAGCAGGTGATAACAGCTTTGCGGTTACAGGAGGCTTATCCAGCTTGGAGCAAGGCCTTACAAAATTCAGGGGACAAAATTCAGGCTTCTGGAAAAGAGTGCTAAAAAGCACCAGATTGAAGGTCGAAGCCCCAGCTAGGATGGTGGGCTTCAGAGAGTGTTTGGGATCTGGGTATGGGCTATATGTGGAATCAGGATACTGAGGGAGAAATCCAGCCCTGTGGCCTGGCGAAATGTGCAGAAGGAAGGCATATGTGATTCACAGATAATACCAGCCTTGGGGCAGCCGACCTAGTTTCAGCCTGTCACCTGTTGGCCTGGTGAGAGACTCATTGGTCAGAGCTGACGCGGAGGTAAGGAGATCCTTAAGCTTAATAAACCTAGAGAATGCAGACAGTGGAATGATTCATATGCAGGAGTTGCTGTTAAAGTGGTGACCACACGTTAACAGTCATCATTAATATTGTTGTGGATTACGTAGAAATGAGTGTATATTTGAAACTTTTTGCCAGGTAGTATAGACATCCGAGTTGATATACCAGGAAACAATGGAATTAAATATGAAAGAAGTACTCAGACCTTAGAGGGGACGTATGAAAATGATTATACCGTAGGTAAAATGGATAGTGCGGAAAAGGCTGACTGGGAATTTATTTTTGTAAGTTGCAATCATCTGAAGCAAGGGCAGAGTCTGTTAAACACCATGGCAATAATCTAAAGCTAGGTTGTAATTCAGACCATGAGAAACCATGCGTTATTAGGCAGGTTCCTTTGCTTTCTTGACAGCTTCTCCATCTCTGAAAATATCCAGCACCTTCTCTCCCCAAGAAACAAGAACCAAAAATGTATGACTAGTCGCAATAATAAAATTCCAAGGGAGAATGCAAGACGATGTTAAATGAACCAGCCAACCTCCTCCCACTAACCTTGGTACCTTTAGTCTGTCAAAACCAGCCTGCACATATATGTTAAGAAAAAAAAAAAAAAAGAAGATAGCAGGAGGGGAAGAATGAAGGGGGGGAGTCGGAGGGGGAGACGAACCATGAGAGATGATGGACTCTGAAAAACAAACTGAGGGTTCTAGAGGGGAGGGGGGTGGGAGGATGGGTTAGCCTGGTGATGGGTATTAAAGAGGGCACATTCTGCGTGGAGCACTGGGTGTTATGCACAAACAATGAATCATGGAACACTACATCTAAAACTAATGATGTATGGTGATTAACATAACAATAAAAAAAAGGGGGAGAAAAAAAAAAACCAGCCTGCACAATCACATTTCCTTTTCAGTCTTCTTTATTCTAATTCATCACAGGACAGGACTGACCCTGGATTTGTGTTTGCACTCAGGTTATCTTTAGATTGGCTTTACCTTGATGACCTAATGCCGCCTCTGGCATAATCCAGTTACTCAGGGGAATATCAATTAAGGCCCTCAATCACACTAATTAGAATGTCTTCTAAGTGTTGCCCTAGGAATTCAGCAGCTTATAGACAGGCAAATTGGGAAAATCTAGAGGTGTGAGTTTTGTTTTGTTTTTTTCATAGCCAAAAGCAATTTGGGAGGTAGAGTGCTTTAGCATAGCTAAGTATTGGAGCTGAAGTTACTGTGCCCTGAATCTGCAATGAAATATCTAGTTGTTCTCCACTGACAATGATTAATGCAGAATTATTAATTACTTTTATTAATGATTGGATGAGGACGTAGGTGGCATGCTGATCAAGTTTATAGATGACACAAAGCTAGGAGTTAAACAAGTATTTCGATGGCAAGCTCAGGAGACAAAATGATTTCAAGACAGAATTTAGTGGCAATCCATCCAATACAAGCCCAGAAGAAACGATCTCCAGAAGGCACAATCACATCAGTCTTCTAATCAGAAACCATCAGTGGGTCCCTATTTTCTGTTTAAATTAAATCCCAAGTCCTTTGCTATTCAGGGCCTTGCCATATTCTGATCCTACTACTCCTGCCTTCCAACAAAGTCTTCTATAGTTCTTTTACTAATACCCTGTGCTTGAGCCAAACTGAATTATTTATAGACTATTTCCTTTTTATGTTCCATGCTTTGCCTGTCTCTGAACATTATTACCTACGGAGTTTCTTTTCCCCACTTTCCTTCTGCTTCAATTCAGTTCTTGCTCAGTCAAAAGCTCCCTCTTGTACTTAGTCTTCTTTGATTGCCTAGGCTGGAATAATCTCTTTCTTTTGTTAATCTTCAGTAACACTTACCTGTTCCTCTCTGTGTTTATCACTGTTTACTTTGTATAGTCATTATTTTTGTACCCATTTTAAGTCTCTGCTAGGCCTTCTTAGTGCTATAGCTTCTGTCTGAGAAATCTTTGCATATCTTAGAGTGCCTCTGCATTGTGTCTTCTTCATAGTTGATGATGATGAAATGGTCTATCTCCTCTCCTGGGGAGAATTGCCTTTAGAGGAGGCTCCACCTCTTGCTCACCAGAGGCCCCTGCAATTGTATCAAAGAGACTTGTAAACAGAAAGTGCTTCACACACGTTTCAATGACTAAATGAATGACTGATAGAAGAGTTCCTGAGGTTAACGGTGTAGGTATTGGAAGAGAATGGTGGTGGTAAGAAAGAAACCTTTAATCTCTGAGGTAAAAATGGTTGTTTAGGATATAATAAACTCACTTGTAACTTTTGAACAGTCATGCTAAAGAAGGAAGCACAAGTATGAACTAGAGATTTGTGGTGATGTGTGGTCAAGAGAGGTGAATGCTGTTGGATACTTGCATTGTCCTTTAAAGTGACGATAGACCCTGGATTGCTTAGGCAGTACCAGTTTATACCTTTTGTTTCAGGGGCATCCTCTTCCAGGTGTCTCATTTTAAGTGCTGTTATCTGGCCACCCTATTTATCAAATACCTCTTTGCACTTTTCAAGATGGTGGGTCCTTTTGGTGGTGAAACTTGTGCCATAGGCTTATGTTGGCTGGAGGTGGGTATAAATCTCATCTCTGGCACTTACTAGAAAACGTGATCAGGACAAGTTACCAAGACCTCTGTAAGCATTCTTATGTGGCTGCTGTGCTCAAAACAGCGACAATCTTGAATATGGACTTTTTCAGTAATATCCATGTGTCAGTACTTATAACCCTATCAAGATTTTGTCGGGGGGAAGATATGTCTAGGGCAGTAGGGTTTAAATATTCCAGAGTTGTTAAATCTCTAGGTCTTCCGTATTAGAGATCACACAACCAAATGTAAGGGCAGAGTTCTTGCTACTTGGCAGTTTCAGCTAGTTATCAATAGAAAGGCTAAAGGTAACAAAAATTGGACTCCAGCCTCATCATTTGTCTCTTCCAGGGAGAAGAGGAGAGCAGGCACAGCAGAGCATGAGGTTTAGATATTTCCCTTTACTCTAAATTCAGAGTGTGTTGGCCTATAGACCAAGTCTGCATCCAGGATTTCTAGACCTTCTATTCATCACTAAGAAGGAGAAGTGTCTGGATCATAAAATATTTCCAATTGGGAACAGACCACAGGAATGCTAAGGAGGGGAAGAAGATCAAATTTATCTGCCAGAAATGTGACTCCTGGTGAAAAAGATCAAGAGGAATATTTTTCTTAAGAAGGCAGTTGTAGTTGAATGATTAAGAGAGTTCTGGAGCCAGACTGCTGGAGCTTAATCATTATTCTCCCACTTTCTAGGCAAAAGATGTTGGTTATGTTATTTAAACTTGTCTCAGTTTCCATATCTGTAATATGGGTGTTAAAAAAAAAAAAGTCTTATTGGCTGGTTCCTGCAATTAAATTTGTTAATATTGTAAACATGTTAGAACAGTTCCTTCTCCATCGTTAGCTTGCGTATGCAGTAATTATTACTTAAGCTCTTGAGAGTGGTAAGTACTCTCCCTTAACTTTGTATTTATGTTGACAGGATGGGACTTTTGTGGTGTGTGATGAGTCTCTACTTCTATGGGATCCTACAAAGTGATGCCTCAGGTAAGCGAATAGCTTTTGACAATCTATTAAAATACGAATTACCTATAATATGTCAATTCTTTCTGAAAAATGAGTTAAGACTACATAATGTTTATATCCATTGTCTTCTGTGGTACCACAGAATCATAGATGTGACAGAATCATAGAATTTTGATGATGATACCTCTAGTCTTCAGGGGACACTGTGTACTTGGTTGGGGCAGTGCCCTGGTATGTATAAATACAGGAATTTTCCATCACCTTCACATCCAAACCAACTAGAATCCTGCTTCTCTCCCTTTACCTCAGGTCTACAGTGATGGTAGCATGACTGTTTTCCAAACTTCAGCCAGTGGTGGAGGAGACATTGAGGCTAATAGTCCATTAAGACCTTTTAAGAACAAATGAATAATGATGGGTTTCTGTCATACTGCTGCTATCTAGGAGAGAAAGGACCTACCATTAGGCTCATTTTTTTTTTCCCCCTTTGGTTGTTGCTTCTTAAGAGAAACCAGCCAAGGGTGCCTGGGTGGCTCAGATGGTTGAGCCTTCGGCTCAGGTCATGATCCCAGGGTCCTGGGATCGAGTCCCGCATCGGGCTCCCTGCTCCTTGGGAGCCTGCTTCTCCCTCTGCCTCTCCCTCTCTCTCTGTCTCTCATGAATAAATAAATAAAAATCTTTAAAAAAAAAAAAAAAGAGAAACCAGCCAAAGCTTGAGTTTGAATAACCAAATTCAGTCATCATGGGTCTGGATCATATGAAATCAGAGTCACAAGGGATTTGAAAATCCATCTTTTCAGAGCTCCTCTCATCTCCAAAATTACGGGCTCACAACCAGTCTGTGGTAACTCTGCCTAGTGATCATCTAATTGCAGTCCATATGTCTTTGGACTGACCAAGTTCTTAGAAAGTTTTTAGTGTATATAATTGAAATTTATTTTTGTCATTTCCACATTTCTCCAGTTCAACTGCTTGATTTTTAGTAGAAAATACTCAGTCCAGTGGTTCTCTAATTTTAATTCAGGGAACCTAGATATCTTTGAAAAAGCTTCTCATGTATAATTCCCCTGAAGACCACAGACGATACTTTAAATATCATTACTTTAATTCCTCTTCTGTGTGAGAGGTCTTCAGAAATGTTAAAATAGTGATCGTATAGCCATGACAGTGTTTTCCGATATATGTCTTCAGCTGCTCTTCACATGGCATGGATTGGAGCCCTCTCATCCCAATTATCTTTTCTGGGTATGTTTTAGTTTTTCTATACCACTTAAAGCATTTTATTGGAAACCAAAAATAACACTAAAGGAGGGGTATAACTAGGACAGAATAGAGCTCAAAGCTGATAGAAGTGGAGATAACTTCCAACCTTGTTGGCCCTTTTCACAAGGAAAGCATATTTCCTAATCTGGGCTGGTATTCAGCTGAGATGCACTAGGGCACAGATCTCCTGGCTATTTAGACCAGCGTCTGTCCTGCTTGACTGAGTGTCCCATTTGACTGGTCAGTGGCGGTGATGTCCTGATTTTTAAATATGTTAAATATAACCCCTGATTATTATTAGTTCTTATTTGATTTAGTTCAGTGCTTGAATATTATCTGCTTACAGAGGCCTTATTTAACCACCTTAGCTAAAATAAGCCTCCCGATCACACATCTCTGTATCCACCTGTAGTTTCCTTCCTGACACTCATCATTTCTCGACATTATATTAACTTTCTCTTGTCTCTTCCTCCCCTGCTTTTCCTTCTTTCTGTTCTTTTTTCTTCCCGTCCTCCTCCTCTCTCTTCTTTCTTTCTCTCTATTTCCCTCCTTCCCTTTCTCCTTCCCTCCCTATTTCACTGCTTGTAAACTGTCCGAGGACAAGGACTTATCCTCTTTGTTTGTTACCCAAATACTTAGAATAATTATTGGCACATAGACACATAGTAGGTGCATGCTCACTCTCTCGCTCTCTCTCTCTCTATATATATTATAAATGGATGGATATATATACATACATATATATACATATTAAATATATTACATATATATTATATATATAATAAATGGATGGAAAAAAGTCCCTTCACTTCCCTTTTGGCCAAAACTGGCCAATTTTATAATGGGACTTGTTTGGATTCATACCAGTAATTCATCAATGTAGTTTTATGTCCTGCCTTGCCTTGAAGGAAAAGGGAGAGGTGACCATGTTATTCTTGTTGAGAGATGAGTGACATCCCAGAAGTTTCTGGGTGCTAGTGTCTCCCCAGCAATCCTGGCACTGTTGCCTTTCTGAATGACCTTTACTGTAATCCATCCAAGAGGTACCCTGCCCCCACCCCAAATGCTATTGGAAAGTGAGCTTTCTACCCAGGAGCTGTGACTCATAATTCTGCCAGGGAAGCTGACTTCTTGAATAAGATAAGCCCTCATACCAGCCCCATTCAGTCACCATGGGAGCAGGAAACATGTTGTAATCCCCTCAGCCCATCTGGCACATGCTCACTTGCCTTCCTTATGAAAAGGTGTATTGTGTCTGTGTCAGTGAGGCACTTCCTAGTTGGAGGAAGAGGAACAAAGAGGAAGTGTTGCTGACAAAAATAAAAGGGACGACTAACTCTGGGCTACGAGGGGACAGAAGGGACCATTGCACATTTTGAGGGAATCAATGAACCTCTCGTGCACCGAGGTGTTACTTCTTACAATGATGTAGTTGCTGGCAGACTTGTTGGCCTTCCATGAGGTTCTTCTGGTGCTTCAGGTACCTATCTTAAGGGAATCACAGAGTGATGTGAAGAACAAAGGAGAAATAACCAGAAAACCCTAAAGCAATGTACATGCATATGATACTAGTAGGAGTTTTGTCTGGTTGTTCTGGGCCTTTCCATGTGGACCCTTCTCCTAAGAGAAGCCCCACATTTTAAAAAGAAGCCATATGAACATAAGAGCTTTAGTTCCATGCAGTTTTTTTTTTTAATTTAATTTAATTTTTTTTTTTTTAGAGAGAGAGAGAGAAGTAGCATGTGCATGAGTGGGAGTGGGGGGTGGGGGGCAGAGAAAAGAGGGAGAGGGAGAGAGAGAATCAAGCAGACTCCCCACAGAGTGCAGAGCCCAATGCAGGACCCAATCTCACGACCCTGAGATCATGACAGGAGCCAAAATCGAGAGTCAGCCACTCAACCAACTGAGCCGCCCAGGCACCCCCCATGCAGTGTGTGTGTGTGTGTGTGTGTGTGTGTGTGTTTTATTGGATATTTATTTATTTATTTATTTTTGTTATTATGTTATGTTAATCACCATACATTACATCATTAGTTTTTGACGTAGTGTTCCATGATTCATCATTTGTGCATAACACCCAGTGCTCCATGCAGAACGTGCCCTCTTTAATACCCATCACCAGGCTAACCCATCCTCCCACCCCCCTCCCCTCTAGAACCCTCAGTTTGTTTTTCAGAGTCCATCGCCTCTCATGGTTGCAGGGTGTTTTAAGTGCAGTGATCTGGACTTCAAGGCACATTCTGACTCCAGAACAGTCTTTCTTGTAGCAGTACTGTGATTTCCTTTTTTGTTCAGGAAAGTGGGAGCAACATTTTCATCTCAGGTGGCCATAAAAGCAAATACTTAAAAGCAAGCATTTACTTTTAAGGAATTAAAGCTTGGATAATTAAAATGGTGATAATATAATTATAATGTGGTAGTTGTAATGGTAATAATAAAGCTTCCTTCCCTGAGAAAGCACTTTGAATTTTCGATGTCATTTGACTCTCACACTCAGACGATAGAGTAGTCAGGCTGTTGTAACCCCATTCTTGGGAAAAGAAAATTAGGATCAGAGTGGTTAAGTGAATTAACCACAAGTCACACAGCTAACACATAACAAAACTGTGACTTCAACTAGTTCCTCTGTTCTCAAGATGCATGCTATTTTAGCTAAATATACTCCCGTTGGACTCCACTAGGATATACACAATTAAAAAAAAAAAAAAGATTAACATCCAAGGGGTCACAGGTTAAAGAACCATTCAGTAATAGACTTCTGTGCTTTTCAGATAAGAAGTATCTTCCCTCCCAATTCCCCTCCTTAGGTGGTTTCTTCAGGAGGAATATCACTGTAATGTAAGCTCAAAATTCAATATCCCCATTTTTGCTTGTTGGAAATTGAACATTTCCAATACTAAACTCAAGAAGTTCTGCTTTGTAAGAATTCCAAAAGCAAACTTAACTTGTCACACATTTCTCCTGTGGTGTGTTCCATTGGCAGCATGTTAGAAAGTTGAAGTGTTAAAACTGCCTTTAGCATAGAAAGAAATATTTGCAACTTGTGATTCCAAGTCAGGGAGAGGGTGAGAATGGCACCATATATAATATGTTTATTAAAAAAATTACCATATCAAAATTATTTGTTACACAGACCACGTTAAAAAGAGCAATGGATTTTCTCTCCCAAGCGCACACACACAGATCTTTGAATATAGCTTTTTATTTCAAAGTCAGCAAACAGTTGACAATTCGCCAGGTGCAGGGTTAGATTTCACACACATTATCATTAATGTCACAGAAGATGCTGGGCGCTGGGGATGGGGGCAGTGGGTAGAGAGTCTTACACACATTTATAGTTCAGGAAAAGAAGAGCCAGGGAAGTGACCTAAGTTAACAGTGCTCATGATGGCATGTCTGATAGAGCTAGGTTTTGAAGGCTGCCTCAACTCCAAAAACAGAGCTCTTTCCTTTAAACCACATTGCTTTCTTTTAGGACTTTGTTCTGCTAATAGTGGTAAGACCCCCTGATTTCATTTCTATTAATTTTGAGGAATTTGCAGAGGGTGGAAATAATCTTTTGGCTTATCAAAAGTGAATAACACTATGCAAAATAGATAAATAAGTAAAAACACTGGCTTACCAAGAATCAAGAGTCATTGCTTAAAGTTCTGACTGTTTCACTTTATGAGTGTTTAATGACATTAAAGAAGTCATTTAATCACTCGTTGGTCACTGTGACCTTATCTATAAACCCAACCAACCAACCAGCAATAGCAAAGCTCTGGCCAATTCTGCTTTCTTGCATTTTTATTCAAGAGCATTATGGTCATTATTATATATTGTGGACATACATGGCATACACTCTTCCTGTTATTTAATTAAACGATTTCTAATGACAAGTGTTTGTCTTACAATGATTTTACCTTAGTCTAAAGATCGTGTGTTTGACAGTTTTTTTTTTTTTAAAGATTTATTTATTTGAGAGAGCGAGAATGAGAGAGAGAGAGAGTACATGAGAGGGGGGAGGGTCAGAGGGAGAAGCAGGCTCCCTGCTGAGCAGGGAGCCCCATGCGGGACTCGATCCCAGGACTCCGGGATCATGACCTGAGCCGAAGGCAGTCGCTTAACCAACTGAGCCACCCAGGCGCCCTGACAGTTTTATATTACAGAATCCAGGGTAAATAAGGGAAGGCTCTTATGAAAGTGTCTTCCAGTCAAGTCTGACAGAAAGAAGAGAAGATAGATACCAAACAGAATGCCATGATAGAGCAGAGAATGTTACTAGCCTTGTAGGGAGGTGTTGGAGAACACATCTCAATCAAAGAACAATTGCTCTTTTCCAGGAGAAAATCCATCTCTTATTTGGGAATGGAACAGTGCAGTGTGACTAAGGGATAGCGTGAGGGCATTTAGAAGCCAAGCTGGGAAGGTAGGTTGGGGACAGTTTGTGGAAGACAGGGATCTCTCCAGGTGAAGAGGATATTTGTGTTTAATATATTTTAGATATAGTTGGCTAGTTCTTTTTCTTTTTTTCTTTTGTCCTAACTTTTGTAAGGGCTTATAATATTTCTGATGCTATGTTTTGGTTCTTTGGTTAGGATTCAATTTGTTGCCAGCCCCAGTGGCCTCATATTATTTGAATATGCTTTTTGAAAAACTTCATACTTAGATATACTTGTGACATTCAGTCCTGTCTCTGTTGCCCATGGCTGGTCATCCTGAACACACTTCATTTCTATGCAATTTAGTTCAAACATTTTGAGAATGTCTGAAGAATACAGTTTCATTTTATTCTTAGACCTAAAGGTCATTGGAATTATAACATTTCACCCTAGTGGCCTTTATTTGGATTTAATTTTATTTTTTTGGGGGGGGGTGATAAACGTCACGGCTTCATTTGGCCACATTAAAGGCCATACTTGGTCCCAACCCCCGCCCCCCCACCCGTCCCCAAGCCAAATTTTACATTTTTACCACTTTATGAGACCAGCAGTCACCCTAATGTCCTTTAAATGCTGCCTCTTGGGAACAGATACCGTAACTCTCTTTCTTTTTTTTTCCTTTTTCCTTTCCTTTTTTTTTTTTTTTTTTTGTATTTTAAAACACACTGATGCTTATTTTTTAAGTTACTTATGCTTCCCAAAAGTGGATATTCTGTAGCCTGATTAAAAAGACGTTTGAGTACCACGATTTATTGGTCTGATGCTGACTTTGCAAATATAAACTCTCCTGAACAGCTTCTTGTATCACAATGATAATTCTATGCTTAGAAAAATGACCTGATTCTTCCTTTACATGGCTGTGTTAGTTAAGAGAAACCAGGATTTGTGCATGGAATACATTTCGTATATAGGGTTATAGGTGACAATGTCTGGTTTTTGAGAATTCATTCAGGTTTAAATCACCTTTGTTTCTGCGTTCCCCCCACCCCCACACCAGAACATTTGTTTCTGCCTTATTGAGATGAGCTTTATAAAACCAGATCACTGTCTTGATGATCAGTGATTTAATCCTGGGCCAATTCTCACCCATTTTTATTCCACTTAAAATATCTTTTCTCCTCAGCTGATTAACTTCTTTAGAAAATAATATATCCATCCTCAAGATAAAAAACACAATGATTGCTTTATTTTTAAATCCACTAAGGGCTAGTGTCTCTCATTTATTTTTGAGGGACAAAGAGAAAATGAATCCATTTTACAAATAATCTGGGAATCTCAGTCAATAACTTCCAAGTACCTGTTATTGAAACCTATAAAAGCTGATATAGAGAATTGCCTTCTTTTGTCTTTCTCTCTTTTAGAGGCAGTAGGAACGATGATAATACAAGATGGCTGAGAAGATGAGAAAAAACAGATCAAATAATCATACCCTCAATAACCTAGACTTGGCTGAGCTGTGTTGTTTCATGAATTTTATTTTTCTTTCTGCCATCAAAATAAAAACTTTTGGGATAGCTGTACATTATTGAGAAAGAAATATCATTTTCCTACAATGTTCGTAGAGTCTGGACTAATAATAGTTTGAGGCTCTTTGTTCAGCAGTCCTTTGTTTTGTTTTGTTTTCCTTTTGAGATGCTTTCATTTTTTTGAACTGCTCCTTTGACATAGGCAGGAGTGTACACTTTGATATGTACATCAAGGTACTGATGTTTGCATTTTGCCTTAACTTATATAACAGAACGTTGCGGTCCCTTTAAAGTTTGGGCTTGCCATGCCAGCAAGAGGGAACGAGTGAAAAGTATTTGCCAACTATGCTTCCCAGTGAAACTTGTGGGGCCTGCACCATAAATGTAGATACTCAAAAGGAAAGGAATAGAAAGAGAATGCATCCTTCTTTCCCTAATGGCTTTTCTATGTAAATAGAATTCTTTCTTTCTTTTTTTTTCCTTAAAGATTTTATTTATTTATTTGACAGAGAGAGACACAGCGAGGGAGGGAACACAAGCAGGGGGAGTGGGAGAGGGAGAAGCAAGCCTCCCACCGAGCAGGGAGCCCGATGCGGGGCTCGATCCCAGGACCCTGGGATCATGACCCGAGCCAAAGGCAGATGCCCAACGACTGAGCCACCCAGGCGCCCCAATATAATTCTTTCTTAATGTTATATTGTGAATTTTGATTACTAATTACTTAAACTTGCATACAAGTATAACCATAGTTGAAATATAGGACTGTATTATTGTTAAAGCAAACACAGATATACAAATAGTTCCCAAGTGGATCTCAACCATTATTAACCATTATTTACTATAGCTTTGTTTGTCCTTTTTTACTTTGGGGAGAAACTTTTAATCACTCGCCCTGGATTTGTTTGCTCTTTAAACATATTATTCCTAATAGCATAAATTGATGTGCCTGAGTTAACTTTGTTCTCTAGATCCTTTGTGAGTTCAGACTGCCCCCAAAAGTTGCTTGATGAACTAATTTTTGCTTTCCAGAGAGAAAACATTAATTTTATCTTCATATTTTCTAATTTGCTTTGGGCTTTTTGATCTGTCTGGTCCCCTAGGGAAAATTGATTTTCTCTTATGCAAGACTTTTTTGACATCTATGGCTTGATTCTAAATGCCTCTTCACCACTTTTACTGTCCACTCAAGGTAAAGGATGGTGAAGAGAAGGAGCAGGGAGGGGAAAGAAAAGGAAGGGAAGTGGAGAGAGAGAATAGATACAGATAGAGACATAGATAGAGACAGAAAGACTGAGAGAAAGGAGAGGGAAAGGAGAGAGGGAGAGAGGAAGAAGGAGGAGGAGGAGAGAGAGTTAGAGATACAAAGACAGAGAGAGAGATACAGAGTTAGGCTTCCCACAGAGGGGCTCGCTGGATTTGATTCACAACTAGGTATATATTTTTTTCAGATCATTAAAAAAAATTTTTTTTATTACCACACTTAAGTACTCCTCCCCCCCAAGCTTTATACTGGATGGCATTCTTTTTGAATATTTCATTTTTTTCCTAGGTTTTTACATTTTTAAACTTTTTACATTCTAACTCTTTCTCTCCTTCCTAATGTGTTAAAATGAGGAGAGCAAAAAAGAAGCCTTAAATATTATAGAGATGTCCTTAAATCTAGTCCCCTCCAGCCATGAGAGCCATCAACATGTCCCAGGGTAATGTTTTATCAACCAAATATTTTGCACAATACTTTTATTCTGAAGGAAGTACACAGCAGACATGGTAGAAGCAAAGAGCTGTACATGGCCTTCACGATAATGAAGAGGAGGCTGCAGGCAAGAATGTCTGACTCTGTAGCCCCCTTTGCACTCTGCATTCATAAAGTGTAAGGCAGAAACAGTATGCTGTTGTTTACACTTGACACTGAGCTGTAACACGTTCTTTCCTCGTGGCAGTTTATTGTTTGAGGCTCGGCAGCAACCCAGCTTGTATTCAGGTTTAGGAGGAAGGTGTAGCTTTGGAGAATGATGAAATCATGGAAATTGTGAATAGAACAGTTAGTAAGTGGAAGTGTTGGAGGAGGCGCTCCCACTGCATGCAGTGTTCTTAGTGAGATACTTAGCGAGGGGGATTTCAGGAAGAACATGAAGCAGGGTCTCTGTTCCTGCAAACTCTTAGATAACTCACCTTTATTACTCTAAATATCCTGTTATTAAAAGGGTTCTTTCTCTCATCTACAATGCAGTGGTAATTCATGATGGTAATAATAGTCATGAAGCATTGCACACTATTGAATTTTTTTAATCACTAAAGGAAGATCATGTTAAGCTAAGAATGGCTTTAAATCTCTTTTATTCTAATTCTCTGTAAATTGGTAATAACTATATAGTGGAGTGTGTGTGTAATAGAAGAGAAGGAAGGTGAGGGAAATAACATTAATTGAACTAGGGAATGATTATATATATAATATTACATAAATTTTTAAACAGCCCCATTAGATAGAGATAGACATTTTCATTTATTTACCAGTAAGGAACTCCAGATTCAGAAAAGTGAATTTAAAAAGTTAAGTTAACTTAATAACTTACTATAGCTATTAAAGTGGGACAACTTGTATACCTGTTTGACTTTATTTTTTTCTTCTAAATATTTTTATTTATTTATTTTTTAATGCCTCTATGTTGTTGTTGTTTTTTTTTTTTTTAAGATTTTATTTATTTATTTAACAGAGAGAGAGAGATAGTGAGAGCAGGAACACAAGCAGGGGGAGTGGCAGAGGGAGAAGCAGGCTTCCCGCGGAGCAGGGAGCCCAATGCGGGGCTCGATCCCAGGACCCTGGGATCATGACCTGAGCTGAAGGCAGACGCTTAATGATTGAGGCACCCAGGCACCCGCCTCTATGTTTTCTTTGAAATTTTTTATTTTGTTATGTTACGTTAGTCACCATACAGTATATCATTAGTTTTTGATGTAGTGTTCCATGCTTCATTGTTTGCGTATAACACCCAGTGCTCCATGCAATACATGCCCTCCTTAATACCCATCACCGGGCTACCCTATCCCCCCACCCCCCCCTCTGGAACCCTCAGTTTGTTTCCTGTAGTCCATGGTCTCTCATGATTCGTCTCCCCCTCTGATTTCCCCCCCTTCATTTTTCCCTTCCTTCTCCTAATGTCCTCCATGCTATTTCTTATGTTCCACATATAAGTGAAACCATATAATTGTCTTTCTCTGCTTGACTTATTTCACTTAGCATAATCCCCTACAGATCCATCAATGTCAATGCAAATGGTGGGTATCATCCTTTCTGATGGCTGAGTAATATTCCATTGTATATATGGACCAAGTTAACTTAATAACTTATTATAGCTATTAAGTGGGACAACTTGTATACCTGTTTGACTTTAAAACACATGCATACTATTTGTGCTATGCCATTTGCCCCTAAATTCTTTACAGTTAAAACTCTTGGCTTTCAAAATATGCCAACCACAGCTGTCTGTCACTAACTGATGATATGGAACACACACACATTTGAAAAGAAACATTCAACCAATTAAAAAAAGAAACTGAACATAGGATGTGATTTTTCATGTTGCAGATCCTATTTTAAATTGATTTGCTCCAAGCTTCCTGAAACATACACAGTGTACTTCCATTGCATATGTTCAGATTATATACATGCTCCCAAGGTTATAAAAATTTTTCTAAAGGAAACAAACTGAGGGTTGCTGGAGTGGTGGGGGTGGGAGGGATGGGGTGGCTGGATGATAGACATTGGGGAGGGTATGTGCTATGGTGAGCACTGTGAATTGTGTAAGACTAATGAATCACAGACCTGTACCTTTGAAACAAATAATACATTATATGTTCAAAAAAAAAAAAAGGAGAAGAAGATAGTAGGAAGGGAAAAATGAAGGGGGGGAATCGGAGGGGGAGATGAACCTTGAGAGACTATGGACTCCGAGAAACAAACTGAGGGTTCTAGAGGGGAGGGGGGTGAGGAGATGGGTTAGCCTGGTGATGGATATTAAAGAAGGCACGTATTGAATAGAGCACTGGGTGTTATACACAATGAATCAGGAAACACTACATCAAAAACTAATGATGTAATGTATGATGATTAACATAATAAAATAAAATTTAAAAAAATTTTTCTAAAGGAAAGAGCAGTTCTAAACAAGATTACGGATGGATGAAGGAATGGTGGTTCAGTGCAGATGCAGTGGGTTTGGGTGGAGCGGGAAGCCATTACCTTTAGTATATGCTGCAAGATTGCTTTGGGATTATTCATTTGGCTTCCCGTGTGGCTAACTCAGAGGTACTAACTGTGGCTCCCTATCTTTTCCTTCTTACCCAACTACAGCAGGCTCTGCCCTTCCTCCTAGGTGGTTAGGGAATTAGTAAATGATGTTTACATGTGGCTTCAAGAGTTTTTTGGTATCCACCCGTATAAAGCTCTAGAAAATTCTTTTCAGTCTAAAAATACCAGATTTGTTTTTTCTGCTAGACTTTGGCAGTGATTGGGTGTGTTTGAAATTTGATGATGGTTTCACTCCAAGTTCCATTTTATTCCTGATGGAGCTGGAATGTTTTATCTTTTTCAGAAACTGTTACGTGTGTGTGTGTGTGTGTGTGTGTGTGTGTGTGTGTGTGTATGTGTGGCAACAAAGCAGCCAGAATAATTGTCACCTGGATTCAGCAAGTGCACAGAAGATTGGGCTGGGGGCATTATCACCAATCCATACATAGATATGTCATTTCACTCACTGTAAACTCTCCAGAATTGAATGCCTGGGATTTTTTTTTTTCAAGTTTAATGCACAAATCCCTTTCAGTCTCAGGGAAATCAATATTTTTCATAGGTTAGTTATCCATATTAAAGCATGCAATACTTTAATCACAGAAGGATGGTAAGCATTCCCCTCTTCGGTTGAGAATGCACCTTTGTGATTTAAAAGGAACAAGTCACAGGTCTATAGAAACTTTCTACTTGGGAAAGCTGGTTTTTCATGATTAGATGTGAAACCCAGCACCGTAGATGTTTCCTGGGTGCCTGTTATGTGCAAAGCTTTGTACCACAGGGAATATAAAGATGATTAAAACACTTTGCATTCATTCATTCATAGTGTATGGATATGTGCTAGATGCTGTGCTTGCCTGTATTTATTTGTAAATAAGACAGAAATGATCTCTGTTCTCATGGAGCTTACAGTCTTGGGGAGAGTATGGGACAAAAGAAAATAAGTAATTAAACACATTAAAAAAAAAAACTCTTCTGTGAAGATTATCTGTAGGGCATTACATTGATGGAAAGTAATGGGACAGTGCTCCCTTTGTTAGATGGTGAGGGAATATCCACTTGAGCGAATGATGTTCTCTTGAAAATTAAACGATGAGAAAGAACCACTATGCAAAGCAAAGAGGAGGCAGTGAGATGGCATCTGTGAAGACCCTGAGCTCTGAGAATCATGATGCCAGTTGTTGCTACAGTGGCAAGAGCTAGGGGGAAAGGGACATGAGCTGATGAGGAAAGGGTAGGCAGGATCCAGTGCATATTAAGGGTGCCGTTACATTTGCCTTGGCTGCAACAAAAAGTCATTGAAAGGATTTGAGCTGGTCCCTGACATTATCTAGTTTTTACATGTTCATGCTAGCTGCTATGTGGGAAATAGATTGGAGATTTCACTTTCTCTCAGTATGGTGGACAGGGTCTACTAAACAACCCGTATGCTGTAAAGCAACTAGAAATGCTGCATTTAAAAATAAACGTCTTTTAAATTGAATTGCTGAGTTGGTAAGAAATCCTCAGAGGACAAAACTGAAGTGAAACCAGGAATCCAGCAAAGAAAGGAAGCCAGCTCTGCAACTGGCATCTGCCCAAGGTAGCATCCAGAGGTAGTGCAAAAAGATATATTTAAATGCTGGAACATCTGGATGTTTTCTTTAAAAATAAAGTTACATTCTTACCTTTTGCCTGACCCCCAAATAAATCTCAGTTGAATGAAGTATTTAAATGTGAAAAATAAATTAAATCCTAAAAGTACTAGAAGAAAATAATATGCAAACTTTTTCATAATGTTGAAGTAGAGAATGACTTTCTGGGTATATCATTAAAGAAGGTTTGATATATTTCACTACATAAAGATTGACACAATTAGTGTAGTGTTAAAATATTATAAGTTAAAGGATGAATGAAAAATTGGAAAATATGGGACATGGCAAAGGGTTAATGTCATTAAGGAGCTTTTGCACACCAAAAAATGCTTCCAACATAAAGTAGACTCTATGAAAAATGAGCAAAGATTTTTTTTTATTATGTTACGTTAATCACCATACATTACATCATTAGTTTTTGATGTAGTGTTCCATGATTCATTGTTTGCGTATAACACCCAGTGCTCCATGCAGAACATGCCCTCCTTAATACCCATCACCAGGCTAGCCCATCCCCCCACCCCCCTCCTCTCTAGAATCCTCAGTTTGTTTTTCAGAGTCCATAGTCTCTCAGGGTTCGACTCCCCCTCCGATTTCCTCCCCCTTCATCTTCCCCTCCTGCTATCTTCTTCTTCTTCTTTTTTTTTTTTTGAACATATAATGTATTATTTGTTTCAGAGGTACAGCAATGATTTTTAACTTGCAGTTCAGGCAGTTCAAAAAAGGTAAAAGCAGATTGGTCATAGTAAAAAGAAGCTCAAGATCATGAGTAAGAAGATATATGCAAATTAAACCAACAATTAGATACCATTTTTCACCCATTACCTTGGCAACGATTGAAGAGAACAAATCCTACCTAGCACTGGTCAGGACATCATGATCTAACGACCAGACATGGTGTTTATATACCCTGGGGGACAGAGCGTACTTGGAACAGGCATTGTGGAGGGCACCGTGACTATTTGTTCCAAAGAACGAAAGTGCCTCCCTTTGACCTTGTAATGAGCTTTCCACACATATATCCTAAAGAAATAATCAGAGAAGTGCATCAAGATGTATTCACAACTTCATTTTTCATGCAGTTGTTAAAGTGGGTAATATTGGAACACTGTAAAAATATCCATTGGTTGAGGATGCTTAAATAATTTGTTCTGTCAGTAACGGGAAAACGATTGAGACATTAAAGCATAATTTTGTATCTATTAATATGGAAGTTAGTTTATAATAGATATTTTCTGTTTAAAATCAGGTACTATACAGCAGGACTCATCTGCAAACTTTAAAAACAATGGCACTTTTTTTTGGAGCCGGATCACACCAACCGGCTCATGAGAGCTACTTGTTTAGTTTTCAGGAATTTTGTTAGCTGTTGGTAAATTGTTGGTAGTTTGAAATTGACCATGGTGAGAGTATTTGCCCCCTGGAAGTTGATAAACAGACTGTACAAAGCAGGTCCCTCCCACTCCCCAGCTGGTTTACCACACACCCCCGTGGGCGTGTGTATATGTATATATGTGCATATGTGTAGAAAACCTTTGGTAGAATATACCCAAATCTTAACAGTGATTATCTTTAAAAAGTAGAATTATGTTTCAATTTATTTCTACCCTTTTAAAATGATTTTATGTATTATCTGAATATATTACAATCTGATTATATTTATAATTAGAAATAATGAGTAACTCAATTTTTGGAAGAAAGAATGAAGACCTAAACCATTGGAGTTCTCGGGATGGTAACTAAGGAACAATTGCAAGGTATTGTTGGTTAATTTGCTCTTCGTTTCTATCTGTACATTGGGTTGTTAATAACTTTACTAGCACAGTGATGATTTTGATATTCATGAAATGACCTTGGTAGACTACTATGGAGATTGGTGAGGGAAAAGAGATATTACTGTTGAATTTCTGCATTATAACTAGGCTGATATTTGTGTTAGGTATATAATTTCAAGAAGGTAAACATTTAGCCACTCAAACTGTTGGAAGTTGAAATCAGTTAAGTCCACACTTCTCTGCTTCAAAGTTTGCCTATGCTGAAAGTTTACCATATGACTCAGCAATTCCCCTTCTAGGTATATACTCAAGAGAAATGAAAACACATACCCATACAAAAACTTGTACACAAATATTCACAGCATTACTTATACTTTTTTTTTTTAAGATTTTATTTATTTATTTGAGAGAGAGAGAATGAGAGACAGAGAGCATGAGAGGGAGGAGGGTCAGAGGGAGAAGCAGACTCCCTGCCGAGCAGGGAGCCCGATGCGAGACTTGATCCCGTGACTCCAGGATCATGACCCGAGCCGAAGGCAGTTGCCTAACCAACTGAGCCACCCAGGCGCCCCCACAGCATTACTTATAATAGATAAAAAATAAAAACAACTCCCCCAAAATACCTATGTACACTAATTCTTGTCAAGTTTGTCAGCTCATTTAAACATTTCTGTTGATTACAGGAAGTTTTCTGGTTTTGTTTTGTTTTGTTTTTGTTTTTTTAAGTTATCAGTGCTAGAGAGTGTACTCAGCCAGGTGTCAATATTTCAACATCTGTGGGCATGATTATACATGTGGGAAACAAATGAGCGTTTGTTCCTTCTTCCTTTACCAGTCAGCCGTCCTTCATTTCTCCATGCAATAAACATATGTAGTTTTAGGCTTACAGTATGTGCCAGGTACGGTTCACATTGTATCAACTAAGCGTGATAGTGGTGAATGCAATTATATAGTGTTTTATGGTTTTAAAATGCTTGCATTATTGATCATCAGAATAGCAATAAAGTGTATCATATTTCCGTTTCACAGATAAGGAAGCAGAGACTTGGAGAAGTTAGGAGACTTAGCCATAGCCATGCAGATAGTAGACAGAAGAACCAGGACTCCAGCCCTTGTCGTCTAGCCCAAACCCATTATTCTTTTCCTTGGCAGACATAGGGGATCCCAACTTTTTCACTGCTAAGGACATAATTTATTTCCTATTTTTTTCTAAAGACGCCACATTTGAAAGCTATAGAAACCAGTCCTGTTAGCCTTGCCATCACTAGTCTTAAGCCTAAGTTAAGAACATATGTATCAGGGCGCCTGGGTGGCTCAGTTGTTAAGCGTCTGCCTTCGGCTCAGGTCATGATCCCAGGATCCTGGGATCGAGCCCCGCATCGGGCTCCCTGCTCCGTGAGAAGCCTGCTTCTCCCTTTCCCACTCCCCCTGCTTGTGTTCCCTCTTTCGCTGTGTCTCTCTCTGTCAAATAAATAAATAAAATTAAAAAAAAAAAAAAAAAGAACGTATGTATCACCTAAGAAAGAAACTCTGTATCCATTAGCTGTCAATCCCCATCCCTTCTCCCCATTTCCCTCAGCTTCAGGCAACCACTAGTCTCCTTTTTGTCTCTATAGATCTGCCTACTCCCGGCATTTCATAGAAATGGAATTATATTATATGTGGATTTTTGTAACTGGCTTAGCATAATGTTTTCACTTAGATTTTCAAAATACATTCGTGTTGTAGCATGTATCAGTACTAATTACTTTTCATTGATAAATAATATTCCATTGTTTCTCCATTCATCATTGATGGGCATTTAGATTGTTTTTATTTTTTGTCTATTATAAATAATGCTGTGAAAATTTGTGTACAAGTTTTTGTATGGGTATGTGTTTTCATTTCTCTTGAGTATATACCTAGAAGGGGAATTGCTGAGTCATATGGTAATTCTTTTTTTTTAAGATTTTATTTGAGAGAGAGAGAGCACATGAGAGGGGTGAGGGTCAGAGGGAGAAGCAGACTCCCTGCTGAGCAGAGAGCCCGATGCGGGACTCCATCCCAGGACTCCAGGATCATGACCTGAGCTGAAGGCAGTTGCTTAACCAACTGAGCCACCCAGGCGCCCCTCATATGAACATAATTCTATGTTTAACATTTTGAAATACTGCCAAACTATCTTCCATTGTAAAAGCCTTTTTGAAGTTTTGAATAGCAGATGAGTCTCAGGTTGGGTGCAACACTTCAGCAACTTTCAGAATGGCTCCTTAAGATAAAACACATTACGTCAAAAAAAGATCATGGTGAGGGGCGCCTGGGTGGCTCAGTCGTTAAGCGTCTGCCTTCGGCTCAGGTCATGATCCCAGAGTCCTGGGATCGAGCCCCACATCGGGCTCCCTGCTCGGCGGGAAGCCTGCTTCTCCCTCTCCCACTCCCCCTGCTTGTGTTCCCCCTCTCGCTATGTCTCTCTGTCAAATAAATAAATAAAATCTTTAAAAAAAAAAAAAAA
>NC_138369.1:123840888-123865482 GCF_054177405.1 Leptonychotes weddellii
TTAAGAATTCCTCATATCAATGAGATCATATGATACATGTCTTTCTCTGTTTGACTTATTTCACTCAACATAGCCCATTACTCTCTGATCCAGGAGAGGAACATCTGAGTATTTTCTTTTTTGTCAGTATAATGAATTTAAAAATCTCATTGCTATGGGAGTTCAGAAAATGTCCTGGGTCAGAAAATGCCCTGAATAATTCACAATATATGATGCAGAGAAAAACATTTCTGGACTCAAGTCAAATCTTGGCTTCATGTGATTCTCTGTCCTTATCTATAAAATGAAGATGATAATATCACAAAGTTATTATGGAGATACAGTGAGATAACATATTTCAGAGTTTTTTTTATAATCAGCAAAAGCAAGTAAGTAAGCAGAAACTCAGTTGATGACCTTTAAAACTGACAACACTTGGCATATGGGTAAGGACCAACTGGTTCTCTGTACTAAGAGATTAGGGTTAAGATTTTTATATTCGAAGGTGGGTGTTTGCCCACAAACATACACTTTTCCAAATGCAATTAAATCCTTGCCCAGAAGGGCTTCATTTTCTCCAGATGTTTATTTACTTATCAATCTTCTAAGAATTCAAAGGCAAGAAGTAGCATATTCTTCAAAACCAATTGCTTAAAAATTAGTCTATGGTCCCATGATTCTCTGCCACTTATTTTGGCTTTGATGACTCTAAATCAGTTGAGATTTGTATTGTTTTTCATTTGTATTTTTCAATATAATTGCAAAAGAAAATATATTCATTTATTGAGCAGGGATTTATTGAGATACTCTGATGAGCCAGGCATTTGCTAAGCATTAGGATACAATGGTGAACAAATAGGTCCTGTTCCTCTCTTTATGCTATTTATAATCTCCTGTGTCTTAGTCTAAATGTCTTAGGGTCTCTGTTATTGACTATGACCCATGCATGGCACCATCTCTGTGCTTACTTTAAAAGTGAAGAATAATATACTCTGGTTTCTCTTCAGAATAAAGCAGAGGTTGAATTTGGACTTTAAAAAGTGTAAATAAGAAATAACACAAGGGACATAAAATAGCTTGATACTGTGGTTTAGCTCTGTTGCTACTTCATTGGGTGACCTTGGATAAGTTAACCTTTCTGAATCTGTGTTTCCTCATCTGTAAAATTGTCAAGCTCCTTCGGAGTCTAACCTTCTAGGATTCCATAATTGATATTGTAAATTTGAGGTTCAAGAGCTTCTGAACCAAGTTGCCTTTTTTTTTTTTTTTTTGCACTTCTCATCAATCCATCTTAGGTCTTCTTTGCTGTGGCTTTGTCCACTTCTAACTATCATCCAGTCCAAGCCTTGACTTTTCTGCAATAGCTTCATAACTGTTCCTCTTCTACTCTTGCTCCCTATAACTCGTTCTTCACATGGCAGCCAATGTTATCTATTTAAAATGTTAAATTAAATAATCTATCTACTCTGTTGGAAGTTGTGGAAGTGTTTCCCATTATTCTGAGAATAAAGTTTCAATTCCTTATGGTGGCCTATATAGCTCTATATGTTTGGGTCTGTACCTATTGATTCAGCCTCCTTGTGTTCCATTTTCTTGATCTTGGCAGTGAAGCTTTCTGAGATACTTTCAGACATTCACAGAGAGCGTTCCCCTTCTATTCTAAGGCGATCACACTCTCCCCTCAACTTTGTCCCTCACGTTCTACAGCACTCTGTGCAAAAGTCAGTTCTTCAGAGAGATATATATCTCCCTGTTATATATTCTTTCATACTACCCTGTACTTCTTTTTCACTGTACCTGTTAGGATAGCATCTATGTTATTAATTGTCTAATTATTTACTTAATTACTTAGTTAATTAGTTATTTAATTTCTGTCACCTTCCCTGGAATCAAAGTTCCATGTGGACAAGCACAGTTTTATTCACCTCTGTATCTTTAGTGCCCAGCAGAAGGATTTGCCTCAGTAAATACTCAGTGAATGAATGAATAGATGTAATAATTGCCTAAAATTTTAGTGTTTACATCAGCTATGAGATTATTTGTATGGGAGAGCATAACATGTATATCAGGAAGTTCTGAGGAAGTGTAGACTTTTATCTCTACATAGTTATTGATCTCTGCTTTTATAGGGGGCTTCCTCGTTGTACCTGATTTGAAACAGATATCCACCAAACTGTGTGTGCAGGACGCTGTGTTGGGTAGTCAGGATCCAAGCCCTGTCTTTGAGCTCACAATCTAGCAGGAGATCAGCCATAAATCCAGATAACAATTATGCAAGGTGGGAAGTAGTTATTGTTACAAGAGAGAGCCAGCCATATCTAGAGAGGTAGTGACCAAGTGGGTCTTGGAGGATCTGTGTGATTTAACTTCTTGGAAATGGTTGGGAAGAGGCAGTGTAGAATGAGTCCATAAGCAAATGCTTGTCTCCTACCAGTCCTTGTAAATAAAGCCAGATCTCTAATCAAGAGACTGGAATTAGTTAGATCCATTTTTATTCTACACAACTCTTGACCTTTTAGAATTTATTTTTTTTAATTTACTCTTTTATTACATACAGTATAATTCAGCTTTTGGTGTATGGAGTCTCTGAATTTGGGCAAATGCATACAGCAGCATAAAAGCTGCTATACTTAAGATACAAAAAATTTCCATTATGCCCCAAAATTTCTCTCATACTTCTAGCGTACAGTCAACCTTCCCTGACCTCAAGCCCCTAGAAATTGCTGATCTGTTTTTTGTTCCAGTAACTATGCTTTATCCAGAATGTCATTTATTTTATTTTTTTAAGATTTTATTTATTTATTTGAGAGAGAGAGAGCACAAGGGTATGTGGGACGGGGGTGCGGGAAGGGTGGAGGGAGAGGTAGAGGGAGAAGCAGACTCCCCTCCAAGCAGGGAGCCTGATGCGGGGCTTGGTCCCAACCCCCTGATCTCATGACCTGAGCCAAAAGCAGATGCTTAACTGACTGAGCCTCCCAGGCACCCTCAGAATGTCATTTATTTTTTTTTATTATGTTCAATTAGCCAACAAATAATACATTATTAGTTTTTGATGTAGCGTTCAACAATTCATTAGTTGCGTATAACACCTGGTGCTCATCACCACATGTGCCCTCCTTAATATCCATCAGAACGTCATTTAGATGGAATCATATGGTATTAGACTTATTTCGCTTAGCATAATGTATTTGAGATGAATTCATATTATCGAGTATATCAGAAGTTCATTTCTGGTCGCTGAGTAGTATTCCATTGTATAGATGTACCACAGTTTGTTTATTCATTCACTAGCTGAAGTTCATTCAGCTGCTTCAAGGTTTTGGCAATTATGATTAAGTCTGCTATAAACATCTGTTATAGACTTTTGTCTGGACATGAGTTTTTATTTTTCTGGGTAAATATCTAGAGCTAATATTGTAGTTGTACAGTAAGTGTATGTTTAACTTAATACGAAATGTTAAGCTGTTTTCCAAAGTGACTGTACTTCATTGTGCCTTCCCATCAGCAATGAGTGAGAGTTTCAGCTGCTGCATATCCTCACCAAAAGTTGGTATTTTCCATTTTTAAAATATTAGCCATTCTAGTACGTATGGAGTAGTATCCTGTTTAATTTTTAATTTGCAACTAATGACTAATGATTTGGGCTATGTTTTCGTAGGCTTACTTGCTATCTCTATATCTTCTTTGATAAAATATCTATTGAAATTTTTGTCCCTTTTTAAATTGTTTTCTTACTGAATTTTGAGAGTTCTTTATTTAACCTGGATATAAGTTCTTTATCAGATATGTAATTATAAGATATTTTCTTCTGGTCTGTGGCTTATCTTTGCTAACCTTTACTTTTTCAAATAATTTAGAAATCCTGTTCCCAGTCCCATCATCAGATCTAGCACTATTCTGTTCTCTGCTTAGAATGTTTACAGAGCTTTTTGGCTTTTTTAGGCACAGCGGGGCTATGATGATGAAAAGGAGAATTGCCCTGTTAACGAGGAGCCCTTAGGTAGTTGGAAGGAGAATCTAGGCATTGAAACATCTGTAACCATGGGATGGTGTTCTGCATGCCATAAGGGATGTATAGATAGCGTGCTCAACTACAGAACACTGCCATTCATTCATTTATATCTGGCTATTAAAATACTTTGAGGACAGGCTCAAGAGAGAAACAATAAAGGTTCTGGATAATTAAATTCTAGGAACTCTAATAAAGTAGCTGCCCCCACTATAGCCCCATGTATTATCAGGGTGATGACCGGGGTTGGGAGATAGAGAGGAAACAGCAATGCCTTTCTCACCTTGATAAATCACAGTCCTCCACTCCAGCAACTGTAGAGCAAAAGGACCACCTCAGAAGGGATTAGCTTCACTGCCTCTCCACTCCCTCCTGCCCAGGTTTCTGTAATGGTATCTTTTGTCTTCATTTGTGGTTTGTACAAGGAAAGGCAGAGATAACAAGTAGATAAGAGAAATTCCATTCCTGAATCACGTGGAATTGCACAGGTGTATGACCCATCAGACAGCCTCAGGGCACAAATATATTTTCCAATGGAGTCCTTACCTCTGCCATAGTTGTAATTAATATATGTCACTTCATTCTTCCAGGACCACCAGTGACTCCCAGTTGCTACCAAGATAAAGTAGGAACCCCTTCCCCTGTATAACCCTAGTCTCCCACTCTCAGGCTCTGCTCCAATGTCCACACCCTGTAATCCAGCCCCAGCTGACTGACCGGCTCCTCACAGCTCCCGCGCCCTCTGTGCCTTTGCTTATGATGTTCCATCAGCCTGGACTCCTCCCTTTGTGTCTGTCAGCACACGTTCTATTCATTTTCTGGGCTTAATTCAGATGTCATCTCTTCTGTGAAGGTTTCATTGAACTTCCCACCTCTCATAGTAAGAAATAAGAACTACTTCTGCCTTCTTATGACATGCTACATCTTTTTTCTTTTTAAGCATTTACTTCATTTTGTTTGCATTGCGATTGTCTGTGCATGCTCTCCAGATAGTGAGATCTTTGAGATGAGAGACCCTGTCTTCCTTGTGTCTTTATCTCCCTAGTGGAAACTGTGCGGTATAAACTGTTGCATGTAGTAGGTTCTCACCAAGGGATTATTGATTGAAGGACATGCCATAACCCACAGTTCACCTTTCTTTATGACCCAGACAGAAGAGGTGTTTGAGTGGCTGATAGTTGTAACTGGAGGTGACAGGGTGATCTTATGTGCTACAAGCGAATGCAGTTTTGTTTCCCTATTGGCTGTGATTATGCTCTCCTGTCTAGGATAAGAAAAGGATGATTTGATTTTGAGTAATAAGCAATGCAGCTCTAATTGTCTACCTTAAATGCCTTCCATATTTCTGCTTAAGATGATTTTCTACCAGCATGAAATGTTCTCCTTCGCAGACAGTTGATGGAGGAGCTGAGTCATGCCTGACTATTCTTAATAAGACAGAGGCAGCTAATGCCTGAGGGAGCTGCCTTCGAGGACAAGCTGACATTTCTGACTTCTCAGCTTTTTGAAAGTGGGTGTTATGAGGGAAAGTTGAGCATTGAAGATAGCTTCAGAGTCTCCTGGAAACATGACTAGATAATGACACTCTAATTCAGACAGATGTGATCTGCCCCATTGCCTCTTGGCTGTGATGTGTGCCTTCTGATGCTGGGAACTGCTAATCAAGGATTTTATGCTTCTCGTTAAAGAGACCCGGTTTGTTCCACTTTATGTTAGCTAGTGCCCACCCACCCACCCCAACTCCACTCTTTTCCCTGAAAAACTGGCTTGATTTTAGAATTTTAAGATTCAGGCTAAAAAACACTCTTGATGGGGCGCCTGGGTGGCTCAGATGGTTAAGCGTCTGCCTTCAGCTCAGGTCATGATCCCAGGGTCCTGGGATCGAGCCCCACATGGGGCTCCTGGCTCAGCCGGGAGTCTGCTTCTCCCTCTCCCTCTGCCTCTCCCACTGCTCATGCTCTCTCTCTCTCTCTGTATCTCTGTGTCTCAAATGAATAAATAAAATCTTTAAAAAAAAAAAAAACACTCTTGATGTACGGGCTGATTCTAAACCCATCATACTGTGGAGATGGAAGGGGTTAGAGATCATCTGGTTTTATCTTATACATGAAAAAGCTGAATTCAAGAAAAGGGAAGTTACTTGGCCACAGTCAGGGTTCAATTTTAGACTCTGGAATGAGGCAGATCTGTGTTAGAATCCTCTCTCACATACTTCCTATGGTTAAGAGATAAACTGAGGCATATTAAAAATTTTAAGAGTTTATTTGAGCAAATATCAATTTGAAGCAGGCAGCAACAAACTGGAAGTGGTTGGGAGCACTCCACCAACAGGAACTGGGGGCAAGATTTTTTTTTTAAGATTTTTATTTATTTATTTGAGAGGGAGAGCACTAGAGAGACAGAGCAAGCATAGGTGGGGGGCAGAAGGAGAGGGAGAAGCAGGCTACCCGCTGAGCAGGGAACCCAATGTGGGGCTCGATCCCAGGACCCTGAGATCATGACCTGAGCCAAAGGCAGACACTTAACCGACTGAGCCACCCAGGCGCCCTGGGAGCAAGACTTTTATAGAGAAGAGGCAGAAGCAAAGCAATAAGATTGTTTGGCTATAGCTTAAGCAACTTGCATTAGCTGATAAAGTCTAGTTGGCTGTTTGTGATCAGTTTCCTTGCGTTTTGGTTTGTTGACCTTGAGGCATTACAGACTTAGGCTTTAGTTTGCTTAGGTAGGCTGCTAAGGCATTAAAATCACCTCAGTCTAATGGCCTTCTTGTTTAATTAATTTAACTCAGTGCAATCATGTGGATATTCTTTCCCTTACCTAAGACTCACGCTCCTCATTTATTAAATGGAGGCAATAGTAAAACTATCTGAAAGAGTGGTTATGGGAATTGAAAGAGATCATAAAAGTACATCACTTAATACCTGACATATGGGAAGCATTCACTATTAGGTGGTGGTGGTGGTACTTATAATAATAATAATAATAATAATAATAATAATAATAATAATAATAATGGTGGTCACACTGATGGAGTTAGGACAAGAAATAAGGTCTCCCGATCCTATGTTGTTATTCTCTATGGAGACTACTACAAAGTGTTCCTGAGAGTACACATATTTAGTGTCAAGGAAGTTTAAAGGTATCTGTCTGAAATCGCATCTGCATATTCAAAGAGAAGCTCAGTAGCTAGTTTGGTATAAGACAGAAGGAAAGAACATGGTTTGAGATGTTGGTTAACATAAAGAATCAATGTGAGTGGGAAGAATTGAGGGAAGAGATTATATATAAAGTCTCTAAACTGGAAACCAAAGGACTGAGCATGATACCAGAGAGCCTGAGAGGGTTAATGGAGAAAGGACTGGCCCTGGGAGGGTTACTGGTTCTGGAGTCAGAAAGCTCTGCTGCCCACTAGCACTGTGACTTTCCCAAATCATTCCTGAGCCTCTCTTTGAGCCAAACTCCAAAATGGGGCAACAATGCCTCCTTCTGTGATCAAAGAACATCATGTGTCTGAAGCTGCCAGGTAAAATATAAATTATTATGGATCCTATTAACAGTTATGGATTTGTCATCTTGGATGAGATATGGTAGGGGGAACAAGGCAATGATTAAGTGATGAGTTTGGAACATTTTCCTGCCTCTAAGAGTATGGAAACAACAAGCTGTGTTTCTAATCAATGACCTTCATTATCAGTCTCTCCACGAGGCAGGGAAATGTAGCATTGGGAGGCTGGAGATGCCTAGAGATGAGCATTCTGGACTGGACAGTTTTGCCGGGGGATTTATACCTGTATAAACACATACCCCCATAGATATACAGACCTGGACAACTTCAGTTGTACCATGAAGCTCCTAACAGGCCTCGTGGCAATGAAAACAGACCCTTTTCCTGATCTTGCACCAATTTCTCTTACTGTCATTTCATTTTTCTACTTTAGAGTAATTATTTTGCTTTTTTTTTTCAATGGAGGACCATTGGTGCATAGCCCCTGGTGAGTGTGTATAGAGAGGGAACAGTGTGCCCTGAGAAAGAGGACTCACAATTGGAAGGAGAGTATAGAAGACACTCTACATTTTTATTTTCCTGGAGTTAAACTGCTTTTACTTCATATATGGAGAGTTCCTCCTCCTGTTTGGCTTCCTAAGTTGTAAGAGCTCTGGAGTTTAGAAAAGTTGATTTGTAGTTTCCCCTTTCTCTTCAGCACTACATATAGTAGAGGTGAATGTCCTCAACCTTAAGACTGTGGTGAGTCAAGAGGCTGAATGTATTGTCATAGCATTGTATGGGGGACAGATGGAGGCTACCCTTACGGTGAGCAGAACATAATGTACGCAGTGGTTGAATCACTGATGTACACCTGAAACGAATGTAACATTGTGTGTCACCTATACTTAAAAACAACCAACCAACCAGAATGTAAATATAGGTATAAAAATTCAACCTCTGACATACTGGGGGAAAAGCAAAAACAAAGACTGATTAATGTCAGTGTAGTGAAACTCTCTTTCATAGTTGGTTTTATAGGCAAAAGTTACTTGTGATACAGGGTGAATGACTAGGAATCTGGAAGGTTTCATCCTGCCTCTGCTACTAACCAGTCTTTCCCTCAGGCATTCCTTCACCCCTCTGGGTTCAGAGCCTAATCTGTATAATGTGGCATGTTGCTGGGTGATTCAGAAGGCCTCCTTCCAGTTCCAACGTGTAGCAGTTTTCTAAGATGCAAAGGGGATTATAGGTGACTTAAATATTTAGAAATGTGGACCATGATTGTATCTTGGCATTTGTTTTCCCAAGATCTGTTTCCTCCCCTTGGGAGCTAACACTGTTCTCTAGCTGAGGGGCCACTGAAAACACAGCCACTCAGAACTCCTCCCTTGTGAATTCTTCCAGCCACCCCTTCATCATTCACAGCCAGACGTCTCCCCAAACCCCGTGGCTTATGCTCTCAGCTTCTGATGTTTTCTTCCCCTGATTTTCTCTCAGAATCTTTTGTCTTCTGCTTGTCACTACCAGCCTTCAAGAAAAATCTACATGCTTGACACATTATTAAAATTGAATGAGACTGCACTGGCATCTCACAGGGGATGCCTCTCTTAAATGCAGTGGCAGGATTGTAGCCTGTGTCTCTTCCTGGCAGCTGATGAAGATCTCAAATGCCCTTTCACTCCAGGCAATTTCCTGAGGATTGCTGGGGAGGTTACTGGCAAGGCTCACAAGATGCTCTTTCCTTTGGCTTTGTAGTCGTGTGTAGAATATGGCTGCAAGTCTTGAGGTGGAACAACCGTATAGCTCCTAACTGAGTTCATCCCTTGATGTACTTTCACTGAACAAGCCTCCCCGAACCTCCAGTTGAGAAGTCAGATGTGAGGATGGAGGGCACAAAGACCCATTGAGTACCTAGAGGGCTTTACATTTCCATCACGCCGTTGAGTGGAAAAGTGATTGCTCGAGCTATCTTCGCTAATTAAGAAGTCAGTCCATGCTTTGCCTGCCTTCTATATTTTGGGACTCAAATCTTAATTTTGTGTTTTCTGTCCCTGGCTCCGGTAAAATGCAATAAAAACTCACAAACAAATACACACAATAATTTGTTTCTCCTGCTATCTTTCTAGGTCTTAATTCCCTCATCAGTAAAAATCAACATAATAGTTGTAGCTAAAATTTATTAAGTTCATACGGTGCACCCAAGCATGTGGTATTTTTGTGTATGATCTTTTTAACCCCTGTCAACAGTCCTATGTGGTAGCTACTTTCATTGGCTTTGTTTTTGCTTCCTGCACTATTACATATGAGGAAACAGGTTCCTTCTTTCCAGGTGCCACAAGTATGGTCCACATTACCACATACTTTGCTTTCAGCCTCAAAGACAAGATCCACATATTAGCGTCTTTACCTGTAGAATGAGAGGGAGGAAAAGAATAATTGTGTGGCTTGATCATACCGAATGCACACAAAATTATCTTCTATGGCCCACCATTAATGCTATTTGTTCTGATATTCTGAAGTTTGGGCTTTTTTTTTTGTTTTTGTTTTTTTTTTTGCCTTTTTAATCCTCTGTTTTGAAGAGGAATATAATATTGTACTATGTACATTCCCAATACCAACTGGGAAAGTTTCTGCAGATGTGTATTTGGATGATGTAATAGAAAGGACATGACATTTGGATCGAAAAGAAGTGATTCTTTGCTTGCCACTCGTGAGCTCAACATCATTTATCAAGTTAGCTCTCTGGGCTTAGTTGCCCCATTTGTAAAATGAAAGGGTTGTTCTAAATGTTTTTAAAATTGCCTTGTAGTCTAATGCCCTTAAACACTTGGTTAGAGGTAAGCCCCCATAGGTTAAATGTTAACAACATTTATTGGGCCACTTTCAAGTTTGAAATTGGCCACACTCAGTTTGGAATTAAGAGAGGAATGTAATATTACTAATAGTGAGAACCACTGAACAGCTCTCGCTAAATACTTTAAAAGTACTGTCTCATATAATCTTCGAATCAGCCTTCTTTGACACGTGGGAACATTTAATTTACTTGCATGTGCTCACATGGGTAGGAAGTGACAGGACAAGGGTTTGAACTGGGACTGTCAGACTCCAGAGACTAGTTACTGTGTACACCATCGGGAAAGTCGTTTCGGGATATAAGAGACTTGGTTTGCGCCCTCCCCATCTCTATCCTAGATTGTTGGCCCTTGTCTCAGACCTGTTTTTATTCTCTCTTAGCTTCATTCACTACTCTGTGGTATGGTGGATTACCAGCTATTCTACCGCCCCTGGGGGCTATGACCAGATCTAAGACCCGTACATTCTGAGACTCTATGATAAAGTGTGAAATACTTTGACTTCCAATGCTGATAATCTATTTCTTGAATGGAAATCTGAAGGCAGACACCATGTTTATAGCCGCTAGCCCTCGTCGGACCCTGAATAAATATTACGTAATCATGAAGATAGAGAGCGAAAAGCTGCTTGATTATGATATGAGAATAGTAATTGGATCTTTACATCTTAATCATGGATTAGAAAAGATTGCTGGGGGTGGGGGGCATAAAAACCAGCTAATGACTGCTTAGAGTTTCTCCAGTGTACAGTGCCACACTTGACATAAGCCAGTTTATTTGTTGTCACAACAGCCCTGCAAAGAAAATCATTCCCTTCAGCTGCATGAGGATGCTCATTACGGTGATTTTTTTTTTTTAAGAAAATAATGGCACCATCGTACAGAGGCAGCACACCCAGAATCCATTCTTTAGCCTGCTAACCCCCTCTGCAACTTTGATGAGAGAAACAGAGCTGTTTGTAGGTGGCTATTAGATGATGCTATTCCATGTTCTTCCTCATTGTGCACAGCAGCAGGAAGGGGGGCTTCTGGACCCTCCTTGGACATTAACACATGATGATTAAGGGTCCTTTTGTTGGAGCTCCGAAAGCTGGCTGTGGACTGACTGCATGGAGACAAGAACGAGCCTACAGACCTTCAGCAGCTCCTCTAGACCCAGGGACTGGAAAACTCTCTGGAGACCCCAGGGTTTTTCCTCAGGTCCTCTGCCACGAGGGAAACTTTGAGGAACGTGGCACTCATGTTCACAAACTCAGAGAAGAACCTCCACATGACAGATTGCCTGAAAACTAAACTGTTCAGAGCTCGGGTGTACTCATCCTGCAATGATAATTTGGTTCATTCATCCTTTAGATAATTTGATTCTGTACCTTTAAGTATCACCTGCAATGGTATATGTTCTGAATTTAAACTTCATAGATTGGGTTGTTTTTCATCTGTGAGGGTTCTTTTTCCTTTTTTTTTTTTCACCTCTTCCTTTTCATTATTTTCTTTGTTTTCAGGTTTGCCTGGTAATTATTTTCTCCACTTTTTTTTTTTTTAAAGGGCCAGGCCCACCCCTTTTAATTGATATAAAATAGCAGTCTTTAGGTCAGTGTAAAGATGAATGTCCAGTGCTGAGGGGAGGAGTGGCACACAGTCGGGGATAAAACTTGTTCTAGAAACAAACTCTAATGACACCTGCAAAATTGAAGCTGTAGCTTGTGGAACCCCACCCCCGGCCCCCGTCAACCAGCTTTCTGAATTTGGCATTCTTTCCTTATCTGGCAAATCTTATCATCTGCTCAGGGCTATTTCTTATTTTCTTCAAATTACTCAATCAAGAAAACTCCCTTCTTTGGTGGGAGTAAGGTATGTCTAATTATCTGGTCCAGGAAAACCATCTGCCGAGTTATGAGCGCAGTGTTGTTGAACAGCACAAGCAACGTGAGGATGTCTGATGGATGCTCACGGCCAGCCGCTCCATTTCTTCCTCCCCCACCCCTAACTTCTCTCTCTTCTTTTGACAGCTTAGTTGACAACCACAGAACTTCAGAAACGTTTTCTAGACGTTTGCTTGAGTAGCTCTCCCTTGAATAAAAAACACCTGTTTTAATGGTATTTTTTTCTACTTATAGCCTACTCCAGGAAATGTAGTTTGTAGATTTTTTTTTTTTAAACTGGTTGTTTACTATAGAACATTGCTCGAAAACTATCCCGATATTTTTATTTTTTCCATTGAGGGACAAAAAAAGAATATATGTTTTAAATGTAATTAACCAAAGAGACAGACTTATAGGGTGGAGATAATCTCACAAATTGTTCAACCACCTGCCGACTTGAACAGATGAAATAAGACATTGTTATCCTTTGGTATGATGACTAGCTGTGAATAAGGAGACGCAAAATAGCAGTGGCTTAAACTAATACATAGCCAATGTTAATGGGCTTAGGAATAATCTGAGGATCTTGTTAAGCTGTAGGTTCTGATTCAGGTAGTCTAGGTGGTGCAGAAGATCTGAAGTTCTGACAAGCTCTCAAGACTCTGATGATGCTGGTGGGTTGTGGATGACACTCGGAGTAGAAAGGATACACAAAGATTTATTTCTCATGTAAAATCTACAGCTAGAAAGCTCAGGGCTGGTAAGGCAGTGCCTTATGTTACTCCTTTCACTTTCCCATTTCACCATTTTTTGGGTGTGGCCTTCATTCTCATGGTCCATGATGTAGCATCCATGTTCCAAGCAGCAGGATGGTAGCAGGAGCATAGGAAACATAGGAACATATCAGCACCTCTCAAGAATGGTTTTCAGAGGGACGCCTGGGTGGCTCAGTCGGTTAAGCGTCTGCCTTCGGCTCAGGCCATGATCCCAGGGTCCTGGGATCGAGTCCCGCATCAGGCTCCCTGCTCTGCGGGGAGCCTGCTTCTCCCTCTGCCTCTGCCTCTCTCTCTCTCTGTTTCTCGTGAATAAATAAATAAAATCTTAAAAGAAAAAAAACAAAGTTAAAAAAAAAAAAAGAATGGTTTTTAGAATCTACCACATGAAATTTCAAACATATTCTATTGGTCAGAACTTTGTCACCTGAGCACTTCCCAGTGACAGAAAAGTTTGGGAAATGTAGCCTTTATTCTGAATGGCAATGTGCCCAGATGAAAATTCCCATACTTTTGAAGAAAGGGAGTGTGTGGACATGGTAAATGGGACATGTCTAGCAGTCTCTTGCATAGACTGGAGTGACGGAAGTGTTTTCCATAGAAAATGGCAGTCCACAGATTAATTGTAGATGGTATGTGCATAGACCTTTACAGTTGCTATGTATAGTACTTTATGTCTTAGGCTCATTCAGTTTTCATAACTAATCTACAGAGTAGAGTACATTCAAGTACATTCAAGTATGAACTTGAATTTCTGGTTTGGGAAGCTGAGGTTCATAATGGCTGAGGGACTTACCCTGACTACCCTCTTCAAAATTGCATGCTTCTCCCTCTTCCCTCTTCCCCCTCCCTCATTCCTGATCCCTCTTACCAGGTTTTATGTGTTTCTTTGTTCCATTGACTTACCTACCGGTATACTCTATATGTTTCTTCTTTAGTGTGTCAACTGTTTATTGTCGGTCTCTCTGTGTTAAGAAGGTGAGCTCCATGCGACCTTTGTTTTGTTCCCCAGTGCATCCTGAGCATCTGCTTTAGCATTTGCCACAGGACAGGATGCTCAGTATGTAGTTTTTAAATGACTTATTAAAGCCAGAAGGTTTGAATTCAAAGCCTGCCTTTGAATCGTGTGTGTTACCCTCCACCGTACTGCTCTGTGCTCTGTGCCACATGCGTCTTCTGTCAGGGCTCCTGCTAGTGTTTCAGTGTCTGGCACCCCTATATCTTGCCTTGAAAAGTCACCCCCACTTAACTCGTTGACTTACTCTTTGTCATCGTGTCACTCATGCAACATTGCTCACACCTTGGATTCTCCCTGGATCACCGTCCCAGGCTCAGATTTCCCGAGAAGCCACGCATACCTCTAGAAAGACAAAATTAAGCAAAACTGTAAAAATGCATTGTAAAGCTAGCCTTTCCGTTATACTTAATCTCTGCCCTCAGGCCTAGATAAGATTCCTAGAATGTACCGATGGGACAGTTTTTAAAGCCCACTGAGTTCTGGTTGAAGATGTAAAAAAGGGACTGTTTCTGATCACAGTCCAATCTCAGGACTACCATTACCATCCCCTATCTAACATAATATGATATAATCATATAATAGCTGTTCTCCTACCTAGAAGCCTGTTATAATAGTGGGCTCATTCCGCCAGGTATTTTCATTTAGTCTTCCTTTTTTCCAAGATTGTCAACTTCTTGACAGGCGAGGACCTACTCAGATTTATTATGCGAATTTAACCTAATCTGTCCTGAGCTCCTTTCATTCTACGGGGCCCTTTAGTCCTCATTCAACACTATAAGGTGGGCATGGGATACATGCAGAAACTGAGTCTGAGAGGGGAAGCATTTTGTCCAAGGCAATATGTCAGATAAAGGGTACATGGCAAATAATTACATATGGGACGTAATTCCAGTAGTTAAATCGCTTCCTCTTTCTTTCCTGTACCTGAGCTTCCTGAGTTTTTAAGTCTGCATGTCTCTCTGCCCCAGCACCCAGCACAGTGCCTTGCTCACAGCAGGCTCTGAGCGAATATTTAATAAATACAAATACATGAATAGCTTTCCTGTGGGAAATATCTTGCTTTGAATGTGTGAGCGTAGACTGGGGACAAGCATCCGAGATCTATGTTCAGGCAGCTTTTATTTGTGCTACTACTCAGGCAAAAGTAAGTCAATTAATCTCTCTGTCTCCGTTTCCTGGCATGTAATGTGGGAATGGGCATGAAAGCCCAAGAGGGTGTTGTGAGATTAATTAGTTAAAATGTATACCCTGCTATATAAATGCTAATTGCTGTCAGGAGCGTGGGTTGGATTTTCCAGTGACTTGGCTTTGGGAGGCTTTGCACATTCCATTAGTTCTCAGTGCCACCAAGCCTCAGCCTTAAGAAATCCTTTGGCTGAGGAAAACGATGACTTTGTGGCTCCCCATGTTGAGGGCCAATTTAGAGAGGACTTCCACTGTGGAGTCAACTGGGTAAGAACGGACATTCTACACAAAAAGTAATTCTCTGTGCCAATAATTTGCTAAATTCCCTTTGCTGGTATTAGAGACAAATCTATTTGCATAACAGCCTTTTCCTCAGTCTTTTCTTCGGCTGGTGCCTGCAGTGAGTCATATAATTAATTTGGTATTACATGACACTCCAGCCTGTTGCCATAGATTTTATTTTTATTTGTTCATTGGATAATTTAAAAAGCTCTGACAAAATACCCTCAGGTGGCTGGCTGGCAAGGGAAACTTAAAAACTCACAGAACAAATTTCAAATGGGAAAATAACCCAAAGAAAAAGCTCAATAATAATACCTTTTCTGGGCTAATGTTTAGGAATACCGATACGTGTGTTTTCAGTCCCTAATGTAATGGAGGCTGATTCGCTTTATAGATATGTTTATTTGGCCCAAGGAACATTCTGTAAGGGAGATACCTAGCAGGTGTAATGATCTCTTTTCCACTTTAAGATGAATCACATTATTGATTGAAAAGATATTAAGTCTCAGGAATCAGCCCCAAATCTTGGTGATTGATCTGTATTTGAATTTTAGTATGCAAGGGCCTTTAACAAATGCTATTTTAAAATGTGTCTGCACTTGATTTATTGAGTTATGTTATAAAAGGAAAATTCTGCCTTCTTTTAGTAGTCAAGATAGGTAAAGCTAGTCACTGTGACATGTCCCCCAAATCTCAGTGATTTAACACAACAGAAGTTGATTTTTCACTCAACCACAGCCCCTTGAGAGAGTGATGGCATCTCTGTGGAGCTCTGCTCCAAGCAGTGAGAGGAATCCAGACCCCTTCCATCTTGTGAAGTTACCTTATTCAAACTTTTCTGGCCCTCAGGGTCTCCATATGAGGACAGGAGAGAGCGTCGGAGATTATGTTGGGAGTTTCAAGATAAACCATTTCTGGCCTCATTCATTGGCCGGAACCAAATCAAATAGCTCCGGTTCAGTTGCTAAGGATATCTGTGTAGTCTCCAACCAGGGTTCATGAACACTTACCCAGTCTCTGCCACATCTACCCTTGTGGTCACCAAAGTTCCATTTCGTACTTCCTAAGTTGGTGGGATGTCACACCAGCTTGTGGTTGGGGTGTCCCACCAGCTCTCTGTTTGTCTCCCTTTCCACAGTGTGCATTCTCCTACTTTTACACAAGAAAAATTGACCTGTCACTTGTCATCTATCTTACTATTAATCGTGCCCAGGACTGTAAAGACCTCCAGGGACCAAACAAAGTGATAATTTGTAATGTTGGTGTCAGGAAGTCTCCTTTAATCAAAGTACCATTAGCCCTCCGAAGGGCTTCCACTTTCTCTCCAGTTTTCCAGTGCTCCTGTTAAGAGAGTCATGGCGTGAGACTGCTGTCTACTGGCCCAAGTTGGGGCGATCTGAATTGAGATATATCAGAGAGTAGGGTTGCAGGAAGGACGATCATTTGCATCTGATCGCCTTGCCTCTGCTGTCATCCAGATGTGGACAAATAGTGCAGAGCTCTTGAGAGAGGTGCCTTTAGGAGCAGCATAAAGAATATTTTTATGCAATGCGGAAGGCGGTAGCATCTTTGTCATTCAGATAACAAATAATATGGTGAAGGTCCAGACACCATCAGCCGCCCAACAGCCTGTCGTTCTCTTTTTCTTTTAAACTATCACTTGGTGAGTCAAAAGTGAAATGACTGCTGTGCCAAAGCATAGTGATACCAAATTAAAAAATGAAATCAAGGCTTTTTTTTTTTTTCCTAACAGAGTAAATACGATCAGGGTGGTTAAACACTGAGAATGGCTTTGCCAATTGTGTTGCATGATAGATATGCCCTCCCTCCCTTCCTCCCTTCCTTTTTTTTTTTTCTTAATTATTATTTTAATGATGTTCAATGGAAATCATTCATGGAGATTTTTTTTAAGGCCAATATATTAAAAGGCTTATACCAAAAAAACTGTACTCTTTCTTCCTTAACTTTCCTCACATCCGTTAGCTCTCTTCTTCAGCAGCCACCACTTTTAAGTATTTTGTTTATTTATTCTCGCATTTCCTATCTATATTTTGCTAATCAATTTGTGTATATTGCTATTTTTCATTTAGTAACCCCGGGCATTATATTGTTCACTTTTTAATTATATTAAATGAGATTTTTTTTTCCTCTCTTAAATAGCCATCCCCTCTCCTTAACTTACCCTTTCCTCTCTATCTGCTAATACTACAATATTTGGTTAAATCAATAATCATTTAATTAATATGCCTTCATATATTAGTGAACTGTGATTATGTTTACTTTCTTATTTTGGGAAGTTATTAATTTCCTTGCCTTCATATGCTTACTTTAATTTGGACCTTTTGGGTAACTGTTTTCATACTTTACAGTTGCCTTTTAGCATAATTTTCCACAGTGCTAATTTCATCAGATAATTCATTAGTTACAATTATCATTTTTTTAACTGGAGATTTCCATTACCTTCTATTTACACTTGTTCACCCTAAACCCCGCTGCATAGCTGTTAGCCTGAGATCTCTTTCATTGTTATTCTGCGGATTTCTTTCCCCTCTCTCTTGAATTGGATCCCCTCTTCCTCGATCCCATAATTTGCTATTTTTTCCCCCTCTCATTTTGGTAACAGCAAGTACCTCAGAAGCCTCCTGATAAAGAGCATATGGGAAGGAAAATTACTGGGTCTTGATGTGTCTGAAAATGCCATGTTCACACTTGATTGTTTCCTTGGGTTTAGATTCAAGATTGGAAATAATTTCCCTTCACCTATATTGTTTCATTATTTTTTTTATGATGATGTGTTAATCACCATACATTACATCATTAGTTTTTGATGTAGTGTTCCATGATCCATTGTTTGCGTATAACACCCAGTGCTCCATTCAGTACGTGCCCTCTTTAATACCCATCACCAGGTTAACCCATCCCCCCAACCCCTCCCCTCTAGAACCCTCAGTTTGTTTCTCAGAGTCCATAGTCTCTCATGGTTCGTCTCCCCCTCCTATTTCCCCGCCTTCATTTTTCTCTTCCTGAAAATAATACATTATATGTTAAAAAAAAAAAAAAGAAGATAACTTCATTATTTTCTAGCTTCTTGTCTTGTTTTTGAAATTTCCACAGCCATTTCGATTCCTGTCTTTTGTATGTGATCATTTTTTATCTCCTTTCTTACTCTTTGGTAGTTTTTAAACTCTTTCCACGATTTTAGAAAATATTTTTGTGGGGTAAGTCTATTTTCATCAACTTATTTAATTGATGGTTCTCTTCTGTTTTTTTTTTTTTTTTTTCTTCTTTTGCTGTATGTCATCTACATCAAGGGACCCAAGCTAAAGGAGGCTTAGTCTCTGTGCTTTTATATTTGCCAGGGCAGAAGAAAATGGAGCATGATAAAATATGCTCTAGCCCTTAAGATAATCAACACAAGTGACACTCACTACATCATATTGGCCAAACTCGGTCACATGGCCCCTCCTCCAGAGGGGCAGAAAAGCAGATTCTTACAATATGCCTAGGAAGAGAACCCAGAGATATTGGGCTAATGGCAATGGTGATTCCTTATCTTGGGGTTGGCAGTTCCTTCTGGGTTTTCCCAGTGTTCTGAAATGCACATGGGTGTGCTCCCCAGCTTTTCCCTGCTGGTTTAGGATTTATCTATTTAAATGGGCCGAACTGGTTACAGCTTGTCAATTTTGATGTTGTTACTATCTTTTCTCCTATTTTTGCTCTTACTTGGGGTTATGTCTTGAAAAAATTATTTTAGTTTTAGTGGAGTTTCAGAAAGGGGTGAAAATGGTTGTATATATTCAGTCTGACATATACATCTGGAAAAACTGTGGTTGTAATTTCCTATAAACTGAATGAGCTGATTCTGCAACTTTGTAGCTTTAATGAAATTGTATTTGAAGAATTTGGTAAGATAGATGTTTTATGAAAAAAATTACTATCATGTTCGTATTGGTGTGAACAACATTTTGATCTTCCCAATTCTTTCTTTGTATACTGGATTTTAAAAGGTGTTTCTTATTAAAAGCATAGCAATTATAAATAATAGTAATTTGCTGAGACTTGGAAAAGCCAGTTTGTTAAATTTCTCAGAGACCTATTACTTACCTAGGGATTTATTGCTTACAAATCCTTCTGCAAGTCATAAAGCTTCAAATTCTTTGCTTTTATCAAAATTAAAGTAACCACAAATTTAGTTGTTCTCTCAATTATCTGCTGCCACAAAAACGTTGCCTTAATAAGCAACCATAAAGTTTAGTGACATACTTCATTTTATTTATTACATATCTAGTTTTGCTCCTGAGTCTATGATGTAGATATCTTTGCCTCGGCAGATCTAGCCTGGAGATCAGGAGACCAGGGAAGAACTGAGAGTCTTGGAGGGTTGTCTTTTCAGTTATAATTTTCCCCTCAGAACCTCCTCTGTTTCCAGAGGGTGAAAGAGCACATGACTGCTTTTTTCAGGCGAGATTCTCCCCCATACCTTATAAGGTACGACAGGATCAAGTTATCAGATCAAATCATTCTCCATGAGGTAATGAAAAGATGATAAAGGAAGGTGGAAAAGTCATTTCTTCATGCCACAGGTGACTACTCCCATGCTATTATTACAGAGAGGCTACTGAACATAGCCAGACAAGGGGGTTTCTGGAAAAAATTGGGTGTCCTGAGAAGGTGTGTTTTCTCCAGGCCTTTAACATGAGATAACTCACTGGCCTCTTCTTTGTTTTTGATCATTCCAGAACGCTGTGATGATTGGGGACTTGATACCATGAGGCAGATCCAAGTGTTTGAAGATGAGCCAGCTCGCATCAAGTGCCCACTCTTTGAACATTTCTTGAAATACAACTACAGCACAGCTCACTCGGCGGGCCTTACTCTGATCTGGTATTGGACGAGGCAGGACCGGGACCTGGAGGAGCCGATTAACTTCCGCCTCCCTGACAACCGCATCAGTAAGGAGAAAGACGTGCTCTGGTTCCGACCCACCCTCCTCAATGACACGGGCAACTACACCTGCATGTTAAGGTAACCTGATTCTTGGTGATGACTGTCTCTTTTCCCTTTAGTTCCTGGATGATGTAATTTCTTCAGGGAAGAAATTACAACCACAGTTTTTCCAGATGTATATGTCAGACTGAATATGTAAGGGAAGAAAACATCTGGAGTTACACCTCACCTCAGTGGATTAGCAGAGGTTGCCTAAGAGGTGTGCAGAGAAAAATGGCTGTACTCCTGCGAACTTTCTCCATAAGTGGCTCCTTTTCAAACCCTGATGTATATCAAGATTATCTAATCATAGAGCCTTGTTTATTTGTGCCTTTTCCCTGATGTTAGAACCTGCCTGCATTTCTGCCCCACCTGCAAGCATCTATTTCCCTAGACAATGAGCAGGGTGGAGAGCAGGACCTATTCATTTCTGTTATTCTTGGCATCTTTCGAGGTCCCTGACACAGAAGAAAGCCTTAGGATGCCTATGGAAGAAAGAATATTTGGGAGATATCAAATGTATTTAGAACAATGCCTTTCAAACTTTTTCACCAAAATTCCCCTACAAAGCAAATAAACACCGTATCACTGGGAATCTAAGAATATAATCCAAAGAACCCCACCAAGACTGCAAAATTTCTTTCAAATCCACTTTGTTTAATCTTGAAAATTCATGTAGATTTTGCATTTTATTCCATAATATACCTATTCTTCTATTACCACAGATTAATACTGTTTCTGCTCTGAAAAAAAAAAAAAGCTTTAAAAAACCTGAAGTGCGGGGCACCTGGGTGGCTCAGTTGGTTGAGCGACTGCCTTTGGCTCGGGTCATGATCCTGGAGTCCCGGGATCGAGTCCCACGTCAGGCTCCCTGCTGAGCAGGGAGTCTGCTTCTCCCTCTGACCCTCCTCCCTCTCACGTTCTCTGTCTCTCATTCTCTCTCTTGCAAATAAATAAAATCTTAAAAAAAAAAACAAAACAAAACCTGAAGTGCCTCTGAAGAATAATCATTTTTGAGGCTTAGATCTTTGGCTACTTTTTTTCCCAAGGTCCCCTTTTAGCTTCCAAGCCTGACTTTGTTTTTTAAATTCCCATCTGGCTTATGGATTATGAGTGTTTTTGTTTTTGTTTTGTTTTTACACAGTTTCCTATCTTTGCTAGGGCTACTAAAACAAAACACCACAGACGGTGGCTTAAATACCAGAAATTTGTGTTCTTGCAGTTCTGGAGGCTAGAATTCCAAGATCAAGGTGTTGGCAGGATTGGTGTCATTTCTCTCTCCTTGGTTTGTGGATGGCCATCTTCTTTCCATGTCTTCACATGGTCTCCCCCCTGCATCATCTCTGTCCTAATCTCCTCTTTTATAAGCACACAGTCATATTGGATTAGGGCCCACCATTCTCATTTTACCTTAATTACCTCTTTCAAGACTTGTCTCCAAATATGGTCACATTCTGAATTACTGGAGTTTAGGTATTCAACATATGAATTTAGGGGACTCAATTCAGCCCATAACAATAGGGCTGAATGATATAACAATACAACAGCATAGAATAACATAACAATAGATAATTCCACACCATCTTTTGAATGTCCCTTGTCTCTCATGGCTATGAACTGTTCTCTGATGGAGAGATGTGACTACCTTTTGATATATTTAAGCTGTGTTACAATTAAATGAAAAAGGACCTCTTCTCTGTCACAGAAAGCATTTTCATCACTGTGTCCTTGGGAGTCCCTTGGAACCTCTGAAGGTGCTTTTGAGGTTTTCACCCAACTCTTTATTTTATGGGAGTGGACTCTAGACCAGTGTGTGTCTTCCAAAGAACCCCTTGTCCACTATTTATGTCCCAAGACAGCTTTGTAGGAGAGGTTAGGACAGATTATAGTGGAAAGAGCACTGGATGAAAAAACACAGAAACCAGGCCATCATCCCAGCCCTGACGCTACTCAGCTGGTGACCTTAGGCACGTCAGTCTGTGTCTGAGAGCTTTGGCATCTGTATCCACTCATCCCAGCCCTGACGCTACTCAGCTGGTGACCTTAGGCACGTCAGTCTGTGTCTGAGAGCTTTGGCATCTGTATCCACCCAATGAGAAAATCAGCCTAAATGCTCCTTGAGTTCCTTTCCATCTTTGGCAGCTGTTAATCCGTTAACATTCCACAGGTGGACATCAGGAAGTAGCTGGGAAGGCGTCATCAGTAGCTTTGTGGATGGCCTTGTTCTCTACTCTGCATTTTAGTGTTTCATTAACTCTGTTTCTGTTTCCTACTTGTCTAGAGCTCTTCCTCAAACTTTTCTAACCTTCTTTTACATTGCGGGAGCAGTGTGGCTGTTAAGGCCTGAGTATTCCTTTAATGTGATTTATCAACTTCCAAATGGCCATCTCTTCAGGTTTCCTGTCGGCCTATCTTCTATGTCCCTAAAGAAAATCTAGAAGTGAACTTGTCTGTTGGGGACACCAGAAGCTTCCCACAGCCCTGAAGCAATTCCTAAGTGGAGAATGACCTTAAACTAAACTGTGTAGAATCAAAGGCCATAAATTAAGATTCATCCTCCAGGACTGTACCACTTGTATTCTTGCTTCAATACCCCTCTGAGGATAACATCCAGATTTTACTTTTAAAGCCGGAAAAATCAGTCCCACCACTGTTCATTATTATTTTAAGTCAGAGAATATATCTTATGAAGCTGAAAATTACCCTCTGTATAATTTCCACCTGTAGCATACTTCTTCCATGTGGTAGACCTTTTGCTATTTTTAGGTGGCGATTATCGCTGCCACTCTCCCTTCTCACCTTATTACCATTGTCATAAATCATCTTTAAACATCCCTTCTTGGGGAGGGAAATGCATCCCCCCATTTCATTGTATTTAGTCTCAATTAATTAGTTAATGAGTATCTAATATGTATTTGGCACCTTATTTTTATTTATTTATTTATTTATTTTTTAAAGATCTTTATTTATTTATTTAACAGAGATAGAGGGCACAAGTAGGCAGGGCGGCAGACAGAGGGAGAGGGAGAAGCAGACTCTCCGACGAGCAGGGAGCCCGATGCGGGGCTCGATCCCAGGACCCTGGGATCATGACCTGAGCTGAAGGCAGCCGCTTAACCCACTGAGCCGCCCAGGCGCCCCTATTTTTTTTATTTTTTTTAAAGATTTTATTTATGTATTTGACAGAGAGACACAGCGAAAGAGGGAACACAAGCAGGGGGAGTGGGAGAGGGAGAAGCAGGCTTCCCCCTGAGCAGGGAGCCTGATGCGGGGCTCGATCCCAGGAATCTGGGATCATGACCTGAGCTGAAGGCAGACGCTTAACCCACTGAGCCACCCAGGCACCCCTGTATTTGGCACCTTAAATAGACATCACAAAAAAGGGTAGACAGTGAATGACCCATTTACCCATCACCTTAAGAAATCAGTTATTTTTATTATCTGTGTACCCTTTATTGTTTTCCTATGCATAGACATACATTTTACATCCATTCCATTCATTTAAGAAACATTTAGTTGGTGCCTACTGAAAGTTTAGACGCTGTACTACATGCAAGGAACAAAAGAAGACACACATGGTCATGTCCTGTTTGAACTATATAAATTCAATCAAGGAAATGTTTGAGGTGCTCAGAGAATGAGAGGCCTAATTTAGAAATGGGGTGCATGGAGGATGACATGGAAAGCCTCCATGTAGAAGGTGGGCTGATGGGAGGAGAAGAGCCCTGAGGCAGACTAAATGACCTGTGTAGACATTCAAACATAAATGCCATTCCCCAGGCATCCTAAAATGTAAATATTTTAGTATACCAACAGTAGTGAATTGTGTCTGTTTTTATTTTGTGATGTCAAATTGGTATAGGAAATACCTCCATAACACATTTTTTTAAATAGGGAGTTGCTATTTTATTTTATTTATTTATTTATTTATTATTTTTTTAACATTTTTTTATTATGCTATGTTAATCACCATACATTACATCATTAGTTTTTGATGTAGTATTCCATGATTCATTGTTTGCGTATAACACCCAGTGCTCCATTCAGTACGTGCCCTCTTTAATACCCATCACCAGGCTAGCCCCTCCCCCAAGCCCCCTCCCCTCTAGAACCCTCAGTTTGTTTCTCAGAGTCCATAGTTTCTCATGGTTCGTCTCCCCCT
>NC_138369.1:123865982-123890353 GCF_054177405.1 Leptonychotes weddellii
AAGGAAACAACTAGACATATTCCTTCTCATGAAAGAATAAAATATGCCAAATGGATTAAACCTGAGTCTGAAAAATACCATCTTGCTGCCGTTTTGCAGGATATATAGAGAACAGAGGAATGTATTGCTCTACACCATGAGTTTGCAGTCAGCAAAATCCAGACTGGAAAACTCTATAGGCCAAATGTCCTGGATTATTCAACAGATAAATTGCAAGAAAAAGAAAGGCATGATGTGGGAATATGTAGGTTAAGAGAAACATGTAAGACACATTTAACAATGCATGAGACTATGGTGTCTAAGGATGTATTTGTGGGTGGTAAGATTACAAATGAAAATAAGAAATTGATTTTACCATGAAAGTGTAGATAGTGGCTACTTTGTTGGGGGGAGCTAGTAAAAGAGCTGTGATTAACATGGGGCGTGTGGAAGGCCTTCAGGGGTGACTAGTAACATTCTATTCTGGACCTGAGCAGTGCTTATGAAGGTATTTGTTTTATAATGACACGTGAACTCATACATACATTTGAGTGTTTTTTCTATATGTTTTATGCTATAATAAAATGATTAAGAGATAGGGAGGGAAGGAGGGGAGAAAGAAAATGAGAGAGAGATAGACTGGTTTAAGATATATAACAACTAGTTGCAATGTATAGACCTTAGATTGTATTTTATTCAGACAAACTATAAAACAAGTTATGAGAAAATCAGGGAACTCTGAACACAGAAAATTGATAATACAATGAGTTATTACTTTTTAAATTGTGATAATAATACTATAGTTATGCTTGCAGAAGACAAGGATCTTGTCATTTGGAGATTACACATAGAAATCTTTTCAAGATAAATTGTATAATGTCTGTGATTTGCTTCATAATAATCTTGGGGTGCAGTGAATGGGTGTAGATGAAATAAGACATAGCCTGAATTTATACTTTAGGCTAGGTACAGGTGATCATTGTATATTCTGTAATTGTGGTGTTCCATAGTAGACAGCATAAAAAATGATTAAAAGAATAATATTAACAATTTTACATCAGTAAGTGTAATGCATTTTCCAATTAAAAAATGTATTCTTCTACTTATCTGCAATTGAGTTCTCTCATGTCTAACCCTGTTCACTTTTTCTATACTTGACTACTTCAGACTACTTGGTCTGAAAAAAATTAATTTTATTTCCTTATATATTCTATTTTTTTTCCTTTTTCTTGATGCATTACCTACCTGGAATCTCCCCTTTTCTTTCTTTATACAGTTCAAATTCTACCACCTTCATGAAATGTTCTCTCTTCTCTCCAGCTAGAAATATTTTTGCCCTAATATAATCCCACAGCTACTTATTTATGCCTATCTCCATGTCGCTTTTCACTTCCTTTATTGTTTTACTGTCATCCATGTATACATTCAACAGCTGTTGAAGATCAGTTGTATTCAGTCAGTGCAGTATGTCAGGGGTTTGGGGGAACACAGTGATGAATGAGATATATGTCCTACCCTACATAGTTCCAAAAAGATCCCACAGTTTAATTCAGACAAGTTTATAAATAAGAATTCTTATTCTTATCAAAAGGTAGAATTCTAAGTTCCACAAGAGTGCCAAAGAGAATTAATTGTTGGTTCTAAGAAGCGGGAGAAATGTACACGCATGTACCCTATGAGACTGACTATTTCTTGAGGACAGAGTTACAGCATACCCATCTCTATATCCTCAAAGATTTCCAGATTTTTGGTTTTCCTGGTTGGATGAATGTTGGTGCTATTAACCAAGATATGAAATAGCAGAGAAGGAGCAGGTTTGGGAGCAAGTAATGGGTTTCGATAATGTCATATGGAGTTAGAGATGTCTGTGAGATATCTAGGTAGCAGTGACCTGTAGGTTCTGGCTACATGTATATGAGTCTGGAGCTTAGAAAAAAAATCAAAACTGGAGATCAGAGAATTGGATGCATGTATATGATAGTTGAACCCCTTAAGAAGAAGACAAAATACAAAATAAAATGATAAAGGAAAAGGCCAAAGTCAAAATCTGGAGAGAATGTTCATGGGCTGAATGGAGGCAAGAAGCAAAGAAAGAAGATCAAGACAAAAAGTCATAGCAGTGAAACCACTGGGATAGCAGATACCCAACAATGTTCAGGTGACTAAAAGGACAACCAGTAACCAGACGTCCTTTCTATTCTATGGTTCTGAAAAGGTTGCTCTTGATGTGTGCTATGCTGCTTTTTATTTCTCCGTATTTGAGTAATTGACTGACCCCTTTAATCCTGAGAGTTCTGCAATCTTGGGAACAAAATCAGGGTTCTTGGCAGGGGAATTTCTCCCATCACTGTATAGCAATGCTGACATTGCTTTCTATTTCCTACCCTCTGCAGTCAGCCCCTGCATCTGCCTGGATAGCTTGGCTCTCCTACAGTAGTTCTCTTTCCATTGTTATCAGCTGAATTCCCTACCTTGACATTGGAGAAATAGTTTCTTTTAGTAGTAACTGCGAGAGTTAAGACACATTAATCAGTTCCAGCAAATCTGTTTTCCTGTTGGCTGAAGGTGAAAACTGATGAATTGAAAGAAGGGAAAGGAAACTAATATTTCTTGCATTTTCCTAGTAAAATACCTTGTACTGGGTACTTTATACGTCATATGTAATACTCACCACATCCTTCAGGGTTGATATCATATAGGAACCAGAGGCTGAGAGGTGAACAGCAATAGCTGACATCTACTGAGCACAGTAATTCTTCCAAATATTTTGATTATTTTAATTTTCTCAACTTGAAGTAGGGTCTATCATTTTCTCCATTTTATCATTAAGAAAACCCAAGTACAGAGTGGTTGAGAGATTTTGCCTGGGTCCCAGAGCTGGGAGCCAAAATTTAACCCTATACAATCTATGTCAAGAGCCCATAGTTTTACATTATTTTATATAATTTACTGGAAATAATCCAGCCAGTCATGGGAGAATGTGGGATTTCAAGCCACTTTTGTTGGGTTCCAAAGCTTATACTCTTCAGAAATGACACAGAGAGGGTGCTCCAGTCTTAATTTCTGGAGCGAGAAGCACTCTGAAGGGTTGAGCCATCTTTGCACACAGATTAGGTTGCAAGGGAGACCGTGGGCCATAAGGAAACCTGTGGATAGATCACCCGGGGAAGTCAGAAGGGTCTCCGAAACCTGGGATTGGTTGGAACAGAAAATCAGAAGTTTCTCTTTCAGAATTGCAGGGGAAATGGGGCAGGCTCGAATTCTTCTTCTCTGAATGTCTTCTCTCCTGCTCTCTTCTGTATGGCAGAGTGTTCTTCAGTCTGGGCCCAGAATTCATAGTTCTCTAATTCAACAATCCTGTGAGTTAAATTGATGTTCAGTAAATGTTTGTCAAATGAGCCAGGTTTTGTTACTAGCATTAAAAGCGAACCATGGTTCGAAAGTGATTTACTGAATTTCAAGTAGCCAGCTTATAAAAGAACTTCTGGAACACAACACGTTTATAAATTGGAGGCTGCCTGTTTATTCACATAGGGACTTCTGAATGCATAGGCATAAAGACATAGGTAAGTGTGATCCCGTTGTTGTTGTTACTATTATTATTGGATTTTCTTAAAGACTGAAGCTTTAGAATATCGTGAGCCATCCTAACTTTCATACTCCTGGATCATTCCTTGTTCTCATTGTTATAACCAGGTATTTGAATATTTTTCTCCAGAGGTATTTGTAAAAACAAAGGCAATTTTCCCCTTCTTACTGAGGATCAGAGGAACCACTTTGGTGGATGTTTTGGATATTACCTTTATAGCAGCTGCTGAAATGCTCTCAGCTGCTATCCAGCAGGATAGATATCATTCTGGATCTCAGTTTGCAAAAAAGCTGGTTTTCCTTGTACTCAGTGTGATCATTAAAATTGGAATATTACCTCCACCTCTAATTTTCAGTGTGAAGTTAATCAGAATTGGCCAGATACTGTTTTTAAATCTCTCAGGAAATTGAAAACCTTTGCTTTTTCTGACAGAGTGCCATCAGAAAAACATTTCTGAAAGAATGCCAGGCGTGACCTTCTTGTTGGCATGGCACGTATTGTTAAGTTGGTCCAAGGTCTATGTAATAGACTTTATTTTAAGGTGCTTGTTTCAGTCTGATCTGACATCTTAGTTTGGTTATCTCTTTCCTTTCTCTATAGTCCCTATGTAGTGATTTTAAACCTTTGGTATAAGGAAAGTATGTATCATATTTTCTTTCCAAGCCATACACACTGAATTCTATATATGAGTGTATTCACACAGCATTTTATATATAGTTAGTTTCAGGGCTTCTGAAGAGTTAAGGTACATCCTTTAAATTTAAACCCCATTCAAGTGTCTGTAAAGCCTTGAGGCTAACTTAGCCTGAATGAATCACCCATTCTGTGTTTTTTTTTTTAAGATTTTATTTATTTATTTGACAGAAAGAGACAGTGAGAGAGGGAACACAAGCAGAGGGAGTGGGAGAGAGAGAAGCAGGCTTCCTGCTGAGCAGGGAGCCTCATGCGGGGCTAGATCCCAGGACCCTAGGATCATGACCTGAGCCGAAGGCAGACATTATCGACTGAGCCACTCAGGTGCCCCACCCACTCTGTATTTTGATAGCACTTACATTATACCTCATCTTTGTTACTGTAATGATTGCATTTCTCTCTTCTGTACTGGGTAGTGACCTCTCTCTTTCTAACCCTTGAATAACAAGCACACAGCACAAAACAGAGCCAATATACTTTGTATTTAGGAATTGATTCAATAATTGAATGAATTGGACTGGACTGGAAAATTCCATGAGAATAAGGGCCATTTCTGTTTTTACTGTCTGCTGTATGCCCAGCTCCTAACACAGTTCCTGTCACATGGGAGGGATTTTGTAAGTATTTGTTGTGTAAACATTGGATGACGTAGTTCTGAAGTTCATTGGAAGTGACTGGTTGATAGAACTCTTACGAGACTTTGTGAACAAGTATGATGCATTTCATAGCAACTTAACCTTAGATGCAAAAATGTCAATAGATATTCATAACTATTCTAATGTTATATCTCAAACTCTTTGTATCCTCACTCAGTTTCCCTACCCATCCTACAACTCCCCCATCCCAGGTATTACAATCCTTGTATTCATCTTCTTGTTATCATGTGCGTGCCGCTTGAACTTTCAACTCCACGTCTTGTGTCTTTCCTTCTCTCATTCATATTTCTGACCTACAACACAAATGTACTGAGCATTTCCATGTGCCAAGTATTGGGCAAGTTGCTGCCCATGCGGATAACAGTACTCATCCACCCCCCACTTGCCCCTGGGAGTAAGTTTTCTAGAGGAAGAAATAAGCATGAAAAGAGATCACCATAATAAAGTTGGTTAAGGACTAACACAGAGGGCAAAATACTATAAGAGCATAGGGATTTTTTAAAAATTTTATTTATTTATTTATTTATTTACTTACTTACTTACTTATCAGAGAGAGTGCACAAGCAGAGGGAGCTGCAGGCAGAGGGAGAAGCAGCTCCCCACTGAGCAAGGAGCCTGATGAGGAACTCGATCCCAGGCCCCTGGGTTCATGACCTAAGCTGAAGGCAGATGCTTAAGCAACTGAGCCACCCAGGCACCCTGTGTAGGGGATTTTTTTTTTCACATTTTTCCCCGTGCCTAGAGTGTCACTCTCCCACGTCTCCCCTCCCACATCACTGGTAATGTTCTACTTGCCCTTTAACAATAGGGCCCACATCTTCCTTCTCCAGGAAGTTTTTCTAAATGTTTTCTGTTTAATCTTTTCCCCCACTCCCCCACCCCAACATGCTTCTCATAGGATTTGCTGGAATTCTCCACTAGACTGCATACCTCTAGGTCAGGAACTATACCATTTCCATTCTTGTGCCCTCATACAGTTCTTTAAACATTGTATGTTTATTGAATGGAAACATCTGTCCTTTTTTAGTCACGACATCCCCCCACTCACACCCCACACTTCAGCACATGATTTATTTCCTCTCAAAGATCTCCAAGTCATTTCTTGCGCTGTTCTTTACCTCTATATTGCGGTAGGTTGCCATGGCTACCGCTACATATTAGAAACATTGTTCTGTTGAACTTCTCTCTTTTGAATTCAAAATGAGGAACTGATTGGTCAACTAAGTGGATGACTCGTTTTCTAGTCAGACAAGGGTTCATAGTGAAAATCAACTTACCATTAACCATTTCTTGTATTTAGACACATTTTTTTTTTTTTGTTCTTTGGATATCTAGATTTTTGTTTGTACCTTTTTTTTTTTTTCCTGATTCCAAAGAAATGATTTTGAAATCTGCAGTATTTATTTTTAGGAATACTTTATTGTGCTTAAAAACATACTGTGTGTCTCAGCTGCATGTGCCAAAGGGTCTACAGATGCAACTGCTTATAAGAATTAGAGTTCATCACACATGATAGGCTAAAGTTAATGATTATTTATAGTTCACCAATGCCCTGAAGCTACCCCTATCATGCACGTGCACACTTAGAACGTAAAATATTTCTTTCATGTCCTTTTCCAACATGCTCTAGGTCTAATACCTTTGAAATGGCTTTTTATTTCTCTTCTTGTTACTTCTTTTGGTTAAAACCAGTTAATTTAAATTTTTTGAATGGTCAGCTTTTTCTGAATAGTAGATTAGACCCAAAACTTTCCCGTTGATTTTTGTGGAATATTCCTTAATTTGAAATATTTTTCTAGACAAAACGGCTCCAAGAAAAACTTGTCCCTGGCCTACATTTTTGTCCTTTATGGAATGAAGAAAAGATCTCTCAAGAAAGCATACTTACTTAAACCATTGACTCCTGGGCCCACTGAATACCCTAAAGCATATCCAGCCCAAATTTCAAGTTCATGCTCATGGGTTTGGTTAAGATGAAGAAAAAGAGAGAGCTAGCAAGAGATCAACACACACCTATTTTGTGCCATTTTCCTTGCTGTTTAGATGTGTCTGATTCTATTTCTCTGTTCATGATAAGTCCGTAAGAGTTGACCCTTCGTTTTAGTCAGTGCCGTATTCTCAGAACCTCGAACAGCGGCTGGCACGGGGTTTATGATTAACACTCAAGGGTGAATGAACTAATGAGTGAATGGATGAAAAGGCTTTGAGTTAGAAGTGTTTCTTCATATTTGTAGCACTTATTGTGAATCCTAAAACCAATGTGTTTAAATAGTTTTTACAGAAATGATACTTGATAAGTCAAAAAAATAAGTTTCTTTTAGTACATTCTTAAGAAGCGCTGTTGACAAGTGCAGTACTAGTTATTCACTTCTTATCTGGAACAGTGTGCTTTTCCAGTTTATCACGAATTGTGGGACCCCGCCTCATATAAGCGATAGAGCTATAGCACATTGTTAGCACTGGGACCGGCCCGCATCTGGCATATGTGCAGGACCACAGGATGGGGTAGGGAGACAGCGTCAGGTGGAATTAAAAGCAGAGGGCTCAAAACAGGTAGATCTAGATTTAAATTTTAGCTCCAACACTACCCAGCTCTATGACACTGGCAATCACTTAACCATTCTAGGCCTTTATATTCTTGTCTATAAAATGGGCATAAAAGCATGCCAGACTTGCTGACTTAGGAATAAGGGTTGGAGGGGATAATGGAGTACATGTAAATACATGTGTCTGTGCAATTTTTCCAGCCCAACCAACTCCCAAGGAGAGCTGTTCATTCTTAGTTAAGAAGCTAGTGAAAAACCTTTGTTCATCTGTCTGGAAAACTGAGTTTTAGCTTTGCTCTGGGTTGTCGAGAGTCCCTCTTTGTCTGTCTCATTATTTTTTTCCACCTGTAAAACTAAAGCATATTTAGTCTGATCTGTCTACTTCATGGGAATTTAAGAACAGCTAAGCGAACAAATGAGAGAAGAAAATAGCTTTGAACTGTTTAAAAGAAAGGTGCCACAAAAAATCAAATAGAGCTCTATAGATAGTCCAAACTCAATTTAAACTAAATCTGACATAAATTCATTATAGAATACAGGTCTCTGTGGCCTTATACTTCGTGATAACCTAAGAGGATTGAAATATTTTGCTGATGTGACAAGTGTCTAGAAACACTGCTTATCAAAACAGGATAAATTGCATTCAGAAAATAACTGAGCATATAACAGCTTCCTCTTGATGATCATCTCCATGCATCAAGTGTAGTGATATTCTTAAAAGACATATTTCCTATGACAAAGAATGGCAAAATATGCCACTCAGTGTAACTGTCATATTTCAAAACACATGCTCCAGGAATTGAAGTAAGAAAACCTTACGTATTCAAGAATCCAAGTTAAATATGTAAATACAGTAAATCTAAAGTACAAGCCAATAATAACCTCCTCGAATTTTCAAGATCTAAAGGACCCTGGACATAACCCAGTCCGTTTTTGTCACAGATTAATTATTGATTTTTTTAAAGAAAAACAAAAGTTTTTTCTAAAAGTAAATGTTCCACATATAATTTTGTCACAGTTGATGTATTTTTTTTCTTTGAGAGAAAAAAATAAAATAATAATATAAGCCCATTAATGGGGCTCAGAGAGCCAGAACAGGATTCCAGTTATGTTGAATGAGGTATTTCAATCTCAAAAGTTTACAAATCAGCAGAAGTATATAAAAATATAATTTGGTGTAGAAATAAATGTAATTCCTGGTAAGACTCATAAAATATCTTTTAGTTTTAGATTCTGAAGTCTGTACTATTTGATTGTAAAAAAAAAAATGGGATAAGTAGAAGGAAAACCCAAAAAAGTTTGGCAGTGACGGATAGAGTGATTCAACAGAGCCATCAAGAACGCTGAAACGAGGGGGCCCTAGGTGGCTTAGTCGGTTAAGCATCTGCCTTTGGCTCTGGTCATGATCCTAGGGTCCTGGGATTGAGCCCCACGTCCGGCTCCCTGCTCAGCGGGGAGCCTGCTTCTGCCCCTGCCCCTCCACCTGTCTGTGCTCTCTCTTTCTCTCTCTCTCTCTCAAATAAATAAATAAAATCTTAAAAAAAAGAGAAAAAAAAAGAAAAAAACAATGCTGAAACCGGACACCTAATGTGAGACCTCAATGGTCAGAATGGCTGGCTTCCCGAATTAATATAATCACTGAATAAATGTGGAAAAATGAAAAATAAGCGTTTCTTAAATAGCAGCATGTGAATTTCCTTAAGTTGCGTTAGTTGTTTTTCAAAACTTTAACCTTGTTTAACTATTAACATGGGATTTCCAAAATTCAAATACGGGATCCTGAGGCAGGAAGCTTGTGATTTTGAATCCATGTCTCAGTTCAGAAGTCCTATTTTCCTTTTGCAGAAAGTATAATGAAACTTGCATTCATTCTCTGCAGAAACATCATCAAATACTTGACCAAAATAGTTTGTAAAAAATGCAGCCAGCATAGATATTTATATGTTCTGTGCGAAATTAGATGTGTGTGTGTATATGCATTTGTATATTTTCTGTGCATGTATCTAGATACTGAACGTCTTTTCTTTTACTTCTAGGGCTGTCAGAAAATAGAGGATTTTAATAATGTGATACCTGACGGCCTGAAATTGAGTTTTCTCATAGCCTTGGTTTCAAACAATGGAGATTATACATGTGTTGTTACATATCAAGAAAATGGGCGTACCTTCCATCTCACTAGGACTCTGAGTGTAAAGGTGGTAGGTAAGCATGATTTTTAAGTGCACACAACAAAAATGCAGTAACTCTGGTTTGGCTCTTCATAGTTTATTACAAACAAGCGTGTCCATTCTGTGAGAAAAGAGGTTTATCTTTTTTGTTCACTGCACTGTCCCTAGAGCCTCAGCAATTCCACATACAGAGTAGGGGTTCAATAACTATTGGTCTACTGAATGAATTAATATGTGAATGAATGAGGGCAGTTTGGGGAGTGAAAAGAGTGCCAGAGGAATCTGTGTTCACCTTGTACCCTTACCATTTATTAGCAATATGACTTTGATCAGGGTCTGGGTCTCCTTAGCTGTACTCTGGAACTAAGAGTACCTAACATTCAGTATAGCTGAGAACATTAGAAATAATATACATATTATGCTAGCCCAGTTCAAGGCAAACAGCGGAAACTCAATGAATTAAGTAGTTAAAATTATTATCACAAAAATGTTGTATTTGAATTCAATCAGCTCTGTCTTTCTGTGGACTGGAACAGGGGTAGCTGAAGCTATTTGCCAGTGGTGTTCAACCTTTGCTTTGCACTGGTTGAGAGAATGGGGGGTGAGATATTCAGAAAGTGGAAAGAACAATGTCCAGGCAGAGTCAAAAGACTCCTATCAAACCCAGAAATTGAGAGAACCAATGTCACCATTTAGGGGAGAGCCCTAAATACCACTGTGCCCATGATACTAAAAAGGAGAGCATATCAGAGTGAAAATTTTTCACACCCCATCTTTTCATAAATGGAAACATCAAGACCCAATAGCACAAAGTAACCTGTTTAGAGATGCTCTGTGAGTTAGTGTAAGAAGTGATTCCAAATCTCAGGTTTCTGATTCTTGGTGCAGAGCTTTCTCTACTAGCCTGACACCAGGTTCAGCGTAATTTTTAAGGGCTCTAACATAATAGTGCAAATAAAATTCAAATTGAAAAATTTTGTAATCCCCTCTCCTCTTCCTCTGCCTACTTTTGGAATAATGCTGGTCTGGGAAGTCATTTAGAAGAAAAATCAGACTAAATTTAGAACTTAGCAGGAATGGGCTTTAAAAGCCAAATGAATAATCTAACCTTAAATCCATCTTGGCAGTTGTTTCTGATACAGATACTTAAATGTATCCCTTTTTGGGAAGTTGAGAACAGGCATGCTTGTTCACCTTGATTTATAGATAAAGAAGTTGATAGATACTGATGTGGGCTAGGGTTCTCACCCAACTTTCAAGCAACACAAGTTTGTTTTTAAAGCTGTGAAGTACTGAGCACTTATTATATACCAATAGGATGCTTTAATATGCATTACTTAATTAAATATGCATGACTTAATTTAATCCTTCTAATGAACCTGTGCCGTGAGTTTAATTATCCTCATTTTAGAGGTGAGGAAAATTAGCTTCTCAAAGATTAAGCAAAAACCTAGAGTCATATGGTTAGTATTTGACCAAGTAAGGATAAGAGCCCTGGTTGTTAAATCTTTGAAGCTTCTACTCTTAAGCACTACACTATAAAACCCCTTCAGGGTATTTTTATTTCAATTTAGAAATATAGAATATTATAAAGAGCAGCAGTCCTATGAATGAGCAGTCAACTGTCACAGGCATTGGGTAGACTGATGTGCTGGCCTCACAACTGTGGTTTTAAATTTTCCATTTACTTAGTATTCATTTAATATTTACTTCTTTAACCAGGTCCCATACTAGACACCCTGGGCATGTTCTGGAGAAATATGTAGAAAAGAAACAATTGAGGAAGACATGAAAGCAATTTATTTTATAGTATGAGAAGGGTATTTCTTGTAAGCGTTGGGAAGCAAAAACACTGGTTAAATCTCCTATCCTGAAACATGGAGGCTACTTAGTATGTTATGTTTGTCTCTTTGCTTGTTTGAAATGAATGAAGTGTTGTAAATGACTCTACATTGAGCTGTGGGCCCTCACAGGAAGAATTGACAAACCGTGCCAGGAAGTTGGGCAAAACTTCACAAAAGAGCAGCTCTTGGAAATGGGTTATGAGAGATGAGGGCTACATGATTTAACATCATCTCTCTTTTGTTTCTTCCTCTCTAAAACAGGCTCTCCAAAAGACGCATTGCCTCCTCAGATCTATTCACCCAATGATCTTGTGGTCTACGAGAAAGAACCGGGTAATTATAGCTGTGCCTCTTAATTTCAGTTAGAGTCTCTTAATGACAAGGAATAAAATGTCATTTAAGTTAATGCATGCAAATAGAGGGCTTTTGTAAGGAAACACAGGAATTGAAACTGACATCAAGGCAGCTCTGGAGATTAGCTCCTCCTCTGTCGTAGATCTCTCAGGCATCTCTGGGATTCTCAGCTTCTCTCTCCACAGCTGCTCCCTTCCTCCCCTGCAGTGGCTCCCCTCTCCTGATTAGTGATTTCTGTCTGATGTACACATTAGCTTGCACACAGCTTGGGTTTGCCAAGACTGTGATATGATCACAAGACATCCTTTAAGCTTCTGCTCCACTGTGGAGGGTCAGGGGTTGGAGCTCGGAGGTGAGACCGTGAATTTAATGGGTTGACAACTGGTAGAACTAGTACACCCTAATCAGAACTCTGTGGGATGTTTCCTATGGCTGTCTGGGTCTCCTTTTAAAAAGGTTTTTTTAGTTTTCATAATTTTCCATTCTGGACAAAAATCATTTGCAACTGACCGAATAAGGCATTGTGTGCTATTCTTCTGGCTCAAAGCCTCCCACAGTTAAACTGAAAACCATAGAAAATCTTAACAATTTTCTATATTGTATCCTTTACAATAAACTCACTCCAAACCCAATGAAAGGTGTAAAAGAACATATTTTTATAATGTACTAAAGATAACAGAGGTCGTGATCAAATGTAGGTAGAGCACAATGATGCCCTCCTGAAACTAAGGTAAGGTTTCAAATAGCGAGCTGCCTGTAAAAAAAAAAACAAAGAACACACAAAGGGGTCTGCCAACCCCAAATGGACCAAATTTCCTAGAATTCATAGTGGCTTTGTATAGTAATATGAACATTATTCCTGCTATTGAGGTAAACCCTTACTAATGACCTAGTGTGTTTCATCTACCTATCATATGGTTACAGAATCTATGTTCATGTTACCTTCCTGCATATTAATATAGAAACTGAAAGGGACAACATAAGAATCATGCATGAGAAGAGGGGATGAGGTAGGACCACACAGTGAGACAAACTTGCTTTCAAATTTGGATGACAATATAATTTGTCATCTCAACCTGCACACCTTTTGAGAGTGAAAGCAGTTGATATCAATAACTAAGAAAGCAAGCGTAGAACAGAGTTGTCCTGGGCAAACTGGAATGAAAGTCAGTCTGGGTCAAATTCTGGTTTGCCACTTATTAACAATTTCATCTAAGAGGGGCACCTGGGTGGCTCAGTCATTAAGCATCTGCCTTCGGCTCAGGTCATGATCCCAAGGGTCCTGGGATTGAGCCCCACATCAGGCTCCCTGCTCAGCAGGAAGCCTGTTTCTCCCTCTCCTCCTGCCCCTGCTTGTGTTCCCTCTCTCGCTGTGTCTCTGTCTGTCAAATAAATAAATAAAATCTTTAAAAAAAAAAAAAAACCCATGTCATCTAGGAATGGCATTTAACATCCTTAAGCATTAGTTCTCACATCTATAAAACATGAATTTTAAAAAATACCCCATAGGGGGCGCCTGGGTGGCTCAGTTGGTTAAGTGACTGCCTTCGGCTCAGGTCATGATCCTGGAGTCCCGGGATCGAGTCCCGCATCGGGCCCCCTGCTCGGCGGGGGGTCTGCTTCTCCCTCTGACCCTCCTCCCTCTCATGCTCTCTGTCTCTCATTCTCTCTCTCTCAAATAAATAAATAAAATCTTAAAAAAAAAAATACCCCATAGTATTTTGTTAAAATTAAATAAGGTCCCTTGTAAGTATAAATATTTAGCACAGTGAATTATATAAAGTTCTTAGTGAGGGTGCAGCTGCCCTTCCTGTTATTATCATTTTCTGCCTGGAGATCCCCCTGACCTCATGTTCCATCTCAGGAAGAAAACATAGATTTGTTCATCATAAATAGTAGTATTTATAAACATATAAATGTTTGCATTATATATATATGTATATATGTAAATTGTCTTTAAACTTACTGACTGCACCCTGATAACCTGAGCATTTCAAGATCTGGCCTGCCCCTCAGTGTTGGCACTGCCCCATCTTTTCTGCACCAAGCATCGAAGGTCTGGAGACTCTCTCCTTAGTCACTGTTCGTGAGGGAAGTAACAAAGGATAAGAGTAGTCCATGGAAGTTTAGGGCTAAAAAGGTTGTTGTCAGAGCCTCTTTAAACAAATACTGCCATGGTACAGGATTTATGGATTGTATAAAAAGATGGTCATTCTGGAAATTTTGTATAAAACTGCCGTACTTCTTTTCTTGGTTTGTTTATTTTGCAATGAAGTATGGTACGTTACTATGGTAGGACACTTGAAAATTACTCAGAAGTATTTAAGTACACTTTTATAGCTTCTGATTAGTCACAGAGTGAAACCAGTGTAGCCATTGAAGGTTACAAACTGATGGGTTAACTTGTTTTTTTTAGGAGAGGAGCTACTCATCCCCTGTACAGTCTATTTCACTTTCCTGAAGGATGCTCGCAATGAGGTTTGGTGGACCATTGACGGAAAAAAGCCAGACGACACCAATATCGATGTAACTGTTAATGAAAGGTACCATTGGCTCAGCCAAGGGGTGATTGACGTTTGTCCCTCAACTGAATAGCCTCTGGCTTATACTAATCATTGAAAGTAAAAACTCTGATGTTGGCCCATCATTACCAAAAATCTGCAAGATTTTCAAGTCTTTAGTGGCTGCATCCCGAAGCAGGATTACTAGACATTCAATTCAAGACCCAGATATCTTCTAATAATCACACATTCATGACTCCCACTTGAAAGTAGATGGGGTGCATAGCCCACATGAATGAAGGGCCACAATACAGGGCTCTGAATACATGAAAGCTGGTCAGTGTGGCCCTGTTCTTTTCTTTCTCAAGTCTGTATTTATGCCTCAGATAAATTGTATTAGTTTCTTGTCTTGCATTAAACACGTATTTCCTATCTTCCTCCTCATTCTTAACTCACATAGCATGCATGTTACATTTATAATTGATAATTATTTTTTTAAATATTGGCTAAATACATTCACATTCTTTAAATTTTATTTTTAAAGTGGATGAGGTGGTAATATAGCCCACTCTTAAAATAACAATCTGGGTCATTTTATTTCTAAATAAATATAAATTTTTGAAGGGGATTGGATTGACAAGGAGGAAAATATAGGTCTTTGAAGACAAAAGATCCTTCCGTAAGTGAAGTACACAACTGCAAGACAACAGTTGGTTCACAGCGACAATAAATAAAAATTAGCAGCTGACCAACTACATGACAAAGTAGTTCTAAGGCCGTGAGCCTTAACATGATATGCAAATACATCTTTGGCTACTTGAACTTAAAGATGTGTTGTTCCTAATAGTAAACTCACACTTTGCACAGAAGTTATAAAATTTCTGCTTTACATCAAGTGCTATGCAAGATACTTTGTCCCTAACTGAGTAGATTTTATCAGAGTAGGAGTGATAGAGCAGAAATTTCAATATATTGTGATAAATGCAGTGACAAGAATATTGGATATTATCGGAAGGTTTAGTTGAGGATTCCAGTCAGTTTTAGGGGATTAGGCAGTGCTTCTCAGATGGTACAGTACCTAAATAAAGATTTGAAGGATAAGTAGAAATAAACTAGGTAAAGAAATAGAGAAAATGTTCCTGGTTAAAGGAACGTCATGTGCAGTGGCTGGAATTTAGAGAAGCAGCGCATATTTAAAGGTACAGAAGGAGTCTCCTGAAATTGGAGCAGTTTTTGCAGAAGGAATTGATTAAAGATGTGGCTGGAGGCACAAAGGGAGACTTATTAATCACTTAAGGAATTCTGAACATTGTGGTTCCTATCCTCATAATAATAACTAATGAATGATAATGAAGATCATGCTGTCTGTCCTCACTGCTATGGCAACACAACTCAGTGTCCAGAGTGGAGCAGTGCAGCTCAGTTTAGGCTAAACCCGTCACAACCCTTGACCAAGTTCTCATGACTGACGGTCAGCCTCATTGGAAGGAGAACCTGGATGTCGGCTATAGGAGAGAGATTTTGTTTTCCCTTTGGAGCAAGTAGTTCCAAGGGATTTTAAATCTTGGTCTTAGACCCAAAGCACTTGATCACTGACATGCTGAGATTACGATGAATTTATTTTCATAAAGCTTACTTGCTTTGAGAAGTCTCTTCTTTTTATGTTAGGATTTAACCCATGGAGTTTCAGCCTTTTTACTGAAATATTCTACCTGTGTTCAAAATCCAAGCTTTGGGAATCCCCTAGCTATATGAGCATGAACTATTGCTGAGGATGATAATAATTGCCTATATGAATATTTATTAAGAATTGTTCTAATACTTACACATTGACATACTCAATCCTCAGAGTTCTTGGGTAAGTCAATACATGTAATGCACTGTGTAGGCATTGCTACTTACCTCTCTTTCAAAGGAGGAACTCAAGACTTGGAAAGATTAGTTACTGTGCCCAAAGTATCTAGCCAGTAAATGGCAAAGCTTGGATCAAAACCCAGATGGATCTGGCCTCAGAAGCTTCTCTCTACACTGATACAGAATACTATCTCAGAAGTTTGAGGGAAGGAGACATTTTGCCCTGAAGAGAGATCTGCCGTACGTTGCCAGCAATGGGATTTGATCTGGATACTGGGATTGTGTGTGGTATAGAAGGTAAAGAATGGCAATGGAATCTAGAAGCTACCCTCCCTTTGTAACCATTGGATCTCAGGCAACACAGCTCATGGACGTTGTGGCTGCCCTCACCTCGGGGCCCTGTGGTTGTCTCCTTATCTGATTCACACATAGCACATGGCCCTGCGGTCTCATTCACGCTTTGGTTTTCTTCCCCCTATTTCTAGTGTAAGTTTGACTGCAACTGAAGATGAAACAAGAACTCACATTTTGAACATCAAAAAAGTTACTGCTGAGGATCTCAAGCGCAACTATGTCTGTCACGCTAGAAACGCCAAAGGGGAGGTTGACAAAGCAGCCAAGGTGAAACAGAAAGGTAATGGATGCACTCAGCAGATGCGTCTGTGAACTCCAAATGTAACAATGTGGTGAATAAGGAAAATGAGAAGACAGTGCTCCAGCACCTAGCACCTCTGGCACATAGTAATGAATCAAAGGTGAATTGAAAAAATCTTGAGGGAAAGTTTCCATCTATGTGAAGACACTCGAAATGTTGTTTCTCATACTTTTAGCAACTTAGTGCACATATGTGGCCAAAAAATCCATTTGATTATGAAAATGAGGCATAATTTTATATCAGTACAGTCATGAAAAATGAAAAATAAAGAAAATATTTAAAGCTACCAAAGACATAGAGACTCTATAGTGCTAGAGTCACATATAATTGTTGGCTTGTAAAGACCTTTTTAGAAATCATTGATGGCAGAGTTCAAGGGCCATAAAAATGACCATACCATATGACTTAATACTTTTGGAATTTTTCCTGAACAAATAACAGAAAGAGAATTATGTACCCATTGCTATTCTTAGAAGCATTATCTATAATAATGAAACATTATAAATAGCAACCATCTAATTATATTCAAGTAGTTAAGTAAAATATAAAATATTTTTTCTCAAAAATATAATTTTAAAATGATCATTATAAATACTATGTATCAGTATTCAAACAGATTTAGAACATACCACTAGCCACAATTGCTAAAATGAAAATTATTTAAACTATGACTTAAGGATTTCTATGTTGATATTACTAATTTTTTCTACAATAAATAAAAGTGATAAAGCTCTCTTGTGTGAGCTGTTGCTACTGAAACAGACAATGTCTAAAATTATCTTTGGGTCTCTCACCTAACACAGAACCCCAGACAATTAATCCCTTCAAGAATGTGTTTCAGTGACCTAGAGAAAGATAATGATGATTTATCACACATGCAGTCACGTCATTCAGAATCATCATGGATCCTTCTGTCAGATAGAGCCTATAATATTTATACCAAAAGTAAAAAAAGAAAAAAGAAAAAGAAATTAATTCATAGCTATTACATTTTGCAGTGGGATTCAAACCTTTTTTTTTTTTTTTTAAAGCTGATGCAAAAACAGCCTTCACTGTAACATTTCATTATAATTTAGAAAGTAAAAAGCAAAGTCCTCAAGTCTATATGCCACTTAAGAAGTCTTAGGGGATTGGTTCTGGATAGTTCATTGCTTCTGCCCCTCAGAAGCCAGTGTAAAGCAACGAGACTCAACCAAATAATATAAGACAGTTTCCCAAAGTTAGTTCCTAAGAATACTACTAGGACTCTTTATAGTACTGCAGTTCGTTATATGTACTCTAGACTCAGACGGCCTGTGGTGCATCCTAACTCTGTGATCTTGAAAAAATCACTTAACCTCTCAGAGCTTCAATTTCTTTATGTAAGTAGGCAAATGATACCACTGCCACATAAGGTTGTTTTAAGGTACTCAGCACAACTACTGGCCTATACAGATATATATTAAGTGCTCAACAAATATTAAGTCTACTTATTACTTCCACAAAATTTTCACAGGTGTTATTTGACAAAGACTTTTACAGTAAATAAAGTATCATTAAAGGCTAGGTTAAACAAAATCAATCAAGTTATTTTAGTCAAGGGCCCCTTAGAGTCTTTACATTATTAACACTTGGTGTGAATACCTGAGGGGAATTGGAACATAGGGGGCAGGGGTTTTTTTTGTTTTTTTTTTTTCAAATATATTTGATTCCAGAAGTATGGAGCATTTTGTGGGACTCGTTTTTTGAAGCATGTGTTTTGGGAAACAATTATGGAGGATGACATAAATTAATTACTTATTGTCAGGTAGGATTGAACAATCAATTAAAATCATGTTTAGTCTAGGAGTGATGCAGAAGTTTGCCTGCCAGAGCTATGTGAGTAGCTCCCTTTCACACAAGGCCATGCTCTGAATGGTTGAGTATGAATGGCATCAGGAACGTGAAATGACAGGTGCATCCACTGACTGGATGATCTGTGCTGAAATTACGTTAGTATTACATAGAATCCAGCCTGGGCTGTGTACATCTTGTGGTACCAGAGGTGTTGAGGGTTTATAACGTGGCTTCTATTCTGGGCCAGGTAATGCTGGGATTCAGAGGGGATATCTGTATTCACATTCATACGTCATATATAGTGAGTCCTTCTCTGGATTCATTGACAAAGCATTCTATGTCTTTCATCAAAAAGATGACAGGAAGAGCTCAAAATAAGAATTCACTGGGATAGGTCTTTGGACAGTGCAATTTCATCTAGTCAGTTAAAGCAAAGTATCAAAGGAGAGGCAGCTGATGTAAATGTGTTAAACATGGAGTTGTTTTATAATAGGAGAGAGGTGGGGACTAATGCAAGGTGTGTTGAACTTTATGAGAAACTGCCAAACCTATTTTCGAAGAGGTTGTACCATTTTATACTTCCATTAGCAATGTATATAAATTCCAGGTGCTCTACATCCTTACCAACTTTTGGAGTTGTCAGATTTTTCAATTTTAGCCATCCTAGTAAGTGGGTACTGGTATCACACTATAGTTTTTTTAATTTGCATTTTCAGATACTAGTGATGTTGAGTACTTTTTTATGGACTTACTGACCATTAATTAATAGTTCTTCCTTTGTGAAGTAGCCATTAAAATCTTTAGCACATTTTGTTCTTGGATTGTTTGTTAATGATATATATATATCAGATATATGACTTTGTGGATATTTTCACTATTGTGCATTCATTTTACTTTTGATGAGCAGAATTTTAAAACATTTGATGAAGTCCATTTTATCACTTTCTTCTATTATGGTTAGTACTTTCTAAATCCTGTGTTAACAATCTTTGATTTTTGAAAATCTTAGCTTTTTCTTTTATACTTTAGCCTATGATTCATTTCAAAATTGTTTTTATACTGTGAGGTATGGATTAAGTTTTAGTGTCTTGTTTTATTTTGTTTTACATATAGAAATCAGTTCTAGCCTCATATTGAAAAATCTCTCCCTTTTTTACTGAATTGTTTTGACAACTTAGCCTAAAATAATTAACTCTGTGAGTGTGGGTCTATGTCTCCATTCCCTATTCTGTTCTATCAATGTGTTCGTCTCTCTTTAGTCAAATACTACTTTGTCTTGACTAATAGCTTTAAAGTAAGTCATGAAGTCAGAAACTATTGTCTTCCTCCTTTTTTCTCTTCAAAGATTAATCTGACTATTCTGAAAACCATATTATTCTTTCATACAGGTTTTAGTATCGGCTTGTAAATTTCTACATAAGAGTGTGCTGGGATTAGATTGGGATCATATTAAATTTATAAGCTGATTTGGGGAGAATTGAAATCATAATGATATTGAATTTTCCAATCCATGAACATGATATATCTCTCAATTTATTTAGTTCTCATTGATTTTTCTGAGCTTTTTTTTTTTAGTTTATGTAAACAGGTCTTGCACATGTTAAATTTAGCCCTAAGTATTTTGTTTCTGTTGCTATTATAATGGTATTTTTAAAATTCCACTTTTCAATTGCTCATTGATCAAAAATAGAAATGAATTAGTTGAGTTTTATGTTTTGATCTTGGTCTTTTGACTTTTCCAAATTCACTGCTTAAATGGGGTTTCTGCTTGTTTTGTTTGTTAGGTTCCTTAGCATTTTCTATACACTTGATTGTGTCACCCATATATAAACATACTTTTCCTCCTTCCTTTCCAAACATTACACCTTTGATTTCTTTTTTCTGCCTCTTTCACTCTCTTGGATCTCCCAGTACCATGATCAGTAGAAATCAAAGCAGCCATCCTTGCATTGTTCCCTATCTTAGAGGATATGCATTCAGTTTTTATATATTAAATATGATGTTAATTATAGGTTTTTTTGTAGCTGACTTTTATCTATGTGAGGGATTAATTTATTTTTGGTTTGCTGAGAGAATTATAATTCCCATGTGTGTGTGTGTGTTTGTGTGTGTATATATATATATATATATATATAAAAATTATGAGTATATATATATATACATATATATGTATAAATGATGAGTGTCTGTTGAAATTTATCAAATTCTTGGTGTAGTTTTATTTTACTATATCTTACTTAGGGTTCTTTAAACTTCTTGGTTCCATGAGTTTATTATATTTTTCATTTACTTTGAAAAAAACTTCAGTCATTATTTCTTCAGATATGTTTTGCTCATTCATTCATTCATTCTTTCCTTTTCTTCTAGTAGTCCCATTGAATTTAATATAGATCACTCAGGGTTGTTCCACAGGCCACTGAAGTTCTCATTTTTATTTCATCCTTTCTTTGTTCCTGTGTTTCAATTTGGGTAGTTTCTAATTTCCACTAATCATTTCTTTATTGATGTTTAATCTGCAGCAATTTTAATTTCAGAATTGTATTTTTCAGTTTTTGGATTTCCATTTCTCCATAAAAATATCCCTACTGATATTTTCTATTTGCTGTTAATGATGTTCATCGTCTTTTTTTTTAATTCAACAGGAATATTTATAATACTCATTTTAAAGTGCTTATCTGCTAATTCCATCATCTTTGTCAATTCTGATTTGGGTTTTTTTAAAGATTTATTTATTTATTTGAGAGAGAGAGAGAGTATGCAAACAGGGGGAGGGGCAAAGGAAGAGGGAGAGAGAATCTCAAGCTGACTCCCAGCAGAGTGCAGAGCCCGAGGTGGGGCTTGATCTTAGGACCCTGAGATCATGACCTGAGTCAAAGCCAAGAGTCAGACGCTTAGCTGATAGAGCCATCCAGGTGCCCCTCTGATTCTGTTTTTATTGGCTGATTTTTCTTCGGATTATGGGTCTTTTTTTTTTTTCTTTTTCTTGTTTTTTTTTTTTAAACATATGCTGGACATTATGTATGTTGCATTATTGAGTGTCTGATTTTTGAAAGCGAGTATTGTTTTATTCTCATAGGGAGTTAATTTACTGGCTTAACAGCTTGCTTTTTTGAAGTGTTCTGCTTACCTTTGCTAGAGTACATCTAAAAAACAGCCTTTTCTCCAAGGCCAGACTGGACATATCTAGACTATCTGGGGTCTCTACCTAACACACGGGGAGCTACCCAAAGTGTCTTTACTCTGGTCTTAACTCAAGTGTCCCCCAGCCCTACATGTGCACCTAGAGTTGTTCAGTTCCCAGTCTCCTGGAAGCTGTTCCTTCCCTGGTAGTTTCTTTCACTAGCCCCTGTTCTTTGCCTGATCTTGTCAAGCGTCATCCGACCTATGCAGAGCTTTATATTTTTCCAAAGACTTGAGGTCACCCCTTGCAGACTTATAGAGTGCTTCTTCCACACAGTGTTCTTCCCTCTTTACCCAGGCCTGTAAATTCAACCCAACTCAGTAGTTCTGAACTGTGTTTCCTGTGTCCTTAGCTGACCGTGATGACTATACTTGTGGTTTTTCCTGTTCTCTGTCATGGTCTGAAAGTGCCTTCAGGCAAGAAGCCAGTGTGATGGTGGGGCTCAACTGTTTGGTGTCCTTTCTCACCCAGATTGCACACAGACCAACTACCAGTGGGTCCACCTTAGGAAAACTGTCATTGTAAATACTATGGTGAGAAAGCCACTCCAGTATCCATTCCTTCTCTAAGGTCAGAGGCTGATGGGCAAAATGCACACATTTTAAAACACTATGATAGTCAAACAAAGCAGGTCTGTGGGTTAATTCAGTGACAGCTCTCTGGTTTACTGTCACCTAAATAAAACATTCTAATTGTCATTCAGAGAAGTGGTCGCTACATGATTCCCCAAATTATCAAGAAGTCTCAGCAATTTGGGGCGCCTGGGTGGCTCAGTTGGTTAAGCGACTGCCTTCGGCTCAGGTCATGATCCTGGAGTCCCGGGATCGAGTCCCGCATCGGGCTCCCTGCTCGGCAGGGAGTCTGCTTCTCCCTCTGACCCTCCTCCCTCTCATGCTCTCTGTCTCTCATTCTCTCTGTCTCAAATAAATAAATAAAAATAAAATCTTTAAAAAAAAAAGAAGTCTCAGCAATTTAATGAAGAACAGGCACAGGTTCTGTGGCAGGAGATACTTGGAAGTCCAGTGTCAAGCAGCTGGTGTTGGGCTCAGAGCCCCTGTGGATAGCAAGGCTCCAACTAATGAAAAGGAAGAAAATAAGTTAGGTTCCCAAGAAGAAACAAGATTGTAGACCAGTAACTTGAAACAGGGAAAAAGACTGGAGCTAAAGTCCTGGATTGGTTTAACTCAGGGTGGTTAGCTGGAAATGGGGACCTTGGAGCCCGTTATTACTGTCGAACTGGAAAAGGAGTGGAGGGGATTCTGATTCAGGGAATAACAGCCCAGCAAGTGGCTAAAATTAGCTATATCCTAAATCAATTATAAGTGAGATCAAAGAGTGAAGCTGTTTAGGAGTGCAATTTGGTCAAATTGCATCACCCCTTCCTGATTGGAAACCCTTTGGTCTGGGATTGCATCAGAATAAAATCTTTATGCCAAAACAACGGACGTTCCAGCTGGGGCAGACAGAAAATGTGGGCTGAGGGTCATCCTTTCCCTGCAAGCCAGCAAAGCTTTATAGGAAAGCTTTTTAGAACATTTTCTGCATGTGATTCAAGCCATTTAGAAATTCAGGCTTGTGGATTACTTATCTTAAGAGTTCAATTAGTGAAATAGTATTAGACCCTCTTGATGTCATCAAGATGGCCCCCACAAAATACAATCTGTAAACATGACCCATGTCATTAAATGACCCAAAACCAAAGTAAAAATCCACACTAAAAATAAAATAGGCAGTAGTAAAATGAATGTGGCAGAGGGAAATTTATGAGGGTAATTGATCTCTTGATCATTAGGCAAGATATCTATTGATATTTTTTCTTAAATCCATTTCAGGTAAGTGCATCCACTGACCTCTTTTTTTTTCTTCCCTATTACAAAATGTCCAGCCAGAAGGACCCAAAATAACTGAGCAAATAATGAAGATGACAGTGGGAATTACCCCAGTGTACTGTTAACATAACATGTGCTCAGAAATACCAAGAACACAGCAATTTTCATGCCAGCCACCCAAATTGATCTTAGTAAATTCTCAGCAATTGCACTGACATAGCTTTTGACATTCAATGATGGAGTTTTGTTATTTTAAACACCATTATTCATGGAACGAGCACGAGAATACCTGGTAATAATTCTGCACTGTGGAGTTCCGGGCTATCTCTGAGATAGGATTAGCATTCCGAGTTTAGGATAATGAACTTGAAACTCTAAGATCTGCCCTTTAATTAGAGAACTTCAGGCTTAGCTCCAGACTGCTTACCATTTTCACCTTAGGAGAGATACCTGTTTCAAAAGGGATTTTTCCAAAAAAAGAAGAAGAAGAAGGTAGCGGGAGGGGAGTAATGAAGCGGGGGAAATCGGAGGGGTGGACGAACCATGAGAGACGATGGACTCTGAAAAACAAACTGAGGGTTCTAGAGGGGAGGGGGGTGGGAGGATGGGTTGGCCTGGTGGTGGGTATTGAGGAGGGCACGTTCTGCATGGAGCACTGGGTGTTGTGCATGAACAATGAATCATGGAACACTTCATCTAGAACTAAT
>NC_138369.1:123890453-123951482 GCF_054177405.1 Leptonychotes weddellii
GGATTTTTCCACTAGTATATGATCAATAATTAAACTTCATGGCAGAGCTCTGCAAAGATCTCTGGACTTTGGAGTCAGAGAGCCTGGATAACAATCCTAGCTTTGAACAAAATTCCTCTGTGCCCACCTTGGCAAGCACTTAACACAATGTTCAGGTGACGAAAAAGCCTTTTCTCATTACCCGACCTGATATACCTCTTCTGCCCCAGTCCAGCCTCTCAGTTCCCCCACCCCCATCATATTACCTTGCTTTATTTCCTTTATGACACCGATCACTACCTAGCAATAGTTGTCCTATTATTTATTTCCTTGCATTAGAATATTAACCCTAAGAGGGCAGAAACCCTTTTGGTCTGATCTACCATTGTATCCCCAACAGCTTCTGGCAAATAATAGATGTTAATAAGTAATTGTCAAATCAACTATTAGATAATTTAAGCCACTCCTTCTTCAGATCCAAATATTCTATTCCTTCTTCAAACACTTAGGCTTCATTATCACAAGCTAATAAAGCAACCAAATAAAGTTGTTGATGCATAATAGTACTAGATTTCTTTTAAATATTTCAGAATGGTTCTATCTGGAAACGTTCATTGAGATCCTATGTATTCTAGCGGTAGGATGGTTGAAGAAAACATAGGCTTACCTAGAAGACTATAGATGTAGAGTTTAGTGGGGAGTGAGAGAGAGGGAGCAGCAGACTTACAGACGAATTACAATAGAATACAAATGCTATAATAGAATTGTAAACAATGAGAAGAGTAGGAATTTCTGCCAGGCAGATGTCAGGTTGCAAGAGGAGTTTTAATCTAGGAAAGCTTATACAAAATAATGACATTTGAGCGTAGACTTAAAAACTAAAGAAAAAGAAAGAACTATTTTCCGCCAGAAGTCCCAGCATGAGCAAAGACACGAAGCAAAATCTTCCTGACATTTTTGAGGGGAAGGTACTGGTAAATGAGCCAGTAGGGTGGTTGGTGGTTTGGTCATGACAGACCTTCTTTACAGGGCTGAGTTAAAACATTTCTAGTTTTTAGGAAGTCAGGAAGTACCTCATTCTATTTCTGATAGTTCCAAAGAAATTGCTAAAATGCCTCTCATATAAAAGTAAGCAGATAACGTGGGAATCTGTCCATACTAGATATTGCAAGTTAACTTTCAGAATGTGTATCCTAGAACTGTAAGCCTGGGAAGATACTTTCAAACCCAAGCATACTCAGCATTTGGTGGATACCCTCTGTTTCTGCCCAATGAAAATAAGATTTTTGAGGCTTTTTTCCAAATTTATAGGAAAGGAAATTAAATTTTTTTCCATATGGCACTGACGAGAGGATGTAATTAAGACTAATGGAAACACATTAAGATTTTCACAACCCAAATGCTCCAACAATTAAATTTCTATCAGTATCACGGTCTGGTCTGGGTAGTAGTAAGGATTCCATCCCAAGAGATGGACAAACAGAAGATGAAATTACACTTTTCAAAAATATTTTTGAGGAGATTCATGTATCAGATCATGAGTTGAATGAGATGACCTTCTAAATCCTTTCTAATGCTAAAATGTATATATAACTAATATACCATTTATATACCATTAATATGTATTTATATAATATCAAAGTCTATTCAACTCACCTAGTAGTTTAAAACACCTACATCAGGTGCTGGAAACAAAAAGATAAATATGACATGGTCTGGCATTAAAACATAGTGCTTAAAGCCTATCATGTTATCTCTGCTTGTTCACACATATAAGTCAGGTGCATGGCTCAGCTGCCTGGTTTACCCAGCTATTTGCAGGATGAGGGATCACTGTGATCACCACATAGAAATCAATTGTTTCTTTGTTGTTCACTCCACTGATAGCTCCAAGATACACAGTGGAATTAGCATGTGGTTTTGGAGCCACAGTCCTGCTGGTAGTGATTCTCATTGTTGTTTACCACGTTTACTGGCTGGAGATGGTCTTATTTTACCGGGCTCATTTTGGAACAGATGAAACCATTTTAGGTGAGTAATAAAAGTTTGATGTAAGTACCTTCTTCTGTTGTCATTTTCAGAAAACATGTTGGCTTGATAAAAGCTAGAATAACTGGGAGATTTAATCAAACTATCTTTGGTTTCAGCCCTTACTATTAAAAATCCTTCTAATGTGTATTATTTTGCTTTCTTGGTTCAATATGTGTTTAGTCTAGATTAGCCTGTCCAAATAGAAACACAATGCAAGCCACATATGTAATATAAAATTTTCTAGTGATCACAGTAGGAAAAGTAAAAAGAAAGTGAAAATTACTTTAATAATATATCTTATTTAACCCAGTGTATTCGAAATATTATTATCTTAGCATATCATACATATTTATTTATTTATTTATTTTAAAGATTTTATTTATTTATTTGAGAGAGAGAGAATGAGAGAGAGCACATGAGAGGGGGGAGGGTCAGAGGGAGAAGCAGACTCCCTGCTGAGCAGGGAGCCCGATGCGGGACTCGATCCCGGGACTCCAGGATCATGACCTGAGCCGAAGGCAGTCGCTTAACCAACTGAGCCACCCAGGCGCCCCGATATCATGCATATTTAAAAGCTAGTGGTGATATTTTAGTCTTATTTTTTGGTTTTCAAAATCTCATAATTTAGCATGTGTTATATTTTAAACTGAAAGCACATCTCCATTCCGCCCAGCTCCATTGCAAGTGTTCGAGAGCTACGTGTAGTTGTGTGTGCCGTACCTGGACAGTGCAGGCTTACACTCTTTGTACTGAAGGGTGGTCCAGGCACCAGCAACATCAGCATCACACGGGAGCTTGTTAAAAGGAAAATCTTAAGCCTAACCCCTATTCTCAGTCAGGACCTACATTTTAACAATATTCCCAAATGATTCAAGTGCACATTGAAGTTTTAGAAGCACTGTCCTAGTGCAAATTTGCCTGGTGACAAGAAAGGAACAATTAAACATCCTGATTCTTAGACTCATCCCATAAAGATTTTCATTCCGTAGTGTGGCAGAAGAGACAAAGAACCTGTATTTTTACTGAGAGGTGATGTTTATAATTAGGCACCTTTGGGAAAGATGGGTTTATGGAATCTAAGTATATTTTTAATTGTAGTTATTTTCAGGTATAAATAACTTAGACGCTTTCTAAAAGTTTTGCTCCATTCATAATTCTAATATATTAGTAGTGACAAACTAAGACGGGAACCATAAATTTTCAGTATGGTATTAATTGCCAGCACCTATGACTGACTATTTGCATCCTGATTATGTTAATTCATAGTTGAATGAGCCAAACCTCATTTATTTTCCACTATAAAAAGTAAACTTAGCGATATGAGAGTAGAAGACACATCGGAAAAAATTTGCAATTACACCTTAAAATAGTCATTTTGCCTGGAGACCTGTCACAAGTGAGAAATCACCCTGAAATCTGTCAGATAATTCATACATGTAAAAAAGTGAAAATGTCAAATATGCAAAAGTTCAATTTAAGAAAAAATGCAGTACGATGGTGAAACTTTTCTAATTTGTATTGGATCTCTCTTCCTTTTGCTAGATGGGAAGGAATATGATATTTATGTATCTTATGCAAGGAATGCTGAGGAAGAAGAGTTTGTGTTACTGACCCTCCGTGGAGTTTTGGAGAATGAATTTGGATACAAGCTGTGCATCTTTGACCGAGACAGTCTACCTGGGGGAAGTAGGTATTTCACATGAGTACAAGTGACGCCACCCTGCATGGCAAAGGGAATCCTCAGTTTGGGGTCATGTGTGAGAGTCATGGCAGAGTTCTGTGTTGGCATCTTTGGATACTGAACGTCCAATTGTTTGATGTAATAGAGACTTCTTTAGGAATAAAATTACCTCCTAAGTTGTAGATTATTGAGGTGCCATTTATGGTACTAAAATAGTTCCCCTTGCAAGCCCTAAGAACTCCAGGTCAGAAAAGTATGGATGCACAGTGGATTAGGACTCTGTTAAATACCTCAGTTTTAAATGTTCTGCTTACACACATTTAGATTTTTAGAAGGTTTAAGCTAACCTGCATTAATTTCCCTAGGATTTTTTTTTTTTTTTTTTGCAAACATTGAGTTTAAGCAACACTTTTACGAAGACTGGGGTTTACTTGATTTTACTAAGAATGAGTTTGTGAAGAGAATGCATGGAGTTTTTCTTTATAGTACTCACTGATAATAATTAGAATATTTCCCTGTGGCATTTGTAATTTCCTTTTCCTCACTTTTGTTTTCTCGTAGTCCTATGCTATTAAACGCCCTCTTTTCTTGGGTCTGTTTCCTCCTTTCTACCAGCTCATACATTTGAGATGTAGTTTAATATTTTAAAAAGGCCAGTATATTCTAGAAACTTGAATTGCTGAATAATAAAAGTGCATCTCAAATTTTCAAGTCTACCCGGTAACATACAAAGTGATGGTCCATTTGAGTCTGTTTTAATAAATACCTAATAGCATTCCTAAACCCACTGTTGAACTTTGTGCTGTTGAAATGCATGTAATATGTTTATTCCTCAGCAAAACAAACTAGTTTTCCTTCCCTCCAATCCTGTTTATGTTCATCATTTCAGATGTTTTAAAAATGTCATATGGATAATGGAGATACAAAACAGACTTAAATGTTTATTTTCATTTTGAATTAGCTGGACCACTTATTTTATCTCCTTAGCCATTACCTAGAAGTCCATCATGCTAGTGTTCTACAGTATCATTTTGCCAGGAAATGATGACTTGATTATACAGTTAAGGGACAAATTCCACTCATTTTAAGACTTAAAATCCTAAGTCACTTATTCATCCATTTATTCATTCATTCTGCCATTCAACAAATATTTATTACAGTGTGAAAGTTATATAAAGACATACAGTATAACAGCAATGACCCTCCAATAGGGGTTGATAATTCTTTGAAGACTTCAAGTTCTACATAATTACTCTTGCATCTTGCTTCTGATGGTCAGTCCTTGTGATCTGCATTCTCCCTGCTGCTCTTCGTCCTCTTTGCCTCTGGGTCTCTTTCCATGCTTACACACGGTCTGCCTCCAGCAATACTGCGTGGAGTAGATAATTACTGATTCCTGGATTCTCCTCCAGGCTGCATATGGAATTTTAATTGCAAGTCTTTCCCCTTTGCCTCTGTACCTGTGAAGATGAAGGGGCAGAATGACAGCTTAGGGGAGTATTTTAAGGCATGAAATAGCTTCCCACAACACTAGTGCATTCCCTGGAATTGACTTCTATTGGAACCCCAGGTAAAGGATCATATAGTCCTAGACAAGCAACCTTGAGGAGATGGATTATTCCCAAGAATTTAGTGACAGGAACTAACCAGAGCCTTTGACAACAGAATAAAATTACACTGAATTTCCTTTTTCCCTGTTTCTTCTTCTTTTCTGACCTGAAGAAAGCATTTGCCTGTTAGCAAAGACAGACACGTCAGCTAGCAGCCTACCGAAACGCATGTCTTCATAGTAATGATAGGAGTTTAAGGAGAAAGATCTAGGGACTAATTTAGGCTCTAGAGCAGAGAGCAGAATAGAAAGCTGAGCTGAGAATGTGATGCCAGCCAAAATGCCATTCAGTGGGCTAGCCTTTTCTAAGTTCCTATTCTAAGGACATAGTGATACCAGTCTGAGTCGGGTAGGAGTCTGGCAACAGAGAGGGACTTTCAGAAAATGAATGTTCCTACTCTTGCTTTCCTCTGTTAGTGAGAAATGAATTTCCATGATTTTGCCTCTATAAAGATTATGTTTTTGAGTAGCCACTGGCATTAGAGAGTAAATACATGGGTATTGTTGGGGAGAAAGGGCTCAGGAGCTGATCTGACTGGGCTGCAGCATGCCATGTGTTTTGAAGAAATTGATATCTGTACAACCCATCTATTTCTCGTAATGCTTTTGAAGACCAGGGTTATAGAAGTATACTTGGCTTCGTGCCTGTTTGGAATTTTTGGGTGGGTGGAATATGGGCATCTGGTTTTCAGTATCTTGGAGGAGTGTGGCATTTATTGGACAGAGTGAGTGGGTGTAAGGATTAAGTTGTTGCAAATGTTCTTGGTAAAAGTTTCATCTCAGTTCTCAGGCTGTTACCCTGAGTTCCCTACACTTCCCCACACTACACTCAAGCCCCAGGCTTTTGGGGAGTTCTTGGCCAACACTAATCCCCATGGTGTTTTCTTTCTCAGTTGTCACAGATGAGACCTTGAGCTTCATTCAGAAAAGCAGACGCCTCCTGGTTGTCCTAAGCCCCAACTACGTGCTCCAGGGAACCCAAGCCCTCCTGGAGCTCAAGGCTGGCCTAGAAAACATGGCCTCTCGGGGCAACATCAACGTCATTTTAGTACAGTACAAGGCGGTGAAGGAGACGAAGGTGAAAGAGCTGAAGAGGGCTAAGACGGTGCTCACGGTCATTAAATGGAAAGGGGAGAAATCCAAGTATCCACAGGGCAGGTTCTGGAAGCAGCTGCAGGTGGCCATGCCAGTGAAGAAAAGTTCCAGGTGGTCTAGAAGTGGCGAGCAGGGTCTCTCCTATTCATCCTTGAAAAATGTATGAAAGGGACAACGAAAGGGGTAAAAAGAACCAAGGCAACTCCAGGAAGGAAGAGTCCCCTTTCTTTATTCCCAATTTCTTGTTTCACAGACAGAAAAGAATTCTGTCGAAGTCTCCCCCCAGGGATGTATTCAGGGTGACTGCATGACTGGTCGTTCCTCAGGCAATACTATGGTATTAGAATACTAATACAATTGTCGGTTTCCTCAGGCAATACTATGGTTTAGAATGGTCCTGCCACCAGTCTGTCACCAGTGTCTGATGTCACTATGTTCTTCGCAGGCAGACTTGGTTGATGCGAATTTCCCCTTTCTGCATCCTCTGTCCCTGTTCCCACATCTCTATTCCCTCTTCTCTCTCGTTGTTTATAATCTTAACAGTGTGGGGCAGCCTTTTGCTTGGATTTCAAGACCCCTTAAAGATAACTCATTTGCTAACAAGGTCTTAATGAGTTTCCAAGTCATTTTCTTTGTATTTTTACTCGTCGGTTAAACAGATAATCAGTGCCCAAATTAATTTGAGCTGATGACAATGAGCTCTTCTGCTCATTCTGCTGGGAAGTGCCCCCCCATCTCAGCCAGACTGACACCCACGCAGGACTCTATGAAGCAGTGTAACTGAAAGTGTTCCTTATGATGGTTTGAAAGGGCTTGCCTGCATTTTCTCCTACTAAATCCCTCGTGCCCTCCATCTCAGTCACTGATGTCATATTTGTCAACTTGAAAAACATACCATATTTATTTTTTATTGCAGTAAACTCCTAGATATATGTAGGTCGACCTGTATTTGTCACTTCATCTTCCCTATCTACTGTACCTCATATCAACCATTTAGAGTTTGCAGATGGCTCCACACGTGGTTCAGTCTGACAGGAAGCTTCTAATGGTGCTAAGAGAGAGTGAAATAACAGCAAAATGCTTTTAGGGCATTTTCTGGCTTGTGAGAAAAGCAGAGAACAGGGTGTTCAGCAGTTTGTCTTTTCATCTTAGCCTTGCTAATGTGAATATTAGGAAAGTGATTTCTCCTCACTTGTTCTGACTCTCCACTGTAAAATGTGGCAGTTAGACTCAATGACCTTGCAAGTTACTTTTGGCATTAATATTCTAAGAGAATTAACTGGACCACCCAGTATTTTCCATATTTTATTCCCTGGTACAGTTAATACGCTCACTCCGAACAAGTCAGTCTGAAAAGCCTCTTCCTTGAAACTTGTTTTACTTCGTTTTAAATAAGATTGTACTGTTCTTACGACTTGGAAAAGTGAAAACTAAGTCCAGAGTTTACAGAGTGGTGAATACCTGCGGTGTACATATATCCATACATATATATATACACACACATATATATACGTATATGCACACACCCATGAATTATATGTGTATATATATCTACATTGTATAATATATATATATATACACATGGATTATATATGTGTATATGTATGTATATGTGTATATATATATATGCACACACCCTTATGTACACATGCATGTGACTTTAAATAGCTATTGGCACAATATTACAAACCACTGGAACTCTTAATCCAGTTTTTAAATTATGTTTTTACTGTAATGCTTTTGTGCCGGTGTTTTCTGTACATTATTTGTAAATTCACAGCTCACAGAGTAGTAGTTGCTTGTTCTCGCCTTCCCTAAATTAGTATAAATAGCTTACTGCTGCTCCATTTGGTCTGGGTGCAGTGGAATCTGTTGGACACAGAGCTTCTATGGTCACTGCTGAGCAGTACCAGTCCTCTGGCATTAACTGATCATCTACTCTGTCACAAGCACACACTCTTAGACACTAAACTATGGTAATCTCAGTGTTCAACTACTAGGGAGATGAATCTCTACTTGGACTGTTGAGTAATAGAGAAAAGGAAAATAAAATACCTATAAATAAGCCTGAGTTTCCTATGAAACACCATAATTCATAATTTAAGGGAACCCTTATCCCAGCATTATGGATGTTGATAACCAATTCTAAAACTATCTCCTGCATTTAAGTGTCCTTCAGCCGTGGTAAAGTCCATAATAAATCATTTCTCTGTAGTGGAGTTATTATTTTAAATTGAAGAAAAGAAAAGCTTCATGAATTCTTGACTGTAAAACTATGGTATGGAGTCATTCTTGGATCTGTTTTGTTTTTGTTTTTGTTTTTGCTTTGTCTTACTAATGCTTTTCTTTATTACAAACCACAATTACTCCTCCTGTTAACCCTTCATCCTCAAGACCAGAGGAAAGCTGACTCCAGATAAGCTTTGAATATCAGTTGCATGAGCTTTAGGTAATGGGAAACAGTCCCATCACAAGGGACCATTCTCTTGCCAATGCTGCATTCTTTTGCACTTTTGGATTCAATATTTATCCCAAATGATTTTGGGTACCCCTAGAAACTTCTTGATATTCTTTTTCCTATTTATCTACTGGTCTTTGATATTGAACTTTTCCAAATGCTAAAATCTAAAACATCTCACATCTAAATGATATGTCTCATTCTCAGAGAATTTTGTTTCAAGGTTTTTTTGTTTGTTTTATGTCCCAGAAGATACCCGATACAAAATTTTTGAAGGAGGTGAGGAAATATAATTTTGACAGCAAGGAGAAATCGCTCTATAATATTAAACAACTATGTCTCTAATGTTTAATAAAAAACCTTAATGGTTTTACATACATGATATAAAGATCTTCTTTATTAAGTTAACAAAGAACCATGACATATAAAGTGTCTAATTACACAATCATATAAAATTTATTTATCTTCTATATTGTAACTTAGGTGATTCCCTAGGATTCTAATAAACAAGCACTCCATTGTATTGGGAAAAAAAGCATCACTCCACTTGCTAATTATCCATTTCTTTCCATAGGTTTTAATATTTTAAGATTATCTTATTATCTTTTTTATTTTATTCATAATGTATTTTCCATTTTCCATTTGATTTGTAAATTTGTTTATTTTAAAAATAAACCATTTATTTTCAGATTTGAATTTTATTTTGTGCATGTGTTTTATGTCTTTATTTTCATCTTTGGGCATAAGAAATGAGAATAAGAAGAATTAATGATATGCATAAAAAGAAATGTTAGAAGTTACATTAGTTAAATTTCTCTTTCTGAGAGAAATCTGAGAAAAATGGGAACTTTATATTAAGAACATTTTCTTTACATGTGAATAAAAGAGTTATTTAAATAAAATGAATTGTTCTAGTGTGCCAGGTGTGTGTGTGTGTGTGTGTGTGCGTGTGCCCATGTGTGCCTGTGTGTGCATGTGTGTGTGTGGTTTTGTGTGTATGGAGACAGAGGAAGAATAACAGGGCAGCAGAAAGAGAGCAATGGGCTAGGAGATTAAATGTTGCTCTAGTAGTTTTTAGTCACATCTATTTTAAAGTAAATAGAATTTTTAAAATTTATTATTCACTTATAAGTCCACATATTAAGGTGATTCTCTAAAGTTACCATGAAGAATTGACTCAAATTCAATTAACATTAGCCCTACTTTAGTTTAATATTGTGTTCACTAGATTTAACCAAAGTGATTAATTCAAATGTCTACTATGTGTAGACATTTACATATAGGTATTTTTAATTTTTAATAATCCTGTAAGCTTATTCTTATTATATGCATTTTATAGATGGATGAACTCAGACTTAAAGATATTAAGATAAAAACAGAAATAAATGGAGAAACTAATTGAATTCAGATTCATCTTCCAAATTAGGTACCTCCTCCCCCTCCCTTTTTTACTACACTTCACGTTTTAAGAAAGAGAGAGAGAGAGAGACATTTGCTGCCCTTGCATACACCAATAATCTACCTAGAGAACAAAATTACAGTCCTAGTTTTCTTTTAGGTGAATTCCAGGGAGATTATGACTTTTAAAGGCAGGAGTATTCTAGAGTGTTGATTCTAGATCAGAAAACATGAATTCAAAATTTAGTACCACACAAGAAATCTGGTCTCATCAGTATATAGCCACACCTTACCTTTTTGAGCCCAACAGAATAAATGATCTAATTTATGACTCCCTCTCCGAATAACCTTCAGCATTAAAAAATAACAATTCACATCCTCAACTGCAGTTTTTACAATATGAAAAACATTAAAATATGCCATAAAGGAGGCAGCTTCTTTCAAAGTACTGTGTGAAGACCTTCAGGTATAGCCCATATCCCATGTGATAAGTATCTTCTCCATCCATTCCTCAATGTTACGGAATTCCACCACTCATATCTGTTTCTTTAGCATTGCCCTATTTCAAATGCAAATTTTACATTTTCAGGATGGGGTACCAATTAAAAAAAAAAGAACAATCTTTCTTTAGAGGATCTAGGATAGCACTTTATTTTCAACAGTGATATCCCCATTGGACAGAACATACATTTTCTTAATGTGACTATTTTGAAGTAAAACACACAGTACACACACATGCATGCACACACAATTTGAGCACACAAATTTCCTTTTGTTGAAATCCATCCATATTACTTAAAGGTTATATCGTATTTCTCATGAGATGGGAGAAGCAGTACATTTTCTACTTTTACATTCTCAGGTTTATGAAAGGCAGCTACACAAATTCTCAGTAGGACTGGGACAAAGGAGTTTCCAAAACACACACACACACACACGGGCTTTGAAGATAAGTGAAAATTTAGATTTATCTTTTAAGATCAAACTTAAAATTCTCTAAAACTACTTCACACTCTTGACAAAACTAGTTAAAATGTCTTAAAAATTGAGCACATGTCTCTTCCAATTACCCTTCAAATTCATGTTAAATTTGCTAATTGGAAAGAACTAATCTGGTAAGGAGCACAGCTCCTTTATTCTCTGTAAATTCATAATGATCAAATTCACTGCAAACTTCCAGCTTGTCTTCACAGGCTAGAAAGTCTCTCCATCACTGTTTCATCCCTGGCCCCAAAAGAGTAGGTACTCAACCTCATGGTCTGTCTGCAGCACCTGTTTTCAGCATTGTCAATGGCTGTGATTTATACATTTGGAAATTCTTTCCTTCAGAAAATCACATTGTTTAATCCCTTAAATCTCATGATGAGCTAAGAACCACATTTATCTCAGGGACTTTCCATTGGAATCTCTGGATAAACCCACCTCAGTAACTATTAAAAGTTAATGCTTTGTCAGAAGTCTTAAACTAATTGATTCCTGCCCATTGTCTATGTTGTTACCCCTTTAAATGATTCGTAGTCCAATTCTTCACACATATACATGAAAAAAGGAGATTTTAGTTGATAACAAAATCAATACTATCAACTATCTGATGTTGTGTCCAAAAATTTTAAGAATCAAGAGATATAACTGTGTGGTTCTTAAGAGATGGTAATTCCCTATTGCTCTTTGCTGGTCAGGCTGTCTGGAGCATTGTGTTCAGTCCAGTTCAAGATATGACTCTCAGGAGGTATATATATAAACTGATGATTATTCAGAGGAAAATGATAAAAGTGGGGGAAGAGACTTGATACATGTCTTCTAAGGAATAAGATAAAAATTCTAAAGTTGATCTAAATTTAAAAATGAGAAGAAAATACAGTGAGGTCAAAACAGTTGTGAAATATTTTAAACATTTGAAGATATCAGATCTAAGACCACCAGATAAAAGAGGCAGGGAAGAGTATTTCAGAAAAAATAATTTACAAACAGCTGAAATTAGCTGCCTTTTGGAGGTAGTAAATTCCTCATCCTTGAAGGTAGCAGAGTCTTGGCAATCATTTATAAGAGTGGCATAAATGAGATTCATTAACTGGGTAGATTATTTAACACTGAGATCCTATATTTTTTTTTTAAGTATTTTATTTTTCATTATTTTTTATTAACATATGATGTATTATTTGTTTCAGGGGTATAGGTCTGTGATTCATCAGTCTTACACAATTCACAGCACTCACCATAGTACCTACCCTCCCCAAAGTCCATCATCCAGCCACCCTATCCCTCCACTCCCCTCCACTCCAGCAACCCTCAGTTTGTTTCCTGAGATTAAGAGTCTCTTATGGTTTGTCTCCCTCTCTGGTTTCATCTTGTTTCATTTTTCCTTCCATTCCCCTATGATCCTCTGTCTTGTTTTTCAAATTCCTCATATCAGTGAGATCATATGATACTTGACTTTCTCTGATTGACTTAGGCTAAGTGAAAAGTCAATCAGAGATACTACATTCTTAAGTGTTTATTTATTGCCTCTCCTTTGTAGGATGGACAATGATGAACTACAGTTTGTGGAAGTTTTCACTAGGCATTGTCCTATCTTTCCATTTTCCTATAGATACAGTGGAAGCAGTTTTTGACTTCATTCAGAGAAGCCGAAGGATGATTGTTGTCCTGAGCCCAGACTATGTGACAGAAAAAAGCATCAGCATGCTGGAGTTTAAACTGGGTGTCATGTGCCAGAACTCCATCTCCACCAAGCTCATTGTGGTTGAGTACCGTCCCCTTGAGCATCCACACCCAAGCATCCTGCAGCTGAAGGAATCTGTGTCTTTTGTGAGCTGGGAGGGAGAAAAGTCCAAACATTCTGGCTCTAAATTCTGGAAGGCCTTGCGGTTGGCTCTTCCCCTGAGAAGTCTGAGTGCCAGCTCTGGCTGGAATGAAAGCTGTTCTTCCCAGTCTGACATCAGTCTGGACCATGTTCAAAGGAGGAGAAGTCGTTTGAAAGAGCCCCCAGAACTCCAGGGCTCAGGGAGAGCTGCAGGCAACTCTCCAGCCCCAGACACAATTTCCAAGCACAGAGGGAAGCCCTCTGCAGCCTGTCGTTGCTGTGTCACCTACTGTGAAGGAGAGAGTCATCTCAGGAGCAAGAACCGGGCAGAGATACATACCCAGCCCCAGTGGGAAACACACCTCTGTAAGCCTGTTCCCCAAGAATCAGAAACTCAATGGATACAAAATGGCACCAGATTGGAACCCCCTGCTTCCCAGATCTCAGCCCTTGCTCTTCACCATTTCACGGATTTATCCAATAACAATGACTTCTATATCCTATAATTACCATGTGGTGGGTGGAGGCTGCTATCTATCTATACCAGCCCTCTTTGTGTCATGAACCTATGGGAATAATTGACATTTTTATCATCTAATGGACTACCAGACTGTGTCCCCTTTATTGACTTTTAAAAACTATTTATTTCTAGGAGACAAAAGACCTGAGGACCTGAATCCAGAATTATTGCCTCTAATGGCCTCAGAAGAGCACACTCTTCTTGGGCCCTAGAAGGTCAGTATGTGAAAGTTGCCTAAAGTCTGATCCTCTGTCTTGCCCAATGGTTTCAAACTGAGCAAAGAATTTAAGTGTGTTTCCTTTGAGTTTGTTGATCAACCTCATATTATGAGTCAGTCAGGTGTACTTGGGCTATGACACTTAAACTATGTATATTCCAAGAGAGCATTGTGGAAATGAGTTGATTGTGGTGGAAGCTGTAAGATTAAGTTCTACTAAAAGCCTACAGCACATTTTCCCTGGAAGAACCAAACACACTCACACAGGGATACATGGTGTTCTATCTCACTGTAAACTAGTGTTCTATAAACTGCCTAAAGTTGTTAGCATCAATAAAGTTATATTTTTATGTGATTTCATTTGTACTAACAAATTTTTACTTGTCTTTCCCCTCTTCTTTTTATGGCTTTTGAATTCATATCAGAAGAGAATTCCATTTCAGGAAATCAAGACTTGGTTTAGGTACTAGGAAAGTTTGAGGTGTCTCTTTAGTTTCTTTCTAACGTGTATGGAGGGGAGATTGGGGAAAGGACAGAAAGAGAGTGAGAAAATGTTTCAAATGAAATGGAAGTTTACACAAAAATCTCCTATTTTTAGAACTGACAGCTGAAAAATTCAGTATTGTTAGGGATTCAGTGTAGCATTTGGTGTATGTATCCCTTCTTTGCATTCAAGATTCTGAAGAAGGGATAGTCAGTCCACGTGCCTACAAGAATCAGAAAGTAAGAAAAAAGAGAAAAGGGGGCTAGATATAAGCATAATACACATGCTGTCCATCTAATACCCATATGTTTAGGGACATAGGTATAGGTACATATTTCTTTACTTGAAACATTTTAACACGATCATAAAAGGCACATGGCATTTGATCTACCAGTGAGGGAGATAATAGAGATGATTGGGCCTGTGGGTAACTGAAGAATATTTCTTAAAAAGGGAGCATCCTCTACTCAGCTCCATCATGATAGTTGTCACTCAGCCCCATTGTTGGCAGATTGTACAGTTTTTCAAAAGAATCTAAAAATTAAGATTTGTACGTAGTCTCTCAACTACAGGATGTTTTAAATTTAAAATAAAAGAAAAAAAAGAACCAACCAAAACACATGAACACGTAGTCAGCCTGAGGGCCACTAGTTTGTAATTTTAGAACTAAAATATTCACCCACAGAGTATATATCTGAGTGGGGATTCAAGTGTCCTTGGCAATACTGAGACTAGAGAACACAGGCAGGACCTAGGACATAATGGGACACTTTTATTCCCTCCCCAAATAAAAAACATCTGAATCCTCAAAAATAAGGCTGATCTGACCTACCATTCATCAGAGGAGGAAAAAAGCCAGAAAATTGTGTGCCTTCCATCTACTCTGATGGATGAGTACAGGCTCCCTGTCTGGTGAGGTTACTCTAAAAAAAAAAATAGAAGCACAATCTACTCCCCCTAAACAGGAACAGAACAAAAAGAGCAAAAGACCATACCAGGCGTGAGCAGTCACCTTCAGTACATTAGTGCTGGCTGCTAGTTAGCTATGGCCCAATGAATGTCAGCCTTTCTCAGTCACTAATAGTGAAGGATGGGTGGAGAAAGAAGCCACACATTTCATCCCACTACTCCACTTGGAGAGAAAAGCAGAAAATCCCTTCTCTGTTGAAACAAACTATTACATCCTTTTCCTGTTAAAAGAAAAAGATGTGAGAATAAGGGACACCCCAGAGTAAATGTGACTCATCATGGAACTTGTAATTAGGAAATGACAGACCACCCTACCTGAATATCTAGCAGAAAACAATCCATATTCTATATTGCATTTCTTCTTGAACAAATTAATCCAACCTTGATGTATGTTCAAGGATCTTCACTTGGAAGACAGACAGCAGTTTCTCTCCCAGTCTATTAAAAGGGAGTACTGTATGTTGCTCCAAATCCTAAAAAGGGAGAGAATGTTTTTACCCATAATCAGTCTTATTCCTTATCAGCTCAGTGTCCCAACTACAAAATATCTTTGGAAAAATTGAGAAACTACTCTTGTCATTTATGAATTATTTTTCGTGTGTGAAAAAAATAAAGGATAAGTGGCAAAGGCATGGAAATTAAACATGAGTTCTTATGAATGAGTAGCCAGATAACCGTGTTTTCAAAAGGTAAGTTAGTTTTGGTCAGTATCAATTTCCATTAACAATATAAGGACAGTGTAAGCACTATAAAGTCATAGCTTTTGGCGTTAGCTACACAGGGGTCAGAAAGGTAATGGACCATATTCCTACTGTATGAAGAAAGGCTAGGAGGTTATGTTATTAGTCTCTGACCAAACATTCCATACTTGAGTGTAATATTCATTGCCATTTATTTCAATGAGGCAAATGATAAGAAAATTTTCTCATGGGTCATGCATATTCATAACTGATATGATTGCAGGTTAAATGGATATCATTTACATAGGAATGTTGCCTATTTAGGAGCAGGAGTTTTAAGTCAAGTAGAGATGAATGTGAGTATTGCTTCTCTACTAATTATCTGTTTGACTATGGGCTCTCTGGGCCTCAATCTCCTACTAGCTAAAATGGAGATCATATTAACCTCACTGAGTTTTGTGGGCATTAAATGATAGAATGCATGTAAGTGCATAGCACAGTTCCTGGCGCATTATAAGTGCTTGATAAGTGTTGGCCAGTACTATTGCCGTGAAATCATGCTCATGGTTGCATAAACTTATATTTGCATAATGATTTAAGACTCACAAATTGATTTTGTATGTCTCACTTTTCTTTCCTTATCTTTCTTTTTTTTAAATCTCACAAAATGCACCAAAGTAGTACATAGCAGGAACATATTATCCAGGTTAAGTGACTTTCCTAATGACACTCAGCCAATTAGCAATATGGTTGGGCCTGTAATCTAGGCTTCTGACACCTGACCCAGTACCAATTCTGGAACGATTCCTATAAGATTCATGTGGAAGTATTTCTAATTGTAACTATTTAATTTGAACCATTATACATTCAAATCAACAAGTCAATTAATGTAAACCCACAAGCAGCTAATTAAATGTCATATCAAGTGTCTGATGTGTCATCTGGCCTTGTCATATTATGATTTTATATAATTTCATTTTTTAATATTATAACATTTGTTTAAGAATTTTAGAAGTGGAACCATTTTTTTTGTGTCTTCCAGACTTTATGATCAGGTTATAATTTTTCTCTCAAAATAAATTATTTGTATTTGTCTTAATGGAAAATAAAAATGTATCCACCATTTACCTTGAAAAACAAATTTAGTCTTTCAGCAGTTATGATTTACACTGTGAGTTCTAGTCACCATCTCTTATAACTAGTAAAACCTTGAATAAAGTATTCACTTCCAGTTTGAAAAGTTGAAATGGTAAAACTAATGTGCATGAAAATGCCATCAATAATAAATTAGTCTAGTTATAAAGCTATATGAACACAGGACAATCAATCCCTACAGCAATGGTTTCAAAATTTTTGTGTCTAAAAATTGTTTGGGGGGCATCTTACAGCAGAGATCCTGGGACAAGTTCCTCCCCCGGGGGAGATGATTTATTGGGTACTGGGCATTGTCTAGGAGTCTGCTTTTTGATATTGTGCCCTTGATAATTCAGTTAAGGTATTCCATGGGTCAACTACTACTTATAAGAATTCTTTCAAACCCTTCCCATATTTTTTATATTATTATTCAGGTTTAAGAGGAGGAAAGTCTTATTAGAGTCTGGTCCAAGGCTTCTCAAAGTGTGTTCCTTGATGAATCCATATTGGAACTATTTTGAGTTCATGTAAAAATGCATATTTCTTGACCCATCCAAGAATAACTAAATGAAGATCTCTAGAGTGGGGGCAGATTTGCACTTGCAATAAACTTTCTGGGTGATTCTGATGCACAAAAAGTTTAAGAACCATTAATTTTATCTCTCTTTAACTCCTTTTTTACCCTTGTAGGCTCTGATTTTCTCCAGCCAAGAAGGACTACAAATCATCCTTTTAACAAGGTGTTTGCAGGCAATAGATGAAAATATAGGACATGTTTAGCCCTTGAATTGCTTCGACACAGGAGACAAATAGAGGAGTGGTTGGTACAGTGTATTTCTAACATATGAAGCATCAAACACTGACATTTGGAATCTGGTAGGATTGCTGTGGTCATCACATGTATTAATCAGATTCAGATAAGCTATGCTCTGCTAACAAATAACCCCAACATTTCAGTAGCTTTATATAACAAGACTTATTTCTTGTTTATGCTATATGTCCATATAGGGGCTTACACTTTTGTAGTTTTGCCATCTGAAATGTGTGGCTTCCTGCTATTCTAAACTTCAGCCTAAATATGACACTTAACCACTCTCACTTACAACCCATTGGTCAAAACTAGCTATGGCACTGATCTAGTCATAGAGAAGGCTGGAAAATGCATTCTTCCTGTGTTCTTGGGAAGAGAAAATGAAATGGAACTTGGTGAACACATAGGGTTGTCTTTGCCTAAGAATGAGATATTGAGATTGCCTGAAGAGGCAAGAGAACTACAACTGGAGTTATGTTACATACTTTGATAATGAAGAAATGGAATGATTTTCCTGCCGAGACCCCACCTCCACTTGCCAAGGTGTCAAGTCAGGTACTTATGAAAAAACAGTGTACAGAAATGAATAGGGTTTGTCCCTAATTTTCCTAAAGGAAAGTTGTTGAAGGCATACATAATAATTACAGCTCCTGGTCAAGAAAAAGCATTCTTAAAAATTGGTAAGTTTCTGTATTTGGTTAATTTCCATTCAGTGACTTTAGGTAGTTCTCTAAGAATGTGATGCTCAAACCATCTGTCAATGAGCCATTTCATTTTTGAATATCCAGGGAGCCTCAGAAGGATTGAAGACATTTAGAACACAGCAGAGCATGTAACACAGTCATTAGAAAGCCTCCCTTGATCTATTTATCTGAAGAGCCAAGTGGGGAATTCAAACGGAACATGCTAGAGACCAGATGAAGGAAGAGACAAATGCTGCTCTGGGTACTATGAAGTCAGCTGCTATCTACGCATCTGTTCTCTCTATAATTTGGACTCTCTGTATTAAAGATTTGAATTTTTATGACTTGTCTAATGTTGTGCAGTATCATTTGGTCATGAAGAAATCTCTCTTTGGGTTAGTGAAGATCAGTGCTTAAGGAGCCTCGATCCATACTAACAAGTTATGACGCTGAACAAAGAAAAAGTTGGATTGCTTAGGATAGTAAGGATATTATTGACATACTCAAAATTCTCTAGAGAGTAACTTACGAAGCTTTTCTCTTGGATAATACAAAACACTTATAAATATTTAAATGGAAAAAAAATTGGCTCTTTGAAATGGGCTCATAGAAAGAAAGCAGAAAGATTCAAAATCTGGACTCAGATCATGAACTATATTATCCTACTTTAGGTGATGGGAATTTTAATACTCTGTTGCTGTATTGAAAAAACAAAGTGGGGTGTCTGGGTGACTCAGTCGTTTAGTGTCTACCTTCAGCTCAGGTCATGATCCCAGCGGCCTGGGATAGAGCCCCACATCGGGCTCCCTGCTCAGCAGGAAGCCTGCTTCTCCCTCTCCCACTCTCCCTGCTTGTGTTCCTGCTCTCGCTATCTCTCTCTGTGAAATAAATAAATAAAATCTTAAAAAAAAAAAAAAAAACAAAGTAAGATCAAAGCTGATATGTTTATTTTTCATTTAAGACACAAAGCCATACATAAAACTACTTTTCTATTGTCAAAAACTATGCTACATGCTTGCAGTGAGTTTATAATTCAATACCATGTTTTGAAACACTTGAGGCAAGTGGTTCTTTTAAAAAATTGCACATATTTGGGGCCTACCTCAGACTACTAAATCTCCCAAAATTATTTAGATGTATACTTTTGTAAAGAATAATGGACTTAAGTACCTTTATAATATTTGCAAATGTTTCTGTGAGAAATCAGTGATAACACATTATAAATTTGGAGAAAAAAAGATAAAAGGAAATCCCGATCTTTTAGTCAATATTTTTTTTTTCTTAAAAAGCAAACCTTAAAACTCACTGCCAAATACTGGAATTTGAGCCCTTTATTTCCATATCTTACTTTGAAATTTCATAAAATAGGAGAAAAAAAAAGGTAGATAATAAAATTATAGAAATAATCAATGTAGTTAATTAACGGAGAGCCAAAGAAGGTTGGAACGCTAGTATTTATTACATCCATGTCATCAGTCATCTACAATGGGACAAAATGTTCAAGGGGTAACTTGGCTATTGGCAAAGACAATTAAATGCCTTCTAAGAAGAACCAAAAGAAAAAAAGAGAGAATAAGTGAACCCACTCACTCATTTACAAACCTTAGTACTATAACATAGAAGAGACACCCAGAACAATTGCCACAGCTAAAATGTGGAGTAAGTGTCAGGGTTTGGGGAATAAAGCTGAATGGTCACTTCTAAAAATAAGGGCTTTTGATATAGTGGAATCAGGAGACCTGAACTGCAGTGCCAGTTCTCTTTACTGTGTGATTTCAGACACTTTTGCTCTCAAGTTCTTAATTTCCCCACATATTATATGGGTACAATATAATAGCTACCTCATTAGACTGTTGTAAGGGTAAAATAATAAATGTGAGCCCCTAACATCTGTAAATTACATGTTTGGTAGTGATATTATTATTATTATTATTATTATTATTATCATTACTACATTGTAAAAGAAAGCTGCAGAAAAGAAAGAGGCTCAATAGAAGTTCCTTAACCTGCTGAATACTAGGGTACTGTCCAGAGCACATAGTCTAACTGTAATCCTTCATAACGTAAAAATTAAAGAATAAACAATACAATTTCATATGACTCTAAATGTTGAAGACTATAAAAAAAATCACAGATTATGAAAAAGTAATTTTTTTAAAAAATGCCATCTGTTTTGTACTACCATATAACCAACTATCTAATAACAGCTTAAAACAACAAATATTGATTATCTCACATTTTCCGTGGGTCTGGGTCAGGAATTTGGGAGAAGCTTAGCTGGGTGTTTCTTACTCAGAGCTACTCATGAGGTTGCTATCAAACTGTTGACCAGGGCAAAGTCCCTCTGAACACCACCGGGGCTGGAAGATCCACCTCCAAGTGCAGGCACATAAGTTTTGGTTGGAAGCCTAAGTGCCTATTTGTATGAACCTCCATAGGCTGCTTGAGTATCCTAGTGACACATACCTGGCTCAGCCCAGAGCAAGAGATCCCAAAGAGAGAGAGCAAGGAGGAAATCACGGTGCCTTCAAGACCTAGTCTCGAAACTGACGTATCATCACTTGTACGATATTCTATTGGCTAGAAATGAGTCTAAGCCCCATCCAAATTCAAGAGGAAGGGAATTCATCCCTATCTCTTTTTTTTTTAAAGATTTTATTTATTTATTTGAGACAGAGAGAATGAGAGAGAGAGAGCATGAGAAGGAGGAGGGTCAGAGGGAGAAGCAGACTCCCCGCCGAGCAGGGAGCCCGATGCGGGACTCGATCCCGGGACTCCAGGATCATGACCTGAGCCGAAGGCAGTCGCTTAACCGACTGAGCCACCCAGGCGCCCATCCCTATCTCTTAAAGGAAGGAGTATCAAAAAATTTGGGGACATCTTTTAGAGCCAGCACTATAACATAGACAACCATTTATTTTTCAGTTGAATAAATTCAAGTCCAGAAAAGGAAAGTGACAGTTCCTCAGGCTTCCTAACTTTGTCCCTAACATAGTAAGCTAACTAGCTGTAGAGGTGTCACAACTCAAATGAGAGCTGTATTGTTCTGACTAGGACATTTCTTTTTCCTGGTGGAAGATGAAGAATGGGGAAGAATTCAGTCATCGGTAGTCCCGGTTACCTCTGTCTCCGTTTTCTGCCTGTCTGCCTCACCCTTTCTTTCTCCCTTCTCTATCTCTCTCTCTGTGTCTCTCTCTAACTCCTCCTCCCTCCTTCCCCTTTCCCTCATTCTGTTTTAGTCCACAAAGAGACAGTAGGCTCTAAAAGTTGCAGGAGGATGAGATGAACAAAGCTGATTAGTCACATTCTTGGTCTGGGGTTTGAGTATTGAAACACCTTTTATTTTAACCTCTAAAGTGATTGAAAGTGACTGTTTATTCCAAAAAGCAGCCAATGAAAGAGGAAAAATGAGGAGGTAACTGCTTTCTCTGAAGTAACCCAGCTTCTCATCTTAGCTCTGAACTTAAATGGTTATATACAAGAAATCAAAGCATTTCTCTTCTGTATCTCAGACTTCTGAGCCCCCAAAATGGATAGAATTGGACTAGCAAGTCTGTAGGATGTTATCATTCTATGCTTCTTTGATTCACTGAGTAATCCTCAGATAACCCCTTCTCCTCCTCCTGTGTCACACACATCAGCATCCAAGGTTTAGTGAGATTTGAAAGAATATTTAAAAGGTGCAAGTGTTCTTCCCAAAGAGTCATAAAGAATGCTTCTCTCTGTTTAGACCTAGTTCCTGTAATGCATTTCTCCCTTGTGAAGTTAAACAGCTAACTTCTGTTCTCCTCCCTTATCTGCTGCCTATCACTCTCTGGGGCTCATGGCTATGAGAAGATATATCAAGTTTACCAGGAGCCTACTCATAGTTCAACTCTGGTGCCTCCAATTTCTCTAAACCAATTTTAATCTTAAGTCTCAAGGTCACTACTTTGTAAACAAGACTGAACAAATATTACCTTTTGTCTTCCTAACAGTTTTATGCCCTTATTTCTTACCCATGCAAACCTCAAGCAACCTTCCTGTTGTGATACATATCCATGTATTTCATGATGCCAAAAAACATAAAGGGAGACTAATTTTGAAATTACACAGTGTAGAAACAGCAATAGGAATGAGATCTGAGTTCTAATCCAAACTATAATTCTTCTCCTTCTTCTTCTCTCTCTCTCTCTCTTTTTTTTTTTTTTTGCTTTTGCTATGAGACTTTGGGGAAAGCACTGAACTGCACAATGTTCTCCCCATCAATACAATTCAAGGATCGCTATGTGTCTTTCCATCTCTGATATTCTAGGAGTTAGTGTAATAGTAACAAAGCAAGACTTTCTTATGTATTTCAGGGTTACCCATGGTTCTCTCCAAATAATCTGAAGTCAGATGTCTAAGAAAGTGCATAAAATGCTAGTTAAGTTGCACAAAGTGAAACCAAATCTCAGAGATCTCTCCTCTCCACTCATCCTGAGTCAATTGCTTGCCAAATGTTGTTGATTCTACTTCCAAAAAGCTTTTCAAAAATTCTCCTCTCTTCTTCTCCCCAAGAATTCTATGAATTTAAACTACATATGCTCCAAACACTATTTCCTGAATATGCTGTGTAACTTTTATGCTCCATGTGCCTTTGCTAATATTACTTCTGCATGGAATGCCCACTCTTCTCCTCCTCCCTGTAAGTGCTCTTTCAATGTTTTCAAACCTATGAAACTTTCCCAGGCAGTGTTGAATGCTCCTTCCTTTATACTTGTGTTGCTCATAACACTTCTGTTATTGAATTATAAATTTCTATCTCTCCCTTTCACCTGCTGTACTGTAAGCTCCCATGGGCTAATGCTATATATTGAATCTCTAATTTGAGCACTTAGCATGATGACAAGCACATAACAGTTTTTCCATTCATGTTTCCTTAAACAAATTAATTATCATGACCACTATCATTGGAAACAAAGTAATAGAGCTTTTCCTCTTTCTTCTATTTCCCCTCCATTATAGATGCAGTGTTGTACACAAGGCACCATTTTAGGCTTTTGTTCATCACTGTATAAAAAGAATTCCAATATTGGGATCCTGGGGTTCCCAACACCACATCCAGCATCACTAATTTTTGCCCTTGGCATTGTTTGAGGACAGATGATCCATGACCTAGTAGGGGTGGAAAGAGCCCCAGCAGTGCCATGCCTGGCCTGGTTCCCACCCTCACATTAAGGACTCCCACCCCTGCTACACTCTATCTGCAATAACAGCTGAGGCTGGAATCAGTACCATGCTCATCGGCAGATGTTCTGTTTGTGATGTTGCTATTAAATAGGCTCAAAATGACAGCTGTGATAAACATGCTCTACCTACAGTGTTCCATAGAGTATTTCTGGCTAAGGAATTCAAGCAGAAAAACATTAAATGTATTTACTGTTTTAAAATCTACATGATATTAGAAAAATGAAATAATGTGCTGTGTGGATTCAGGGTCAGTTGGTAATTATGGCATGAGTTCTTCCAAGAGCCCTGGATCATATATTTTTTTCCCCTGTGGGTCAATATATTCTTCACAATCTATGTGACAGCTCTCCTCTCCTCACTGCTTCTGTGGTTTAGGACTCATCACCTCTCCCAGTGGCTTTTTAGTTTATTTGAAGGTCATCAATCTCCCCTCTCCAAACTTGGGTACACAAATCAATCTGTCTAGTATACAACTCTGACTGTGACGTTTCAAGTCTCAAAGAATTTAATTTGGCATCTAATTTCCTACAAGATACAATTTGTTTTGATTTGTTTTACCAAACAACCAAATTCAGGGTAACTGAATTTAGGGCACTCTATTCTCTGGCCTCAGCCTCTCTTCAGCATCTTACTTTTTCTGATTCCATATGCACTCGACACACAACCCAACTAAAAGACTTACTGTTTCTTGAATACTTTTTCCATCAGTGTGACCTTGTTCAGGTTGTTACTGTCTGGAGAATCTCTTCTTCTCATCTCACATGTCACTCTCAAGGTGCAATCCAAATTCCATTTTTCTGATACCACCAACAGAAAATATTTTCTTTCTTATTAAATCCCCCATAACATTTCTTTTGGGTTCTTTGTTTGTTTGTTTATTCACTCACATGACAATATTAATTAAGCATCTACTCCGTACCCAGAGCCACTGTAAAACTCAAAACATATCAATGAATAAAACAGACCAAATTGCTTCCTCTTCTCAAGCTTACATTCTAGTGGCAGGAGACAGAAAATAAATAAGTGAAACCCAGAGCACGTTATTCAGTGGTAAATTCCACAGATTCAGATTAAGCAGAGACATGGTATAGGAAGTGTCAAGAGGGGATTTTCAACTTTAAATAGTATTCATAGAAATCCCCAAGGAGAAGATGGCTTTTGAGTGAAGGCCTAAGCACCGTGGAGGAATGAACAGACTTAATAGCAACTGTAAAAGGCATAAGATGTTAAGAAAGAAAGAAAGAAAGAAAGAAAGAAAGAAAGAAAGAAAGAAAGAAAAGAGGACTCTTGTGGTTGGAATATAAGAAGTATGTGAGAGAGTAGAAAATGAAATCACTGTAGTGAGTTGACAGTAATGTATATACTTGTAGACCATTGTAAGAACTTTTCAGTTTACTCTGAGTGTAATGGCAAATGTATCATCCATAGTCCCAGCAGGAACAGATATCATACATAAACTGGGAAATTTAATGGTAGTTTAATAAACTCTACTTACAAGTGTATGGACAAGATTTAAGAAGCCTAATATGGAATCTTACAGTACCCAGTACCAGTAGCAGGGGGCAACATAACTATCATTGGCCTAAAGTGGCAAGGGGAGGAGTGGTTATGAGGAACCAAGGGTGTCTGTGTGGAATGAGCTATAAGGCAGCACCTGTGGCTTTAAACAGAGGGAAATATTCAACTCTTGTTGACCAGATAGAAGCAGAGGAAAACCTACGCCTCACTCTGCTCCTGCCCACCAATCTCTGGCTAGTGCCTTTCATTCTTTAATCCAACCAGAGCCCAAATATCAAGGAATCTTGTACACACAATCTAAAAGATTCTGTCTCTTTGGGCATAAAACAAGGTAGGGAAAGACAGAAAGGATCTAGGGAGCACAGAAGATATTCAGATCTGGGATCTCTTGGAGGGTTCTGAGCAGAGGGGAACATGATATAACTTTAATCGTATCAAGACATTGATTCTTTTGTGAAGAATAAACTCAGGGGAACATGATTACAGGTGAGAGGCTACTACAGTAAACAAAGTGAGACATTATGGGGATCTGTATTAGCATGGCACAAGGGAGTGGTGACAAGTGGTTGCAAACTATGCTTTTCAAAAAAGTTAAGCTTACAGAGGGCGCCTGAGTGGCTCAGTTGGTTGAGCCTCTAACTCTTGGTTTTGGCTCAGGTCATGATCTCATGGGTCGTGAGATGGAGCCCCAAGTTGGGATCTGCGCTAAGCAGGAGTCTACTTGAGATTCTCTCTCTCTGCCCCTCCCCCCACTTGCACGCATGCATTCTCTTTCTCTAAAATAAGTAAGTAAATCTTTTTTTTTTAAAGTTAAGCTTACAGGAACTTCTGACATATTAGATAAAGGATTTGAAAATATAAGATAAAGATAAATTCACTGTCTGGGGCCAAGCCACTGTAAAGGAGGAGTGGCAGTGTTGACCAAGGGAGTACATTAGAGATTTTTTTTTTTTTTAAGTTCAAAAAGCTTTAGACTTCAAAGTGATCATGTTTAGGAGAAAACCTAGTGCTAGGAAGCCGTCATTCAAGAGAAAGGACTGGTCAGGATATATTCATTTTGAAATCATCAGAAGCCATTAGGAAAAAAGTGGATGTCTCGAGGAAAGAAAAGTTCCAAGGAGTATCCCTGAGGCACCAGTGTAATGGAAGGTCAAGATGATGAGAAGGAAACAATAAGGAGTCCAAAAAAAGAAAGAAAGAAAGAAAGAAAGCCAGGAAGAATGTAGAACTCTGGAAGTCAAGTGAAGAAAATGTTTGGAGGAAAGAGTCAATATGGCAAGTGCTGGAGCTGAGTCAAGTGAGATGAGCACTGAGAACTGACTACTGCATTTAGCAACAAGAGAGGTCATTGGTGAGCTTGACAAGAGGAACTTTGTGGGGTGGTGGGAGCAGATCCTGCTTGAAGCAAGTTCAAGACAGAGGGGAAAGAGAACTGGGCACAGAAAGTAAAATAATTTTAAAAGAATTTGACTGTAAGAGAGAACAGAATGAGATGGCTTTTTGAGGTGTACATGGCATCAAGTAGTATTTTGTTTTTGTTTCTCCCATGCTCATGAGAATAATAACAATAAGGGTTCACTTCAGAATTATAGTCCTGAGTTTGATATGAGACCATTCAACATACTTGTGTGTTATCATCACCCCATATTTAGCTGCACATGGACATATAGGTATAGAGGGAAAATTAAAAATGCAGGATAGGGAGGAGAAAATTACTGGAAAAATGAACCTCTATGAATTGAATCTAGTGCACAACTGGATGGGTTTCTTTAAAAGGCACAGTGTTCGGAGCAACAGGAGTGATGCTAGTAGGGGAAGAGATGTAGTGCTGGGAATTTGAGGACTGTCTTTTCTGGTTCTCTTTTATTGCTTTCTAAATGGGAAATACAATAATCAGCTTATATTGAGACTGGGAGAGTAGGTGTTGGGTGTTGGATATTTGAGACAAAGGACCAGGTATGAAATAGTCATCTAGGAAAGTAAGAAAGTGAATGGTTCTGGGCAATGTAGTATTATTTCTGAGGAGCAACAAGGGTCTACATGAGGATGATGGTCATGAAATTGATAGGAGATCAATCAACATGGTTGTATGCTTTTCTCCACCACATTTGGCTACACATATGAAGATAGACAGATTTACCTAGGATAGGATTGAAAATACCTGCAAAAGCATGATTATGTTGATTATAGAATTTAAGCCACATAAGGAGTCAATTGAGGACATGAAGGAGAAGGAATAGTGAAAAGTGGTAAAATCAATAGTTTGGAGTTCTTGGTAAGGTCAAACAATTGTTAGAATAAGGGTAATAGGCCAGGCGAGCTAGAAAGATAGGAAGGGAGAAGGTACTTAAAACTGAGATTGTAGATAAATTAAAATTATTCAGCCTCATAACATTGAAGGTCAGATAATGGCAGTGAGGTAGATTGAAGACAGGACAACTGGAGAAGAGAAGCTCAAATAATTGAGAAGCTAAAGTATTGGGACTATGATGTATGGGAATATTTTAATCACCAAGAATTAAGGCAGTACTATTGAGAGAGTGACAGTGTCACAAAGTAAGAGGGAGGGATCACAATCTGGTATATGACTGCATTCAAAAGACAATCTGGGTGGTATACTGGAATTTAAAGCTGGAGAATTTTATAAAGGAGGGAGGGAAAAGGATCTAGAAGCAAAACAGAGAAAGGAGGACACTTATTTCATGGCCAGACCTGTTGTATAAGAGGTGTGGGAAGAACACAACCACTACTTGAGCAGGTTAAAGAACAAACAGTATTCTCAAGGCAAACCAGCTTCTACTAGAATAAGAAGAATAGGTATTTTACAGAGAAGTTATAGAAGATATCAGACAGTCTGCTGATGATTAACCATGACTTCTAGAGAGCTTGGTGAAAGTGGTATAGAGTTTGGAGAGGGGTAGGAGAGGAGGTCAGAAATAGGGAAAAACAGAAACCTTTGGGTTCATGGGAACTTTGGGTCCCATGGGTCACCTATGATACAAGTAATCAGATGGATCCAAGCAGACAGATGGATGGGAGATTGGATCAAGTTGGGGGGTACATAAAGAGATCTATGAGGAGGAAAGTTTAATGGTTTAGAGATGATGAGAGAGTCTTAAGTGTATTGTGGTCATAGCTGATGCAAACCATGACAGAGCATGATAGGATTGGTCCCAATATTCTCTAGGGAGAAAAAGTCATGAGGCTGGGAGTGCTGGACTTAGAGTCACTGGTTTCTCCAGGAGCACAAACAGTCCTGGGGCTCTCTCTTAACCCAAATTAGTGGAAGTGTGAGGGATAAAAAAAAATAGGCTCTCCTGTATATAGTGATTTGTTTATATATTTTATAGTACCCAATTAAGAGTCCCTTGAAAGCATGATTATTGCTGTTTCCTTAGTTTCTCTATGCTCTCTCCAAGATCTTACACATGGAAGCTGCTTTAGAAGGCATTTTGAAGTAATGATCTAGCCACCCTCAGTTCCTACTGATCATTCATTTTTCTATTCCACCCTAAATTTGCTCAGTATACTTTTTCAATGCTTTGTCCTTGGAATGCCTACTGTTTCAAGTGCCCTTCCCCTGCCAGATGTGATACTGTATGGATGTGATTGCTATGACATTTAGCCACAACAACAACCTAATCCCATTTCTCCAAACTATCACCCTCTTTGACCATCCCTATGTCTTTGCTGTCCTTGTTGACCCAAATGCCCACTACTCTACCTTCCACAACCACTTGTTCACTTTATGAACTTTTATTCATTATTTGAGACACAACACAAATATTACTAACAAATACACGACCAAGACTTTTTTTTTCTTTGCAACCCAGTATCCATATTCCCTTTTCAGAGTAATAGCATTCTGATTTTTTTTTTTTTTAGGGCATTCAGCTCTTCTTTCTCTCAATTCTTAATTTCTGGGTAGGATTAGATCCGGAAGAAGGCATATAATTTAAGCCCACCCAATCAGCAGTATTTTTTTCCAGCTCCAATAATTAGTTTATAAAAGGCATATGGTCCAAATCAATCCAAAGAAATTGAACTGGGACTACTACTGGAATGTTCAAAAAGGAAAATAATCTTTTGGTGAGGTTACTAGGAGAATAGAAGCTGCTAAGCTCTCATCTGCTGGATGAAACCGACAGAGGGAAAAAGAGCAGCCAATTGATGAAGAGAGAATAACTTCCTGAAGACCTATTTTGAGTTCCTGGATCCAGCAATATCTACAGCATTTTCTCTCTGGACTTTACAACCATATGATCCAATAATTTTTCTTTTTTCTGTAAGATGGATGGAATATCTTTCATTTATAAATAAAAGAACCATGACTAATACGATGATTTAATATGATGGAGCATCAGAAGTCCTGTGTCCATTAATCAAAACCCAAGCTCCTGAGAATTACTGGGCCTTCAGGGACCCCTAACACGAACAGTCTCTTTGACGTGGGGAGAAAAGCCCTTGTCTAGGACTCTCCCCTCAGCTCTAATCCTCTATTTATACTTCAAGTATGATGAATAACAGCAGTCAGGCCATTAATGCAGAGATAATTAGCCAAAGATAATGAAGAGGAAATTCTTCTTCCTTTTGAAAGCCACCCAAAGTCTACAATTAAAGGTTCACTCAATTATGACAGTGCCTATATTCAACATAAGTCACATAGTCTGAAGATAAAACCTGCCCTTGAGAAAAACAAAGAAAAGTTTAAAATCAAACTGTCTCAAAGGAAGTCTGCTTCCTATTACATTTTATTAAACTGCTTACCCTTAGGAAGAGTTTCAATGTATTTTATTCATGAATTTCAAATTTTTATTCAGAGCTATAAATCAATTAATTAATCAATTATTGTTAATTCAGCAACCCAGAACAGAACAGAGAAAGGTTACACACAAAAAAGGCAGAGAGAACTTTTCCAAATACACTGCATAATTACTTGCCAATTTTGAAAAGTCAATCAAAGACATACCATGTTAGTTATTCTTGTGAAACACATTATCTTTTGAAGAATTATAAGGGAAAACATAAAGATAATGCACTTTTCCTCTGGAGTATAACAGAATCACAGTCACATCCTTAACACACTACACTGTTTTGTTACATACACTTTCATCTGAAAAATCCTAGCCAAATATCTACATTGAAAACTATTCAGGGAATTACATTAATTGCATAAAACAGGCCATCGTGATTGGCCATCAAGTTCAATTAACCATAGACAGCAGCCGTCTCCTAAAGCATATTTCTGATGGCTTACATTGATTAAACTGTACAAAAGAAAAAAAGCCACAGCTGTATACTTTATCAATAACTGCATTTATAGAAAGTGTTTTCCTTAAAAAACTAAAATACTTCTTCCAACTATATAGTCCTTTTCAATCTTGTTGACCTTGAAATTTGCTATAAAGGATTGTGTTGGAAGGCAGCAGGGGACTGACTGGAGAGAGAGGGAGATGAAGGGTGGTAGGATTTACCTACCTTCACTCATATTATGACATTCAATCATTCTAAGGACAATAAGAAGCCGGTATAATTATTCCCATTTCAAAAATTAGATAACCAAGATTAGAAAAATTAACTTGCTCAGGATCAAGCAGCTATGAAGTGGCAGAACGAATATTTGGAAACCAGATAAACCTGGTTCCAAAGACTAAGCTTTCTTAACAAATCAGGCTGCTTCATAACATTTCAAAGCAATATGATTCTTAAATGATTGTTTATATTTTTGGCACCATTGACATATTATAATAATGAAATATGACCAAGAATGGTTTGATGATTAATAAGCTTTATTATTTTGTCATTACAAATCACAGATTATAATAAGACTATATAAATGATCTTGTGAATCAAAATATAACTTTCTGTTATGATGATAGCAATAACAATATGTCATATTCCTATAATGTTTTACAGTTTAAAAATATTTGCACACACACTACCTACTTCTGATTCTGATCTTGTAACAACCTGTGAAGTAGGCAGAGCAAATTTTATCCTCACTATTTTAAAGTTGAGGAAATTGAGGGACAGAAAAGAGTTTGCTCAGGTCAGATGGATGCAGAACTTAAGTGAAAGCACAGCCATTCATTTGTTGATGGATTCACTCTTTCAACAAATACTTTTGCATATCTATTATGTCATACTCACTCTTATTTCTTAAGTGATAACCAATCTATTATTCATTTCATAAACCTGCACTTTACATTACAGAGTATATGAAGTATGTTAATAACAGTGCCTACCAAGGCCTAACTAACATCTTTTCAAGTCCCGACCTACAATCCCTGCTAAAAGAAGGTGACTTAGGTTGTTCTTGGAGTGGGTGCACTCAGACTGGCTCAAGAGCAGCAAATCCATAAATTGGCTGCTAACATATGGTCTAACATAAAATATCTGCTCATAGAGACAATGGCTATTGAATAGGAAGACACTCAAAAAGAGACAAACTGAGGGAGTAGAAGAGCCAGACTTCAATTTAAAGGGTGGGCTAAATGGAGCATGAGCTCTTGATATTACTCTGAAAACATAGTAATGTGGACTAATATATTTTAAATAAATTAAAAACAATTAGACAGGCTATAAAGCAAAAACAGGAAATATCTAGATGCCATAAATGAAAAGTAATCCCAGAGCCATAGCAATAATCAAGAGTTGAAGCCATGTTGTTTCTGGGAAAGTAAGAATATATGTGTTAGTGACTTGAATTTTTAATGCTGCATACAAAAATTAATCAATGCAGTGAGAACTGTAGCTGGGCTCTTAGTGTAAGCCAGAAGCCAAATAAGTGCTACTCTGTATATGCATAGAGTCCTAAAATCTCTGAAATCTCTGCTCACTGAGCAATGGTTTCTGAAATCATAAGCATGAACTGAGTCACCAGTAAGAGCTTGAGATCTTAGCCCCATACCCCTATGCAGCCCAAATTTATATCACTTGAAATATTTGGAAGAACCTCAAGAGAAAAAGCAATATAAAAATTGGAACCAGCCTACCCAGAAGGCCTAGGCCAAGGCAGTGATAAAACTGCCCCATAGAGGAACCCTCCTACACTGTTGGTGGGAATGCAAGCTGGTGCTGCCACTCTGGAAAACAATATGGAGTTTCCTCAAAAAGTTGAAAATAGAGCTACCCTACGACCCAGCAATTGCACTACTGGGTATTTACTCCAATGATACAAATGTAGTGATCCGAAGGGGCATTTGCACCCCAATGTTTATAGCAGCAGTGTCCACAATAGCCAAACTATGGAAAGAGCCTAGATGTCCATCAACAGATGAATGGATAAAGAAGATGTGGTATATATACACAATGGAATATTATGCAGCCATCAAAAAACCGAAATCTTGACATTTGCAATGACGTGATGGAACTAGAAGGTATTAAGTTAAGCAAAACAAGTCAATCAGGGAAAGAAAATTATCATATGATCACACTTACATGAGGAATTTGAGAACCAAGACAGAGTATCATAGGGGAAGGGAGGGAAAAATGAAACAAGACAAAACCAGAGAAGGAGACAAACCATAAGAGACTCTTAATCTTGGGAAACAAACTGAGAGTTGCTGGAGTGGAGGCGGGTGAGAGGGATGCGGTGGCTGGGTGATGGACATTGGGGAGGGTAGGTGTTATGATGAGCACTGTGAATTGTGTAAGACTGATGAATCACAGACCTGTATCCCTAAAACAAATAATACATTATATGTTAATAAAAAAATTAAATAAATAAATAAAAAACAAAACAGCCCCATAGAGGAATTTCCAGCACTACAAATTTGCATAAGACTGCCTAGGAAGGTGACCACTGAAGATGTTCTTACTTATAGATATGAAAAGTAGAAAGGCAGACCACAGACTTACAAATGGGAAAATGCATATGTATGGGATCACAGAGAAAAAGAAATATAAGAAATATACTTTAAAATTGGTGTGTTCATATGTTGACAGTGCTCAAAGTGATTAAAAAATCTGATACAAAAGAAAAAAAAGAACAGAAAATTATGATATAAAAATAAGTAGTTTTGACTGCCAGTGAACTTCTTATCAGCAAAAATTGAGGCTAGCTGACTTTTGGAATAATACTATCAAAACTCTGAGAAAAAAATAAAACTGTCACCCTAAAATTATATACCATCTAAACCATAATTCAAACCTGTGGATAAAATAAACACATTTTCAAAAAGAAATAAATGCTAAGTGAAAGTGCTCTCCATGGAATTTATAAATAGAAAAAATACTTAAGCAGGAGAGAAAGTAAACCCAGAGGAAGTAACATGCAAGAAGCAAATATGAACAAAGAATTAAATAAATATATAAATAAACAAACATAAGGATTAAATATTAATTTTTAAATAACAATTTTTTTGCATATGGAAAAAAAGGAGGTGGAATTAAAATGCTAAACAACATGGGAGATTAGAAGGGAGTATTTAAGATGGTTGTAAAGATTGATACATCTTTTTATTGTTTAGGAGAAATAAGTGTTAAGTTTAATGTTTTAGAAACCCTAAACAATATTTTAGACATCTTAAAATATAATAGAAGCCACTAAAATAGTGTAAGTTATAACTTTTAAAAGTGGTAGATTGATACAGAGGGAAAAATATTGGTAGTTCGGAGAAAAGATAATACTATCAGTCCAATAGAAGGTAAGAAAGGGAGATAGCAAAAAAAGCATGATAAAGAGAGAACACAAATTTAGATGGTAAAAATAAGTTAAATATACTAGTAATTAATAAAACATAATCTCTTCAAAAAACTTCAATCTAAAGGAAATACATATTGATTATGAGTATACTTATCTATATCAGAAGATCGTGCACTCTAAATTCACATTAGCAGTTACTTCTGTAGAGTAGGAAGAGAAATTCAAATGAGATTGGTTGAAAGGGGGTTCATTTTACCTGTAGCTTTTTGTTTCTTTTAGGAAAAAAGAGACTTGAAGCAAATATCATAATGTTCTCAATTGTCAAGTCTGAGTATGTGAGTATTTTTAAATACCATGTCAGTCCTTTAATTTTTTTAAATGTCTCCATTTTTCATCAGAAGTCATAAATCACATTAATAGATCACTGAAGTGAAGGTCATGAACTCTTGCTTTTGCTGGATGTCAATAGATAATTCCATACCTGGGGTTTCCAAGAAACAGCAACAAATATTCAAGGTCTCTCTGAGCACTTTCATCATTTACTGACACATTAAAATAAACTAACTTTACTTAAAGTAGCTTAGGAGAGTCTCTACTATTTTTAATTTAAAAATTTTGCCTGGAGCTGAGATGGTGGCTTAGTAGGAGGGCCCTAGGCTCCTCCTATCCCTCCAACACAACTAGATAACCATCAAATCTTTCTGAATATCAAGGAAATCGACCTAAGGACTGACAGAACAAACTGCACAACTAGAGGGAGAGAAGAGGCCATATCGAGGAAGGTAAGAAGTGTGGAGACACGGTTTGGGGGAGAAACAGATTGTGGGTGCTGTGGAAGGGAGCCCTGGTCATGGAGAGTGGAGAGACAGAGAGGAGCACACAGGGGAAGGCACAAAGAGGACACTTCTTCAAAATCATTGACTAGGAAAATGAGGGGCTGATTTTCATAAGTTTTTGTAGCTTGTGGGGCTTGAAGCCTGGAATTTTAAAGATTAGAGGGCTTGGCTGAGAGAGAGCCCTGAGGCCACTGTCCTGCTCCTAGAGAAGGCAGACAAACAACCCAGGGGCAGATGGCATAGAAGCAGAGATCTGAAGAATGCCTGGGCACACAACAGGGAGATTGTTGGCTCCTCTTGGAGTGTGATACTGAGGCTTGACGTTCAGTTCACAGAGATGCCTCTCTGGGGAAAAAGGAGATGGTGAGTGCCATTCCCTCCCCCACACCTCAGCATAGGCTCAGAGACACCTGCAGAGGGCAGCTCCCTGGACACTGGCTGCCTAGCCTGGTTGCTACATGTCCCATGCCCCTATGCTCTGGCATGAGTCAAAACTTCTCAGACAAAACTGCATCTGTCCCAGTGCAGTGAGACCCTCCAGCCCCTGCCAGCATAGGCCCCTGCCAACACCACGTCCCTAAAGCCTGGAGTTTTAAAAGTCAGCAAGCTTGGCTGGGATAGAACCCAGAAGGCACTGCGTTGCTCCTAGAGAGAAGATGGAAGGCAACCCCGAGTCAGACAGCATGAAAGCTTGGTCTGAAAAATGCCTGGGATGCACAGGGGGTGGTTGTTGGCTCTTCTCAGAGTGCTTCCCTGGGAGCAGCAAGCACGGAGACCCCTCTGTGGGGACAAAGGAGCTGGCTGGTGCCATTTCCCTCCCTGCCCTTCAACATAAACACAGAGCCACCTACATACCATAAACAGCACAGCACTGACATAGGCTGCCTAACCTGCTTACACAGGGTCCTACACCCTTGTGCTCTACCAGTACTGCCCTTCTAGGGTAAGTTTGCCTCATCCCCACCATGGCAGGCTCCTTCCCCAGAAGACCAGCAAAAGTGCCTGCCCACACCACATCTCCCAACCAGAGAGCTCTGCAAGGCTTCAGTTGAAGTAGTATCAGGTCTCATTTAATAAGCAGACCAAAACACACCTAGTTAAAACTTGCCACACTCTGGCCAACGTCCAAACACTCCTCACTGCAGGCAAGGAGAGCCTCTGCAGACAACTGGCCTGAAGGATAGAACAGCCAAAACACAGCAGCAGAATGCACTCAGCACACACCAGACACTCCCTCAAGCACCAGGCACTGGAACTATATGACTGCTTCTTCATAAAGCCATTAATCTCACGAGCAGGAAACATAACAGGCATTTCTAACACAGAGAAGAAGATAGAGACTTCTTAGACAAAATGCCAAGATGGGGGAATTCATCCCAAATGAAACGATAAGATAAGGTCATGGCCAGAGATTGAATCAAAACAGATACGAGTAGTGAAGAATTTAAAGCAACAATCATAAGGATACTTGCTAGGCTTGAGGAAAGAATGGAAGACTTCAGGGAGGCCCTTACCACAGAGATAAGACTTAAAAAACAGTCAGAAATGAAAAATACAGTAAGTGAGGTTTTTTTTTTTTTTAAGATTTTATTTATTTGCGAGAGAGAGAATGAGAGACAGAGAACATGAGAGGGAGGAGGGTCAGAGGGAGAAGCAGACTCCCTGCCGAGTAGGGAGCCCGATGTGGGACTCGATCCCGGGACTCCAGGATCATGACCTGAGCCGAAGGCAGTCGCTTAACCAACTGAGCCACCCAGGCGCCCAGTAAGTGAGGTCTGAAACAGACTGTATGCAATGAATGCAAGAATGGAAGAATCAGAGGAATGAATAAGTGACACAGATAATAAATGATGGAAAATAATGAAACTGAACAAAAGAGAGAAAGGAGAATTATGGAACACAAGAATAGACTTAGGGAACTCACTGACACCATCAGACATAATAACATTTGTATTATAGGAGTTCCAGAAGAAGAAGAGAGAAAAAGGTGTAGAAAATTTGAGGAAATTCCTAATCAGGGAAAGGAAACAGACATCCAGATCCAGGAGGCACATAGAATTCCATTAAACTTAACAAAAGCAGGCCAACACCAAGATATATTGCAATCAAATTTGCAAAATATAGTGATAAAGGAAAAATCCTAAAAGCAGCAAGATGAAAGAAGTCCCTAACTTACCAGGGAAGACCAATAAGTCTAGCTGCAGATCTTTCAACAAAAATTTGTCAAGCCAGAAGGGAGTGGCATGATATATTCAACATGCTGAATAGGAAACATCTGCAGCCAAGAATACTCTATCAAACAAAGCTGTTACTCAGAACAAAAGGACAGATAAAGAGTTTCCCAGACAAATAAAAACTTAAGGAGTTCGTGACCACTAAACCAGGTTTGCAAGAAATATTAAAGGGGACTTTCTGAGTGGAAAGGAAAGACCAAAAGTGACAAAGACAAGAAAGAAACAGAGAAAATCTCCAGAAACAATGACAAAACAAGTAATAAAATGGTACTAAATACATATCTATCAATAATTACTCTGAATGTAAATGGACTAAATGCTCCCATCAAAAGACATAGGGTGGGGGCGCCTGGGTGGCTCAGTTGGTTAAGTGTCTTCCTTCGGCTCAGGTCATGATCCCGGGGTCCTGGGATGGAGCCCCACATTGGGCTCCCTGCTCAGTGGAAAGTCTGCTTCTCCCTTTCCCTCTACTGGTCCCCCTGCTTGTGCTCATTCTCTCTCTCTCTCTCTGTGTCAAATGAATAAATAAAATCTTAAAAAAAAAGACATAAAGTGTCAGAATGGATTTAAAAAACAAGACCCATCTATATGCTTCCTATATGAGACTCATTTTCTCTATTTACTATTTATTTATTTATTTTTAGAGAGAGAGAGCAGGGGAGAGGGGCAAAGGGAGAGGGAGGGAACCTTTTTTTTTTTTTTTTACAATTTATTTATTTATTTGAGAGAGAGAGAGTGACAGTGGGGTAGGGGGAGCAAAAAGAGAGGGAAAGAGAAACTCAAGCAGATTCCATGCTGAGCATGGAGCCTGACGCAGGGCTTGACCTCACAACCCATGAGATAACAACCCCGAAATCAAGAGTCAGACACCTAACCAACTGAGACACCCAGGTGCCCCGAAAGACTCATTTTAGACCTAAAGTCACCTGCAGATTGAAAGTGAGGGGATGGAGAAACATTTATCATGAGAATGGACATCAAAAGAAAGCTGGAACATGAGATCAATTCAGACTCTGTAATTAAAAGCAGGGACTTCGGGGCGCCTGGGTGGCTCAGTCAATTAAGTGGCTACATTTGGCTCAGGTCATGATGCTAGGGTCTTGGGATCAAGCCCCACATAGGGCTCCTTGCTCAGCGGGGAGCCTGCTTCTCCTCTGCCTGCCTCTCCCTGGCTTGTACTCGCTCTCGCTCTCTCTCTCTGTGTCAAATAAATAAAATCTTATAAAAAAAAAAAAAAGAAAAAAGAAAGCTGGAGTAGCATTATTTACATCAGACAAACTAGATTTAAACCAAAGACTGTAACAAGAGATGAAGAAGGACACTATATCATAATAAAGGGGTCTATCCAAAAAGAAGATCTAACAATTCTAAATATTTATACCCCTAACATGGGAGCACCCAAATTTCAATGAAACCAGGAGCTGGCTTTAAAAAAAACAATTAATAAAAAACATAAAGAAACTAATTGATAATAGTAAAATAATAGTAGGGGACTTTTAACACTCCACTTACAACAATGGAGTGATCATCTAAGCAGAAAATCAAGGAAACAATGGCTTCGAATGACACACTGGACCTAATGGACTTAACAGATATATTGAGGACATTCTATCCTAAAGCAGCAGAATACATTCTTTTCAAGCATACAAAAGGGTACATTCTCCAGGATAGATCACATACTGGTTCCCAAATCAGGCCTCAACAAATACAAAAAGATTGAGATCATACCATGCATATTTTCTGAGCACAATGTTGTGAAATTTGAAGTTGACCATAAGAAAGAATCTGGAAAAATCACAAATACATGGAGGTTAAAAAGACATGTTACTAAATAATGAATGGGTCAACCAGGAAATCGAAGAGGAAATTAAAAAAAAATACATGGAAACAAATGAAAATGAAAACATGACAGTCCAAAACCTTTGGGATGTTGCAAAAGAAGTCCTAAGAGGGAAGTATAGAGCAATACAGGCCTCCCTGAAGAAGCAAGAAAAATCTCAAATGAACAACCTAACCTTACACCTAAAAGAGCTAGAAAAAGAACAAACTAATCCTAAAGCCAGCAGAAGAAGGGAAATAATAAAGATTAGAGCTAAAATATGTGATACAGAAACTAAATAATAATAATAAGAAGATAGATGAAACCAAAAGCTGTTTTTTTTTAAAAAAATCAATAGAATTAATAAACCTCTAGCTAGACTAATCAAGAAAAGGAGAAAGGATTAAAATAATTAAATCACAAATGAGAGAGGAGAAATAACAACCAACACCACAGAAATACAATCATAAAATAAAATTATGAAAAACTAAATACCAACAAATTAGACAACATGGAAGAAATGGGTAAATTCCTAGAAATATATAAACTACCAAAACTAAAAGAGGAGAAATAGAAAATTTGAACAGACCAATAACCAGCAAAGAAATTAATTCAGTAATATAAAAAACTAATAAACAAATGTCCAGGACTATATGTCTTCAAAGGCAAATTCTACCAAACATTTAAAGAAGAGTTAATACCTATTTTTCTCAAACTGTTACAAAACAGAAATGGAAGGAAAACTTCCAAATTCATTTTATGAGGCCAGGATTACCCTGATACCAAAACCAGACAAAGACTCCACTAAAAAATAGAACTACAGGCTAATAACCCTGATGAACATGGATGCAAAATTTTTCAATAAAATACTAGCAAATCAAATCCAACATACATTAAAAAAATCATTCACCACGATCAAGTGGGACATATTCCTGTGCTGCAAGAGTGATTCAATATTTGCAACTCAATCAACGTGATACACCACATTAATAAAAGAAAGGATAAGAAACATATGTTCCTTTCAATAGATGCAGACAAAGCATTGACAAAGTACAACATCCATTCATGATAAAAACCCTCAACAAAGTAAGGATTGAGAGAACATAGCTCAACATAATAAAGGCCATATACAAAAAACCCCACAGCTAATATCATCCTCAATGGGGAAAAATTGAAAGCTTTTTCTCTATGGTCAGGAACAAGATTGGAAAGTCCACTCTCACTGTTATTTAACATAGTACTGGAAGTCCTAGTCTCACCAATCAGACAACACAAATAAATAAAGTGCATCCAAATTGGCAAGAAAAAAGTCCAACTTTCACTATTTGCAGATGGCATGATACTCTATACGGAAAACCCCAAAACCTTCACCAAAAAATTGTTAGAACGTGATACATGAATTCAGTAAAATCACAGGATACAAAATCAACATACAGAAATCTGTTGCATTTCTATACACCAATGATGAAGCAGCAGAAAGAGAAATCAAAGAACAAATCCTATTTACAATTGTACCAAAAACCATAAGATACCTAGGAATAAACGTAAACCAAAGAAGTAAAAGATCTGTACTCTGAAAACTATAAAACACTGATGAAAGAAATTGAAGATGGCACAAAGAAATGGAAAAACATTCCATGCTCATGAATTGGAATAACAAAGATTGTTAAAATGTCTATATCACCCAAAGCAATCTAAATATTTAATGCAATCCTTATCAAAATACCAACAGCAACTTTCATAGAGCTAGAACAAACAGTCCTAAAATTTGTATGGAACCACAAAAACCCGAAATAGCCAAAACAATCTTGAAAAAGAAAAGCAAAGCTAGAGGTATCGCAATTCCAGACTTCAAGTTATATTACCAAGCTGTAGTGATCAAGACAGTATAGTAGTAGCACAAAAATACACACATAGATCAATAGAACAGGACAGAAAACCCAGAAATGAACCTGCAACTCTATGGTCAATTAATCTTTGACAAAGCAGGAAAGACTATCTAATGGAAAAAAGACAATCTCTTCAACAAATGGTGTTGGGAAAATTGGACAGTCACATGCAAAAGAATGAAACTGGACCACTTTCTTAAATCATACACAAAAATAAACTCAAAATGGATGAAAGACCTAAATGTGAGAAAAGAAACCATTAAAATCCTAGAGGAGAACACAGGCAGCAACCTCTTTGACTTCGGCCACAGCTATACACATCTCCAAACGCAAGGGAAACAAGAGCAGAAATGAACTATTGGGACTTCATAAAAATTAAAAAAGCTTCTTTGTGCAGTGAAGGAAACAATCAACAAAACTAAAAGGCAACCTACAGAATGGGAGAAGATATTTGCAAATAACATATCTGATAAGGGGCTAGTATCCAAAATATATAAAGATCTTACCAAATTCAACATACAAAAAAATAATAATCCACTTAAAAAATGGGCAGAAGACATGAATAGACTTTTTTCCCCCCAAACAAGACAAATAGATGGCTAACAGACACATGAAAAGATGCTCAACATCACTTATCATTAGGGAAATACAATCAATTACAAATCAATACAAATACAAATGAAAATACCAGTGAGATATTGACCTCACACCAGTCAGAATGGCTAAAATCGACAACACAGGAGACAACAGGTATTGGCGAGGATGCAGAGAAAGGGGAACCCTCCTACACTGTTGGTGGGAATGCAAGCTGGTACAGCCACTCTGGAAAACAGTATGGAAGTTCCAGCAAAATTTAAAAGTAGAACCACCCTACAATCCAGCAATTGTACTAGTAGGTATTTACCCAAAGGATACAAAAATACTAATTGAAGGGATATGTGCACCCCGATGTTCATTAACAACATTATTAACAATAGCCAAATTATGGAAAGAGCCCAAATGTCCATTGACTAATGAATGGATAAAGAAGAGGTGATACACACACACACACACACACACACACACACACACACACACACACACTGGAATATTACTCAGCCATAAAAAAGAATGAAATCTTGCCATTTGTAACAATGTGGTTGGAGCTAGAGACTATAATGCTAAGTGAAATCAGTCAGTCAGAGAGAGATTAATACCATATGATTTCACTCATATGCGGAATTTAAAAAATGAAACAAACAAACATGGGGAGTGGGGAAGAGAAGAAAACCAAGAAACAGACTCTTACCTACAGAGAACAAACTTTGGTTACCAGAGGGGAGGTGGGTGAGGGAATGGGTTAAATAGGTGATGGGGATTAAGGAGGGCACTTGTGATGAGCACTGGGTGCTGTATGTAAGTGCTGAATCACTAAATTCTACCTCTGAAACTAATATTATATTGTATGCTAACTAGAATTTAAATAAAAACTTGAAAAAAATAAAAATAAAAATTTTAACTATACACATATATGTGTAGGTCTAAGAAATCCTAATAATAGATTTGAAAAAAGATCAATATTGGTACAGATAAATAATTTGATTTGATTTGATTTCATCTCATTTGATTCAACTTATTTCAATAAATGTTCATTTCAGCAAAAACCAGATATGGTGAATTTGAAGATGTATAAAGCATGAACTCTACCTTCAAGTAGCATATTAATTGGTTAAGTTGATAAATGCAAAAAAATAAAAGGAATTACAATACAGAGTAACAGATACAAGGATAGAAGATGAAGCAGGTGCATGGGAAAAAGAGTTAATTCCTACTGGACATGGTAAGAAAGGTTTATTCAGAGCAAGGATATCAGAGTGGTGATTTGAAGAACAAATAGGGGTTTAATAACATTTTCTTTCTTTCTTTCTCTCTCTCTCTTTCTTCTTTCTTTTTGATGTCTTTCTTTCTTTCTTTCTTCTTTCTTTCTTTTTTAAAGATTTTATTTATTTTTTTGACACAGAGAGAGAGCACGAGCACAAGCATGGGGAGTGGTAGGCAGAGTGAGAGGAAGAAGCAGACACCCCGCAGAGCAGGGAGCCCACTGCGGGGCTCGATCCCAGGACCCTGGGATCATGACCTGAACCGAAGGCAGACGCTTAACCAACAGAGCCACCCAGATGCCCTGGGAGCTGATTTTCTAATTCATTTCCAGGATAATGTTTATTTTCTTTATTTAATTTAGCAATTGTATATTTATGTTTCACTGTTTCACATAGGACATCTTTAACTACAAATTCTAGAAATTTGCCAAAAATTGACTAAAACAATAAACAAATGCATTGATTCACTTATAACTGGAAGTTTAGTAGCAAGCCAAGACCCAGTGAGATATGACTCATGGTTTAATAGTGTAAACAAGGGTGTAGATGCATAATACTTATTTTCTCTTCACTCTGCTGTCCTAAATCTTGGCTTCAATTTAAGACCAAAGTCTTTCATAATTAATGTATAGCTATAGAATTTTACAGCCTGGCCTCAAGTTATGTTGACATCTGGAGGAAGTAAGGGTTCTGTCTCTTTCTTATAATGTGCATACATATTTGGGATTATCATCTTCTCAACTAATTTTTCTTCTTATTATAAAATGTCCCTATTTATATACAGCAACACTTTATATTTTGAAGTCTACTTCATCTGATATAAACATAGCCACACCAGCTTTCTCATGTTTACTGTTGCATGATGTATTTTTTTTACCCTATTATTTTCAACCAGCCTGTGCTCTGTGTTTAAAGTGTATTTCTTATAACTAGCATATGATCATTGTTGGTTTTTTCTTTAAATTCAGTTTGATAATCTTTGCCTTTTAATTGAAGTGTTTAGTTCATTTTTATTTAATGTAACTATTGATACGATTTAAATTTCCACTTATTCTATTTACTCATTATTCCTGCAGTCTTTCTTTCCTGCCTATTTTTTGGAGCGGGGGAAGTAAATCATTGTCTTTAGTATCCCTTTTCACTCTCTGAAATGGCTTTTTAACTAAACCAATTTATGCTGTTTTTTAATTTTTGCTCTAGAGATTATAATAAACATCTTTTAGTATTCACAGTTTACCTTCAAATAATATTATAGAGTTTTACTTCATGGGATCTGAAACAATATGATGACATTTTCAGCCCTTCTCACCTGTTATACTCATTTGTTTCATATTTGACTTCTACATATTCTATACATCATAATATATTATTATTTTCTTCTAAATGTTAACAGTATTTCAAATTTTAAAGCTACATGTGAAAATAAGATACTTTTTAAAAAAGTATTTTTATATTTGCCCAGATATTTATCTATTCTCATGTTCTTCATTTCCTCCTGCTGATACAGAGTTCCATCTGGTATTTATTTTATTTTTTTTTTAGCCTGAATAATTTCAGTTAGCATTTTGAAAAGTTTTTATAGTGCAGGTCAGCTGGAAACAAATTCTCTCCAATTTTGTCTGTCTGAAAATGTTTTTCTTTTGAAAGATATTTTTACTGACTATAGAATCCAATGTAAATAGTTCTGTTTTGTTCAAGTGTAACACTTTAAAGATTTCTGGTGAGAAGTCAGCAGCCATTCATACTCCTGCTATTCTCTGTGCAATATGTCTTTCTCCTTGTATGTATTAAAAATAAGTTTATTTTGATATAATTTACATAAATTAAAATTCACACATGTTACAAGAATACATTGATGACATATATACATATATACACACATATATATATTTTTAAAGATTTTATTTATTTGAGAGAGAGAGAGACCGCAAGTGAGGGGAGGAGCAGAATGGGAGGGAGAGGGACAAGCTCTGAGTGCAGAGCTTAACATGGGGCTCAATCCCAGGACCCCAAGATCATGATCTGAGCCAAAACCAAGAGTCTGATGCATAACTGACTGAGCCACACAGGCGCCCCATAGATTTATATACCTGTGTAATCACTCCCATTATCATGATATAGAATGTCTCCATTATTCCAGAAAGTTTTCTCTTCCAATTTCCTATGTTTTTGATAAGAAGTTAGCTATATTTGTTTTGTTCTGCTGTATGCAGTGGGTTGCTTTTCTTTGTCTACATTCAAAGTTCCACCTTTATCTTTGATTTACAGTAGTTTGACTATGAGATAACTATGTGTGCTTTCCTTGTTTCTATCATCATTGAGATTTGCTAACTTCTTTTGAGTTGATTGGGTTATTTATCTTGGACTTATAAGTTATATTTTTCAGCAAATTTAGGAATTTTCAGCCATCATTATTTCAAAATATTTTCTATTTAATTCTCCTTTACTTCATTTTATGAGATTCCAATTACATGTATGCTGTACTATTTGTTATGGTCTTACAGATCACTGAAACTCTGTTCCTTTTTTTTTCTATTATTCTTTTCTCTTTGTTCTTCAGACTAGGAATTTTCTATTGATTTATCTTCAAGTTTATTTACACATTTTTTTTTGCCACCTCCAATCTGCTCTTAAGTTCAAAAATTCAAGAGTGAATTTTTTATTTCAGATACTGTAAATGTTAGGCCTAGAATTTCCATTTAGTTTTTCTTTTAAGTTTCCATTTCTCCGCCAATATTTACCATTTGTTCATTCATTACAGCTGTATTTTCCTTTAAATACTTGAGCATATTTATAATATAATATCTGTTTGAAAGTTCTTATCTGTTAATTCTAACATTGGATCATCTTGTAATCTGTATTGTTTTTTCTAAACTATTGATCACATTTTTGTTTCTTCATGTCTCAATACTTTTTATATTATACTAGATATTTTCTTAATATGTTGTGGAGACACTGAATGCTCTTATCTTCCAATGAAACATGAAAATTTTTTTTTTCTAGCAGTCAAAAGTATACATTCTTGTGTCAAATTTCAAACTCCCTTCTCCTGTCTTTGGCAAAAGGTGAAATCTCTGCTAGTTCTTTCATCCTTCTGGCTATTGCCTTCCTTTTGGCTGTCTGGATTCTATCCTGCATTTATGTAATTTAGGGGTCAGTCAAGGACTTGCGTGGAGTAATATGCAGATTTTGTAGTTCTCCCTCTCTGGATCCTTCTTTCTCAGGATTCCCCAATTCTCTTTTCATCCAGGACAGCATTCAAACTCTTATCCCTTTCTCTTCAGATAGTGGCTTTATGCCCAAATTCCAGCTGCAGTATGAGGTGCAAACTGGAGAATTTCTTCAGACAAAAAGGGGCATTAATGCAACACCCTTCTTTTAAGGATAGACTCCCTTCCAGTTTGTCTTTTTTTTTTTTTGTTATTCCTCAATGCTTTCTATTGTTTTTTCTTATGTTGTACCACGTTTATAATTATAACCTGTTAGAGGGCCAGATTGATATGATCTACTCTGTCATTACTGAAAGCAGATTTCCCTTCATTCTTATTTTGATTGGTTGTGACATAATATGATTATAATTGCCTCAAATACTTCATGAGAGGAAATGTATTTTCTTATGAAATTAAATATCACTAGTGTAGGGACTCAGAGACCCTTCCCTAACCTTGCTGCAATTAACTTCAGTTATCAATTACAATGAGTTAATTTGTAGAAGAGGGGTGGGAATGGAGTTGACCTGCCTTCCCAACAGGAGGAACAGCACATGCAAAAACATGGTGGGAAGGAATGTCGTGTTCTCAAGGGCACATGAGAAAACGTCAGTGTGGCAAGAGCAGAAAAAGTGAGGAAAAACTTTGGCTGCAGGAATTAACAGTGGCCAGATCAGGCAGAGCTTTATAAACTATGTTAAGTATTTTGGTTTCCAGCTTGAGAGTAATGGAGAACTATGAAAGGATTTTTGAACAAAGAAAAGAGATGATGAGATTACTATTTTGTGAAGCTTATTCTGGTCACAAGAAGAGGAGTGTTTATGGAAAGGAATAAAAATAGAGGAAGGAGACCAGTCATGGGCTATTTTAGTAATGGTACAAATGAGAACTGAAAGTAGCTTAGACTATCTAGTACTTATTTTGAAACAAAGAGCACAGATTTAAGGAATGATTAGGTGGTGAAAAGTTAGAACCTGATAGAAATGAATGTAGAAAGGAGAAAAGTGTTTCCCTTGTCATGGACAGGAATCTGTGTCTGTTTTATTTAATGATGTAATTCTAAACATATAAAACTATGTCTGGCACATGAGAGGTCAAATCAATTAATGTAAGGATAAACCTTATTTATTCTGCATAACTGAATGGGTGTTATCACCTTTCTTCAAGATAAGGAACACTATTAAACACTGATAAAACAGGGCTTGGGGTTTTTGGTTTTCTTTGTTTGCTTCGAGTTATTGTGGTTTTATTTTAACTTGGTTGAAAGAATCATTAGTTCAGTGTTAGAGATGATGAGCTTGGGATAGCTTTGATATACCCAAATAGAAATATCAAGTCGGCAGCTAGATTAAGATTCTAGAGTACAGATGAAAGTTCTGGGTTAATGTACTATGAATCATCTTATTCAGTGGTAACTGAACCCATGGGTAAAAATTAGATCACTTAAAATGCAAGTCTGGAGTTGGAAAAAAAAATGAAAGACTACTTCAGACTAAGTCATTTTTTAATCCACCTTTTACATGTTTAGTAAAGGAAGAAAGAACCAGGAAGAGTAAGAAGAAAGGGTCATAGAGGTAAGAAGAACAAACAAACAAACAAACAAAACAAACCAACAAGCAAATTAAAAAAAACCAAGAGAATGTGGTATTCCAAAGGCCAAAGGACAATGTTTCTTCCAGAAAGGTTGCTCCTTAGAAGCAAATAAATTAAAGACTGCAAAATATCTACTAGGTTTGGTTATATGGAAGTTATTGTCAGTAAAAATCACACCTGTGTGCACCTATTTCTTCAATTTTTCTGCACCTCACAGCAGTTTATTTTCCAAAAAGGAAACATGGGTACAGATAAAATAAACACATATGATACCTTTTTAAAAACTTTATTTTTTGAGGGTAGTTTTAGGTTTATTTACTGATATATCCTACTGCTCAGATTCTTTCCTTAGCCATGTCCAGTCCACTAATAACTCCATTGAATGTATTCATCATTTCTATTCAGAGTATTTTTTCTTCATCTCTAGCATTTCTTTTTGGTTTCCATCTCTCCGCTTACATCTTAGATCCTGCTTTTGCATGTCGTCTATTTTGCCCATTAGAGCCCTTAGGATATTAAACAGTCATTAAAAATTCCTGGTCTAATAATTCCAACATCCTTTCCATGTCTGCTTCTGATGTTTGCTTTGTCTCTTCCAATTCTTTCTTTTACCTTTTGGTATGCCTTGCAATTTTTTCTTAATAGACTGACAGATCCAAGTAAAAGGAACTGCTGTAAATAAGGCTTTAGTAAACTGGTGGTGAGGTGTAGGAAGAGGGAAAGTGTTCTACAGTCTTATGATGAGGTCTCATTCTTCTAGCTACCTGGTTATGAGTGTTACTCTACAAGTGGTTCTCAGTTTTTTGCTCCACCTTAAGTGGAACACAAGTTAGAGTGGGCTTGAGTTAGTCATTTCCCTTCCCCAGGTCGGTAGACTCTTAAAATATCCCAGCAGGTTAAGCTCTGGTTTACTAATTCCCCCCGAGGCAGGCCATGTTAAGAAGGACAGAGTGCTCTGGCCTATTGGAAAATGATTCTTTTCCTCTTCCCTCTGTTAGAAGCCCCAGGGAAAGCTTCTCCTATATTTACTATGAGAATCAGATCAAACTCCTGGAGGTAAATCTCACAATATTGGGTTGACCCACCTAACTGTGGACCCCTGGAATTTTTAACTGAAGAGTTGTGTGCACTGAGACAACTCAGGGCTGTCAGAGCCTTCAGCAACTCATCAGTCACAGTTCAGGTCTCCCACCCTGGCACTGGTTCTGAGGGCAGTCTGCATTTATGAGCCTGTCTGCTCTGCTGAGCTGCAGCTCCCTGTATATACCTGTCAATCTCTCCATTCCTTGGTGTAGTAGGTTTCCCTGTGTCCTTGCCTTTCTTAATGGATCTAAGAAGAGTTGTTGATTTTTCAATTTGTTCATCTTTTTACTTGTTATTGGGGTAGAGGGGTGACTTCCAAGCTCTACTAAATGCCACTTAGATGATAAGATTTAAAGCAAGATACTGAAATATACTCCAGTCCCTGATGTAGTAGTGAGGCTGTAATTGATATTCCTCATCACTTTCCTACTCTCCAACTATTCATTCTAGGGTCTCCTTATCCTTGGCTAGCATGTTGGCTAGTCTGTGTTGCTTGCCTGGTCAAAGCCCTTATTTGCCTTCTTCAGCTGTGTTTACTGCTGTCATCCAGTAATTATTACTGGGCATAGAAGCAATATGGCAGTTCCAAATATACACCTTCCTGCTTGCATTAGGTGACAGGAAACATCAACTTCTGATAATCTTGGATTATTGCATCCTTATTACATCAATTTCTTACCTTGCCTATTGATCCACTGGCAGAAGGAGCCAAAAGAATGCAGTAGATGCAGTTTGAAGTTCATGAGAAATCTTACTGTGGCCCTGGTAAAAGTGTTTACTCCTCTGGGAACTAAGGAGTCTAATTTGGCAATGCCTAAGAGTGCAGTGACAAGCAGGACCAATTTTGAAATTGGGGGACAGGGAGAAAGGGAGAGAGGGGTGGATCTTGTTTTCTCCATATAGGTCTTGAGTCCCAGATAGAGCACTACACATCAAGTTTTCCTTTCAAAGACAGAAAAAAAAAGAGTACACTGTTTTAACTTCCAATTGCACGTACTTTCATAGCTTCTTTCCTTTTTTTTTTGCATTGGAAATCCAAATAAATCTAGTGTGTATTTTTTCCACCCAAGAAGAGGGCAGGGAACACAATGTAATATAGGGTGTGTGTGTGTGTGTGTGTGTGTGTATGTGTGTGCACACTTACCTATCTATCTGTCTAAAAATTAAGCCATGGGAAGTATCATATTCTTCAAATATTGGGTATCTAGTTATTCCTACTATCATATTCCAACTTAAAATGTCGTGCAATTCTGCTTTAATTTTGTTTCCCTCTCCACACCCCCATAGCACACAGTTGAGATACCATAGTCTAAACTTACAACCCACCCCTGCTATTTAAGGAATCCCCCCCACACATCTGTGCATTTAGCTTAAGACTAGCTGAAGGGTTTTTTGTTGGTATGTGCTGTGTGGGTTTCCCAACTGGAGTCCTAATTTGCAACACCTACAGCTTGCTCAGCTCATTCTGATGCTAGGGTGGTTTCCTTCTGTGAAAAAATGTCAGTGAGGTGCTCTGGGCAAAGCTATTGCCCTCACGGAGCCTATGAATTTAGTTTGTTCCAGGAATAGACTCCCTATTCCAATATGCAAGTGAACATTTAGAGAAGGTATATTAGCTAAGCCAGCTTTAGGAGATTAAAAGAAATGACTTGTGCTGCTGAAGGCTAGAGGACATGCTTTGCTGTACATCATAATGCTTCATCCAAACCAATTATATGCAAACATTTTTTGAATGCCTACTATAGGCCAAGCACATTTTATATTCTACAAATGTTCATGAAGTCTACTGTGAGCAAGGAACTGTGCTAGGAATAAGCAGAAAATACATAAATTAAAGAAGGATGTAAAAACTAGTAAGAGTGATAGATAGGACAAGCCCAATAATTGCAAAAAATAAGACAGAGGAAAAGAAGATAGTGGTGACGATAGCAAGACGGTGGAGTAGGTCATACTAGCCTTTGTCTCCCCACAAGAAAAAAAATAGACACCTACTTACTAGTGCAGATAGCCTTGGGAGGTCCAATTAAAAACCTGCAGAACATACTAAAGCAAACGAAACAAAACAAAACAAGAAGTAGAGAATAACCATAAAGAAAGGATTGCTGTAGAGATCAGCATAACTAAGACATCTAGAGATGGCTAGGAGCAAAGAAGGCAGCAGATGGTACCATGACCCTTTAGTGGTCTCCTCTGTGGGGACCACAGCTGTCTTTGTCATAAAGTACCTCAACAGCCCCTGTAACAGCCATGGAATCCTTACAGCTTTCACAATGGAGGATCCAGTAGTGTGTATTAGCACAGAACCCAGTGACCTGCTCCAAAGAGGACACTAGCAGCTTTTGTCATTGAAGTAAGCAACAGCCATCTCTGCCTCTGACCCCATACCCTCACCCCAAGATGGGGATGATGTTGTGGCCCCCAAGAAGAAGCCACTGTTGCCTACCATGGGTCTGGGATGCCCTTAACCCCAACCCCAATACTTCCTGGACTCTAGAGCTATGGCCACTCCATGAATACCCACACTCCAGATCCTGGCTCTGGAATTACACTCACTCTGCACATACTCTGCTTCAGATGCTGGCTTCACAGCTGTTCCATGAGTGCCCACACCTGGGACCCCAGAGCTGCCACCAGAACAGTGGTGTAGTAGTTACAGGACACCATCAGGAAGATGAAACACACACCAGAGGAATAACAGAAGGAGAAGGAAAAGGGGCAGAAAACAAACTGGGGAGAGATATAGATATCCAGGTATAAAGATCCCAAGGGTTCCTAATCAGATTCAACCCAAAGACAATATCAACAAGTCACATTATAATCATGCTGTCAAAAATCAACCGCTGTGAATTGTGCAAGACTGTTGAATCACAGACCCAAAACTCTGAAACAAATAATACATTATATGTTTAAAAAAAAAAAGAAGAAGATAGCAGGAGGGGAAGATTGGGGGTGGGGAATCGGAGGGGGAGATGAACCATGAGAGACTATGGACTCTGAGAAACAAAACTGAGGGTTCTAGAGGGGAAGGGGTGAGGGGATGGGTTAGCCTGGTGATGGGTATTAAAAAGGGCATGTACTGACTGGAGCACTGGGTGTTATACGCAAACAATGAGTCATGAAACACTACATCAAAAACTAATGATGTAATGTATGGTGATTAACATAACATAATAATAAAAAAAATTTAAAAAAAATCAAAGGCAGAGAATTTTGAAAGTAGCAAAAGAAAAAAGAATCAGCACATAAAAGGGAACCCCCATAAGATTATCAGCAAATTTATCAGCAGAAACCATACAGGCCAAAAGAGAGTGAATGATATATTCAAAGTGCTAAAAACAACAACAACAACAACAAAACAACAACACCAAAAACCTAACACTCAACAATAGTATACCCAACAAAGTTGTCCTTTAGACATGAAGGAGAGATAAAGGCATTCCAAGACAAACAAATCTGAAAGAGTTCATCACCACTAGACTTGTCTTATAAAAAATGCTAAAGGAGATCTTCCAGTTGAAATAAAAAGAAACTAATTAATAACATGGAAATATGAAAGTAAAAAATTCACTGATAAAGGTTAGTATATAGTCAAATTCAGAATACTCTCTCTAATACTGTAATCGTGGTGTGCCAGTCATTTAGCCCTGGTATAAAGAATAGTAACAATGTATTAAGAACAACTATAGCTACAATAATTTGTTAATGGATACATAATATAAAAATATGTAAATTGTGACATCAAAAACATTAAATGGTTGAGAAAAGGGATAAATTTTGAATGCAATTAAATTTAAGTTGTTATCAGCTTAAAATAGACAGTTATAATTATAAGATATTTTATTTATGCCCCATGGTAACCACAAAGCAAAAAGTTATAATAAGAACACATAAGATAAAGAGAAAGCAATCAAAACATAACACTAAAGAGATGATCAAATTACAAAAGAAGATAGCAAGAGAAGAAGGAGACGAAAGAACCACAAAACAACCAGAAAACAATAAAATAATAAGTACTTACCTACCAATAATCTTTTTTAAAAAAGATTTTATTTATTCATTCGAGAGAGAGAGAGCACATGAGAAAGCACAGAGTGGGGGAGAGGGGCAGAAGGAGAGGGAGAAGGAGACTTCCTGTGGAGCACGGAGCCTGATGTGGGGCTTGGTCCCAGGACCCTGGGATCATGACCTAAGCCTAAGGCAGACGCTTAACTGACTGAGCCACCCAGGAGCCCCTAAAATGTAAATGGATTAAACTCTCTAATCAAAAGACAGAAAGTGGTTAAATGGATGCCATAACAAAACCCAGTTATGTACTGCTTACAGGAAACTCACTTCAACTTTAAGGACACACATAAGGATAGAAAAAGATGTTCCATGCAAATTCTAACCAAAAGAGAGGAGGAGTCGATATAATTATACCAAACAAGACTTTAGTTCAAAAACTGTCATGAAAGACAAAGAAGAAAAGACAGAGAAGGTAATTATATAATTATAAAAGGATCAATTCATTAAAAGAATATAATAATTGTAAATATTTATGCACTGAACATCAGAGCACCTAAATATATAAACCACATATTAACAGAACTGAAGGGAGAAATAAAGAGCAGTACAATAACAGTAGGGGAGTTCAATACTACAATTTCAACAATGGATATATCATCCATATAGAAAATTAATAAGGAAATACTGGATTTGACATTTTAGACTTACACTTTAGACCAAATGGACCTAAGAGACATATACAGGATATTCCATCAAATAGCAGCAGAATATATATTCGTCTCAAGTGCAAGCAGAACATTCTCCAGGATAGATCATGTTAGACCACAAAACAAGGTTGGATATATTAAAGAAGATTGAAATCATGTAAGCATCTTTTCTGACCACAGTGTTATGAACCTAGAAATCAACATTAGAAAGAAAACTGAAAATTGCACAAATATGTGGAAATTACCAACACAACTCCTGAGCCAATTAGTCAAAGGAGAAATCAAATTCTTGAAACAAATGCAAGTGGAAACACAGCATACCAAAACTCATGAAATGCAGTAATAGCAGTGCTAAGAGGGAATTTTATAGCAATAAACTCCTACTTTAAAAAAAAAGAAAGAGCTCAAATAAACAACCTAAATTCATATCTTATGGAACTAGAAAAAGAGGAACAAACTAAGCCTAAAATAAGCAGCAGAAAAAAATAACACAGACCAGATTCAAAATAAATGAAATATGGGCGCCTGGGTGGCTCAGTCTGTTAAGTGTCTGCCTTCAGCTCAGGTCATGATCCCAGGGTCCTGGGATTGAGCCCCACATCGGGCTCCCTGTTCAGCAGGGAGCCTGCTTCTCCCTCTCCCTCTGCTGCCCACCCCCACACTGCTTGTGCTCTCTCACTCTCATTCTCTCTCAAATAAATAAAGATTAAAAACAAAAACAAAATAAATGGAATAGAGATGGAATAACAACAGAAAAGATTGATGAAACTAAGAATTGGTTTCTTGAAAAGATAAACAAAGTAGATAAACTGTTAGCTAAACTAACCAAGAAAAAAATGAGAGAAGAATCAAATAAGAGACACTGTAGCTGATATTACAGAAATACAAAGAATCATAAGAGACTACTATAAATAATTATACATCAACAAATTGGTAACTTAGAAGAAATGGATAAATTCCTAGAAACATACAACCTACCAGGACTGAATCATGAAAAAATATAAAATCTGAACAGACCGATAATGAGTAATGAGACTGAATCAGTAAATGTGACACACATGTATTAAAAATGAAGGTTAAAAATCATATGATCATTTCCATAGGGACCCTAGAAGTAAAATTCAATATGCTTTTATAGTAAACACTCCCAACAAATTAGGTATAGAAGGAATGTATTCAAACATAATAAAGGCTATATATAACAAGCCCAAAGCTAACATTATATTCATTTGTGAAAAGCTAAAATCTTTTTCTCTAAGATCAAGAATAAGACAAAATGTACCCACTCTGACCACTTGTATTCAACATAGTACTGGAAGTCCTAACCAGAGCAATGAGGCAAGAAAAGGAAATAAAAGGCTTCCAAAATAGAAAGAAAGATGTGCAATTGCCTCTGTTTGCAAATGACATGATCTTGTATATAGAAAATCCTAAAGAATCCATCAATAAACTGTTAATATTAATAAATAAATTCAGAAAAATTGTAGGATATAAAATCAACATGCAAAAATCAGTTGCCTTTCTATACACTAACAATGAACTATCCAAAAAGGATTTTAAAAAACAATCCCATTTACAATAGCATCGAAAAGAGTAAAATACTCAGGAATACATTTAACCAAGGAGGTGAAAGATCTGCACACTAAAAACTATGAGACAGTGATGGAAAAAAATGGAAGACAACACAAATAAATGGAAAAATATTCCCAGAGCATGGATTGGAAGAGTTAATGTTGTTAAAATGTCCATTCCACCCAAAGTTCTTTACAGATTTAATGCAATCCCTATCAAAATTCCAATGACATTTTTCACAGAAACAAATAAAAAAATTCCAAAAAATCATATGGGACAACAAAAGATTTCTCTAGAAAAAGCAATCTTTAGCAGGAAGAGTAAAGCTAACAGGTATCACACTTCCTGATTTCGAATTATTTACGTAGGTATAGTAATCAAAACAATATGATACTGGTATTAAAAAAAAAAACAAAACAGACCTGTAGTGGCGCCAGGGTGGCTCAGTCGGTTAAGCGTCTGCCTTCGGCTCAGGTCATGATCCCAGGGTCCTGGGATCGAGTCCCGCATCGGGCTCCCTGCTCAGCGGGGATCCTGCTTCTCCCTCTCCCTCTGCTTCTCCCCCTACTTGTGCTCTCTCTCTCTGTGTCAAATAAATAAATAAAATCTTAAAAACAAAAACAAAGACCTGTACACCAATGCAATATAATAGCCTACAAATAAATCCATGCACACACAATCAACTAATATTCGACAAGGGAGCCAAGAACACACAATGAGGGAAAGTTCGTCTCTTCGATAAAAGGTTTTGTGAAAAATCCAAACGCTGAAGAAGGAAATTGGACCCTTATCTTATATCATACATAAAATTGATTCTAAATGGATTAAAGACTTAAGAGTAAGACCTGAAATCATAAAACTCCTAGTAGAAAACAAAGGGAAAAAGCTCCTTGATATTGGTCTTGTCAATATTTTTTTTGGGGGGGCGTCTGATACCAAAAGCACAGGCAACAAAAGGAAAAACAAACAAGGTAGTCTATATCAAACTAAAAAGTTTCTGCACAGCAAAAGAAACAATCACTGAGTGAAAGGGTAAGCTATGGAATATTAGAAAATATTTCCAAACTGTATATCTGAAAGGGGGCAAATATCCAAATTATATAAGGAACTCAGACAAGTCAGTAACAAAAAATAAAAACAAACAAAAAACCCCAAATAACCCAATTAAAAAATGAGCAAATAACCTAAATACACATTTTTCCAAAGAATACATGCAAATGGCCAACAGATATAGAAAAAAAATAATTCATATCAAGTGTTGGTCAAAGGGTATAAACTTTTGGTTATAAAATAAATTATGGAGGTCTGATATACAGCATGATGACTATAATTAATAATAGTGTCCCTTATACCTGAAATTTGCTAAGAAAGTAAATCTCAAGTGTTCTCACCACACACACATGCAAAGAGTAACTATGTGAGGTGATGGATTTGTTCATTAGTCTGATTATGGTGATCATTTCACATTATATACACATATCAAAACATAATGTACATCTTTAGTATGTATAATTTTTATTTGCCAATCATACTTCAAAAACACTTAAAAAAAGAGGTAAATTAGGATGCATATCAACAAAGAGTTATGGGTTTTAAATAAAATAGTTAATGTGAAATCTTTTCAGAACTCTAAAGTACTGGGACATCTGGGTGGCTCAGTCGGTTTAGCGTCTGCCTTCTGCTCAGGTCATGATTCCAGGGTCCTCGGATCAAGCCCCATGACAGCAGGGAGTCTGCTTCTCCCTCTCCCTCTGCCCCTCCCCCCCCACATACGTGTGCTCTCTCTCTCTCCCTAATTAATAAATAAGATATTTAAAAAAACCTCTACAGTATTGTAAAAATATAAATTGGTCATTAGCAAGCTATCCTTGGTAAGAAGTGGGTCAACACTGAAGTTTGGAACCATCATTTTTCCCTTCCTCTGGTCTTTTTCCCTCCACAAACTCTTCTTTCAAGAATCATCAATTTTTATATACATATATATACAGATAATAGATATAATGATAATTATACATAATATATTTAATGATAATTATATTTAATATATAATAAATATTATATATATAATGCTTTTTCCCCAAAGGGAAATCTTTAATAGAGACATGCTAAATTAAACAAATAAAATCACCTTAGATTGAATTGGACAAAGTACCTGAGCCCCAGTCACTCAATGCTGTCTCTACTATCTTTACCTCTTTAGCCAACTCTGTGAAGTCATTATCTCATAGCCTATTGTGAAAGCACTTCATTACCTGATTTCTAAGATCACTTACATTTTTGGTATTCATGAGTGTGAGACTGATGTCTACCTGACCCTGTATCTTTTAGCTGATCAGGCGTATAATCTGTGGAATAAGTAACCTATTGGCAAATTTCCCGGTCTCCCAGGATCTTCTTCATGCGATGTCCTACCTATTCCACTTACTCTCTAGCTTCCCCTACAGAAAGTCTGCATATGGCCTACTTCAGCTTTCTTACATGGAAATTATATGAGGCATCATGAACTTCATGTCCCAGAATTCTCCCAGGACTTGGGCTTAGACTTCCACTTTGTTTCCTCTGGTCCTGGATACCAGCCTGGGCTAGAAAACCATGCTAGCTTTTTCCCCACTCAAAACCACTAATTTGCATGGACTGGGCTGGTCCTAGCTTCCAGTAGAGAAAATTTAGACTAAAATCTTTGACAAAGTAGTTATCACTCCATGAGTGTTTGTTTGTTTTGTTTTCTGTTTGTTTGTTTTATCCTAACAGGGAAGAAAGCCTTAGCTTAAATTTCTGACATACACAGTTTCAAATTGTAACATTCCAGAGTTGTAGGAGGACCTGGGGAAAACCAAGAAAATTGAAGGAATCCCCCAAATCTGGCAGGTTACCACCTTTACTGAGATGAATCGACTGGAATTACCAAGGAACAGCCAAAATAAAGGATTCAAAACAGAAAAATCTCATCATATTTCTGATACAGGTTTTGTGTGGAAAAGAGGAAAAAGTTTTATCTAGCTCCTCCTGGTGGTGGATGCCTGAACCTAATAGTTCTTTAAGCAACTTCTTTTTACATTGCTGTGAACCTCCTTGCACATCTAAATAAAAATTAACTCTGAAATGGAATAACAATTCTTTGCAACTTGACACCCCTAGAAAAATACACTGGTACTTGGGGTCACAGCAAAATACAGTACAGCCAAAAAAGCAGTTTCAAAAATTAATTTTCATGACCCCCCACCTAGGAATTCCAAGAATTTTGGGTGCCTGAGGAGCAGAAATAATTTGAAACAATAAATGTTATTAATTAATTAATAACTATTTATTCCTGAAGCAAATTGTGAAATACCTATATACCTTTTTTCCCCTGTAAACAAAGATGATCTAACACAAATTTTGAAATGAAATGACGATATTTGTTTCTAATTGATAAATCTGGCTGCAGTATGGGAAATTAGGGGGAGGGGGGGAACAGGGAGGATTAAGGGATTGGATGACAGAAGGAATTTGTGACCAAAGGTTTGTAGGTGAAAGATGATAAGAAAAGAACTTCAACTAGGGCAGTAGCAGTAAAGGTGGAAAGAGCTCAGATTCTGGTGACATTTCTGGAATACAGTGCACAGGGTTTAGTCATTGAGTCAATGTAACGGGCAGAGTGGGAGGAGTGGAGGATGCAAACTTCATGTCTGTGGGCCCATGGAATTTTCCACTGAACTTCAGACCATGTCACTACCTTCCTGCATTTTTACCTACCCATATCTTTCTTCCTTGATGCCATAGTGAAATCTGTATCTAATCTGGATCAGAGTGAGAAAGGGTGAGATGTATGGATGAGTTTGCCTAATCATTTAACCTGAGAAACCAGAACATTTAGACTGACTTAAACTGTTGTTTGAGGACAGGCTATAAAACCAAGGCTGGTACCTGGTGTGAGATTAGGGAAGATAAGGAAGGTGGTGAAGGTGAAGGAAAATGGCCATGTCAACTTTACTTTGCTTATATAATATAGCATCTTTGTCTATTTATAGCTTTATTGTTCATATTATAACATCTTCTGTACCAGGCATTTTGCTAGGCACTTAGGACTTAAATGAAAAGAAAAGGAAATCCTAGCTGTCAATAATTTTTCTACCTGGTAGCTGAAATAGGTAAGTAAGCAGGCAGTTCTAACACAGTGTGATTTATATATATATATGTGTGTGTATATATATATATATATATATATGTATATATGTATGTGTATATATATGTATATATATAATATTATATATATAATAACCTTAATAAAATAAAGGTTATTCAAGGAGTCAGGAGAGGACAAAAGAGGAGGCAAAGCCCAGACTTGGAAAGTTCAGGAAGCCTCCCTAAAAATGATACTATCTGAAGTAAAACATAGAGAATGAGTAAGCAAACCTGAGGGAAGGAGGAAATGACTCCTTCTAGGTGGCAGAGGAGCCAGTGAAAAGTTCTAGAGAATTAGGAGTGCATCAGTATGCCTGAAACATTACAAAAAGAAAAAGAGAAAAAAAGTAGGTTGGGAGAAAGGAGCATAGTAAGAGATGAATTTTCAGAAATAACCGGGGACTAGATCATGCACAATATGCATCTATTCAGAATTTATACAGGAGAAAGTTTATTCCTCCACTCCTAATCCCTATCTTACTGTTACGGAGTTAGATATGGGTTTTAGCATTTAAATAGTGTCCTTTTTTGTTGGCATATGTGGGTCAATTTTTACCTTTTGGGGTTTCCCCAAACCAAAAGACTCAGTCTCAGAAATTTGCTCCTGCCAAAAGAAAATCTTTTTGTAACAACAGGACTATGCTATGCTTCAGCCATATATAAGGCCCACCTGCCTGCAATTTTTTTACTTTTTTATTGTTATGTTAAAAACCATACATTACATCATTAGTTTTTGATGTAGTGTTCCATGATTTGTTGTTTGTGCATAACACCCAGTGCTCCATACAGAACGTGCCCTCTTTAATACTCAACACCAGGCTAACCTATCCTCCCACTCCCCTCCCCTCTAGAACCCTCAGTTTGTTTTTCAGAGTCCATCGTCTCTCATGGTTCGTCTCCCCCTCCAATTTCCCCCCCTCCATTCTTCCCCTCCTACTATCTTCTTCTTCTTTTTTTTTTCTTAACATATATTGCATTATTTGTTTCAGAGGTACAGATCTGTGATTCAACAGTCTTGCACAATTCACAGTGCTCACCATAGCCCATACCCACCCTAATGTCTATCACCCAGCCACCACATCCCTCCCACTCCACCCCTCACTCCAGCAACCCTCAGTTTATTTCCTGAGATTAAGAATTCCTCATATTAGTGAGGTCATATGATACATGTCTTTCTCTGATTGACTTATTTCACTCAGCATAACACCCTCCGGTTCCATCCATGTCATTGCAAATGGCAAGATTTCATTCCCTCTGATGGCGGCATAATATTCCACTGTATATATATACCACTTCTTCTTTATCCATTCATCTGTTGATGGACATCTTGGCTCTTTCCATAGTTTGGCTATTGTGGACATTGCTGCTATAAACATCGGGGTGCACGTACTCCTTCAGATCCCTACATTTGTATCTTTGGGGTAAGTACCCAGTAGGGCAATTGCTGGGTCATACGGTAGCTCTATATTCACTTTTTGAGGAACCTCCATACTGTTTTCCAGAGTGGTTGCACCAGCTTGCATTCCCACCAACAGTGTAGGAGGGTTCCCCTTTCTCTGCATCCCTGCCAACATCTGTGGTTTCCTGACTTGTTAATTTTAGCCATTCTAACTGGTGTAAGGTGGTATCTCATTGAGGTTTTGATTTGGATTTCCCTGATGCCGAGCGATGTGGAGCACTTTTTCATATGTCTGTTGGCCATTTGGATGTCTTCTTTGGAAAAATGTCTATTCATGTGTTCTGTCCATTTCTTGATTGAATTATTTGTTCTTTGGATGTTGAGTTGAAGAAGTTCTTTATAGATTTTGGATACTAGCCCTTTATCTGATATGTCATTTGCAAATATCTTCTCCCATTCTGTTGGTTGTCTTTTGGTTTTGTTGACTGTTTCTTTTGCTGTGCAAAATCTTTTAATCTTGATGAAGTCCCAATAGTTCATTTTTGCCCTTGCTTCCCTTGCCTTTGGTGATGTTTCTAGGAAGAAGTTGCTGTGGCTGAGGTCGAAGAGGTTGCTGCCTGTGTTCTCCTTTAGGATTTTGATGGACTCCTGTCTCACATTTAGGTTTTTCAACCATTTTGAGTCTATTTTTGTGTGTGGTGTAAGGAAATGGTCCAGTTTCATTCTTCTGCA
>NC_138369.1:123951982-123993522 GCF_054177405.1 Leptonychotes weddellii
GCCTGGGCTCCGCCTCTGCAGCCGGTTTCCCTGCTCCATTACCTGGGAGCTCTGCCACACTCAGGCACCCCCGGTCTTTCTGTGACCCCGAAGGTCCTGAGACCACACTGTCCCGGAGGGTTCCACCCCCCGCTTAGCCACCACAGTGACGTCCCTCAGCGAAGCAGACTTTTAAAAGTTCTGATTTTGTGCTCTGTGTTTCTATCACTTTCCAGAAGCGGCCGATGGAGGCCCCTCCCCCACCGTCTATCCTCCCGAATATCGCCTCGGATTCACTTCTCCGGAGACACGTCCTACCTTCCAGAAAGTGGTCGCTTTTCTGATGAGAGAGTTGTTGCTCTTCTTTTCTTCGATCTCCTGTTGGTTCAGAAAGGTTTGATCCCTATCCAGCTGAATTCCTGAGAGGAGACGAAATCCAGGTCTCCTACTCCTCCGCCATCTTGCTCCGCCCCCCCAGATTCATCCACTTTTAGCCAGCTTCATTATGCATGGTAATTCTCTTTTCCTCCAACTTTTTGTATCCATTTACATCTATTTGATTCACTTGTTGTTAACAATTATGTTTAGATTACTCATGAAAATTTAATTAAAGAGGTAGCCATCAACTTAAATTATTTTTCTTGCTGACAAATTTTGTAACAGAGATTAAGTGAATTTATTTAACTAGTAAACCCAGGTAGAATAAAGGTGTATGCCTGCATTAATTCTAATGCTGATAATTTGAAGATAGATCTATTTTAGTTAAGCCACCAAACTTAAACTAGTTTAACTTGAAAAGCATTTGCCTTACTTTCTATATTTCTGAGAGTTTTAGGAATACTTAATTTATTTATGCACTTAGTTTAAGCCAATTAAGTAGACCTCTTTTACAAATTTTGACAATACCATGTGGAGATAGAATTACATATGCATAACATACATCCATAGACACACATAAACATACAAATATCATATATTTCATTCCAAAATTTTATTCATGAATCACGTAGAGCAATACAAAACTCACTAGTTTATAAATAACTGTTGAATCCAAATTATGTCAAGTTAAGGTTTCCTGCTCCCATGGCTAAAGCTTTTTATTAATTTTTGTGGAGAAGACTTTTAAGATTTGTACTTGCCCTTGACAAGTAGTTTATGGTGATTATGGGCTACATTTTGGGCAAGGGAACTTCTGTATTTTTTTAAAAATTTTATTATGTTATGTTAATCACCATACATTACATCATTAGTTTTTGATGTAGTGTTCCATGATTCATTGTTTGTGTATAACACCCAGTGCTCTGTTCAATACATGCCCTCTTTAATACCCATCACCAGGCTAACCCATCCCCCACCCCCCTCCCCTCTAGAACCCTCAGTTTGTTTCTCAGAGTCCATAGTCTCTCATGGTTCGTCTCCCCCTCCGTTTCCCCCCTTCATTTTTCCTTTCCTACTATCTTCTTCTTCTTCTTCTTCTTCTTCTTCTTCTTCTTCTTCTTCTTTTAACATATAATGTATTACATGTTTCAGAGGTACAGGTCTGGGAGCTTCTGTATTCTAAAAGCCTCTTTCCCCCTTTTATTTTCCTTGGTCTCTGTGGGCAGTGTTTTAGTTATCTCCTGGGGTATTTACATTTCAAAGATATGCTAAGATTTACATTTTCAAGGGACAGAGAAAGAATGCAAGATTTTCTCAGAAGAGTTTTGGGGTATATTTCTCTATTATCAGAAGTCTTGGGTAATTACTATTTAAAATTTTCATTTGTATTACAGGTCAGAGGGCATGGGAAGCTTTGTCTGTTTCACTGCCAATCACCACAACACACTCCTCTTGGCTCTCCTCACTTTCCCAGAGATTCCACCTTTTAGTGTCCCAATTAAGGTCTGTCACAAGCCCCTAGATCTTAATCTGAGGTGGTTCATGCACTCCTAGCTATGCAAATTGGCATGCTATAGCCTCCAACATATTATCCTGCTCTTCTGATGCCACCTTGTCTGCCAGCCTGGAAGCTAGCAGAGTGGTAGACACTTCCTTTCTAACCTCAACTTATCTTCCACCTTTTTAACTCCAGCGTCCACCTCTAATTGGACATTGGGTAGTCAGCCTAGCTGCCTACATTAGAGGTCATCCCACTGTGGCAGCCATAGCCATGTGTTTCCTTTCTTTGCTGTGGGTGGTATGCTGTGAACAATTCCTTAATCAAATACATTAGACCAGCCAGCATTTTGGGGGTGGTCCCATACTCATACAGTAGTCCACAAGCATCTGACATTTGGGCTACCCTTCCCCACCTAGATGTTAATGTCCAACCTGGAGTTTCCCCTGTAGATGTCTCTTTCCCAAGACCTATTTCTAATGTCTCCTGGCTGGCTCACCAATTATTGGCTTGCAACTTTGGAAGTTTCCTGGATGAAATCTGAAGCTGGCCCCCATCCACAGAGGGCAAGTAGAGACCAAAGGAAAAGGAGACCATTTTGACTGGTAGGTGGCAGTTTTAATAAGCAAGGGAACTTACATACAAGGCTTGTCTTGGGAACTTACATACAAGGCTTGTCACAAGTCAAATAATTCTCGGCACCAACCTGTCAGAATCTTAACAGTTTATATAGATGCTTTACCAGGGTTCAGTCACATATACAGTCCACACATGTTACTCCTTCGGGATTGCATCCTTGAAATGGCTCCAGTTATGGGAACAATGGCCAAGGTGTACATTCTGAGGACAGAGGAGGGGTAAGGAGGCTTTGATTGCCCAGGTTCAGCTGATGGGTCAACCGGTGGTAATGTCCTCCTGATGACCTCCTCCAACATTAATGGAAATGGAAATCAAAATGGTAAAATAGAAACAAATATGGCAAGAACAAATGAATTTGATCAGGAGGAGATAAATGTCTATGCAAACTATATTGTGGGTTCATTTATGAAAGCTGTAGATTGGACCCTTGTATCTGACCCAAAATGAGAGCAGGTATAGGTCATATCCAGTGTGAAAAGCACAAGATGATGGTAAGAACCTTCAGTTGACTATATTCAGGGCCATGATGGTCAGGACCATTTCGTGATACCCAAATATAGTTTATTTTATAATGCTTACTAATAACAACTTAAGTTTTGTAGTACTTTTTCACAGTCCTTCTTGTTTATGAAATATTTTTATACTCTTTGGACCAGGAATGAGTTCCTGTTGATAAAAGTTACTGTGAAACAAAATTGTGTTCAAAGTAAAGAGAAACTTTCTAAAAATCTATTACTATTAGGGGGTAAGACAATTTCCTTGGGAGGTGAGAATTTTCCTGTCCTTTGAAACATTAAATAGTGGCTAGAACATTGGTTATAGGTGATACTGGAAAAGGAAGGTATTTGTTTTATGGGATGAGGGTTGGTTTGAGCAGGTAGACCCTAAATTCTCTTCCCATTGTAATATTCCAGGATTTGTACTTCTGCTACACAGCATTTACTAGATATGTTGTATCAATGGACTCCTATTTGATCTGGTAAATAACTCTCAGTATATTTATCTTGATATTTTCTAGTCCTTGCTACCCTTTCAAGATTCCTACAGTTTTACTGAAAAAAGGAAAAAATAAGTAATGCATACCTTTATTCAGATATGATTGTTCCATGAATTCTGGATTTTCTAGCAATGAATGGTGTTGCTCATTTTGAAGCTGGAATTTCATAGAAATTCTGCCTAGGCTCTGGTAATGAAGTCAGCATCATCCTGCACATGTATTCCTCACCTCATCCCCAATGCTCTTAAGGATACCAGGATACTAGTCATGTTGCTATGACTATTAATGGCCAGTCTGGTATAATAGATTGCATCAGCATAGTGCCTCTTCAAGAGTGTTTACATAACAGTTGCTAGCATTTAATGAATGCTTCTTATGTACTAGGCACTATTCTCAGGGCTTTATATGTGTTAACTCATATAATCTTCAAAACAGCCCTATGATATTGATGCTAATTTTATCCTGATTTTGAGGATGATGAAATTGAGGCTCAGAGAAGTTAATTACTCAGTCACAAAGTGAGAGAGAGAGAGCTCAGATTTAAACTCAGAAAGTTTGGATTGCAATCTCTTGAATCTTTAAAATATGTTGCTTCTTGCTAAATTTCTACATGAAATGATGTAGTCCATACTAAAAAAAAAAAAGGTTTTTTTTTTTTAAAGATTTCATCTATTTATTTGACAGAGAGAGACACAGCGAGAGAGGGAACACAAGCAGGGGGAGTGGGAGAGGGAGAGGCAGGCTTCCTGCAGAGCAGGGAACCCGATGCAGGGCTCAATCCTAGGACCCTGGGACTATGACCTGAACCAAGGCAGACGCTCAACGACTGAGCCATCCAGGCGCCCCACAGTTTTTGTTTATAAACAAAACTAACATATGAGAGGCAGTGAGATGAGTGGAAAGAATATTACAACCAGGAGTGTAGACTTTGGATTTCTGGTCCTGATACACCTCTATTTAATTCTGGGTGAATCATTTAGTGGCTGTTCCTCATCTATGTAGTGCAAATTGATTTCATGCTCTTTATTTGTTTCATTCCAGACCTTTCACAAATCATCTTCATATCCATGATCTCATCTAAGTTTTATAGAATAGCAGTGATCCCCCACCTCTGTTCCATCCACTCTGTTGCACAGTTAGTAAGGATCCTTGGACTCCTAAGCCGTGTCTTTTCCTATAAGCCTTGATGATCTATTTTATGTGCACAAAATCATTTTCTAAACTGCAGCATAATATACCAATATTAACTTTTATAATTAATGTGGCAGGCAAAGATGAATTGGTAATGCTTTCAGCAGAAGGAGATAGCAAAGAAAGGATAATTTTGGAATTGTTTCTAAGACAAAATTAGTTTATGTGAAAGCCACGTGCATTCTTAATTTATTTTGCTTAACTCCCAAGACAAATGCTAAATTGATGGAAAAGTATGCTGCTTCTCTGTGCTTCAGTAAATTCCTTATTTTGTAACATGAAATGATAAATGTTAGAACAGCTGCAATTATGAAGTTAAGGAACCATACAACACACAAATATACACACACACGTTTTTGTTTTTGCTTTTTTTTCCCTTCAGGGCTATTGATTGGATTTGTGCCACAGAAAAGTAATCCATGAGTGATATAAATATATTTTCATTCATTTTGCTGAATCCCTTGCTTGGTATAGCTTTCTCTGTGGGAGGTTTACCTCAAGCATGAAAAGAAAAGAAAAAAAAATGTGAACAAACCAGCTCTCATGATTTATTGTCTTAGAATAGTTTCTGAGATATTGTTCTCCTTTACGTACAAGTGAAATACTTTTGCAACAATTGAGGACTAATGGGAAGGAGCTGGGAGTGGGACTCAGCTGTGGTCTTGGCCATTGAACAAATCTTTAGCTTCTGTTTTATCTTTGTATACTTAAGAAGCATGAATAGGAGTATTTGTTATTTCTTATTTAATTTCTTTTTTAAGCGCTATGCTCTAAATATATACTATTATGTAGAGGTGAGCCTGTGTGTCTACTTAATCCATATGCAGTCACTGTAAATCCTTTTATTGGTTATATATTTGAAATCCAAGAATTCAGTACTCTGTTGGTGTTCTGGGAAGTCACATGCAAGCAGCTTACAATATGGCTTAACTTCCCTGTTGTCTGCTACAAATAAACAAAGAGACTTGAATCTGCCCCAACTGTTTACTGAGATATATGTAGATCATATAATATCATACTGAGAATCCTAGAAAATCATATTTGGAAGGGGCCATAGAATTCATTAACACATTTCTCAGGGAAACAGAGCCACTGTAAGTATCACTTGAAAGAGGGATTTATAGTAGGAATTAGACCTTACCCAAATGTGGGAGGAAGGGAAGAAGTGACAGTCTAGAGGGGAGTTGGAAAATCCATGAAAAGATCACTGATCAGTCCACTTTAAGCGCTAATGTGAGTGGACAAATAGAAGCTTTCTTGGAAATTCAGGATATCAAACACTTTTAGTCTGTGAATTAAGACCACGAGGCGGGAAGCTGTTGAGGGGTTGAATGGAAATCTCCAACCTTTCAGGAAGTTAGGCCTCTGTAAGACTGCAGCCATATTCTTACTAGCGGGCCTGGGCCATGGGGCTGGCAGTAGGGAAGGTGAGCTCTAAGCAGAGTGGAAGGAAATACAGCTATAAGCAGAGTGTAAGCTGAGGTCTACTGGACACTTCTGCATCTGCTCAGCACACCATGCCAGAACCAGACAACCTTCTAAAAGTAATGATCCCTCTTTTGTCAACTCTAGTTTAACACCATAAAGAGAGGGGCACCTGGGTGGCTCAGTCGTTAAGCGTCTGCCTTGGCTCAGGTCATGATCCCAGGGTCCTGGGATCGAGCCCTGCGTCGGGCTCCCTGCTCTGCAGGAAGCCTGTTTCTCCATCTCCCACTCCCCCTGCTTGTGTTCCCTCTCTCGCTGTCTCTCTCTCTGTTGGATAAATAAATAAAACTTAAAAAAAAAAAAAAGACCATAAAGAGAAAGAGATTCTGGGAAATGTCGTTTCCAGCCTTAGTCAAGCTGTCAAGGTACAATCCACAGGATGTCTGATGTTCTAATCTTTCAGACAAGAAATCTGCTGCCCTGGGGGAAGTGACCCTACCAGGCTTGATGACTTAGGTAGAGAGACAGTCAGAACAAGATTCAAGGTCTCTTGATTGCTTGGGTAGCTTTTTCACTACATCTTTTGTCTAGTTTGTTTTGTTTTTTTTTTTTTTTTGAAGATTTTCTTTATTTATTTTGAGAGAGAGAGCATGAGCAGAGGCAGAGGGAGAAAATCTCAAGCTGACTCCACGCTGAGCATGGAGCCTGATGTGGGGTTTGATCTCACCACCCTGAGATCATGACCTGAGCTGAAATCAAGAGTCAGGTGCTTAACCAACTGAGCCACCCAGGCACCCCCATCTTTTGTCTAGTTTATATCTATGTATATTCTACATAAACACAATTATTTGAATGTGGGCTAAAATCTTTATATAGGTCATTCATCTAATATCTTATTAGAATTAATAGAAAACTTATTTATGAACATTAATATGATTGAGTTTTTTTGTCATGTTAACATTTCAAGGAAGTTTGCATCATGTTCCTTAGTAGTAGGAGAAGGACATTTTCTGTACAAATGCTAAACAATGAAGTCATTATATGACTATTCGAAAGGTTTTTCACCCAAACTGCATTTCAGAAGAATAACTGATACCAGGGAATGGAAAGACTACATAAAATTATAACAATTGTGCTTGTGATTTATTAAGAGCTTATTATATATCAGTCACTATGTTAAAAACTTCATATATCACCTCCTTTTCTCAGTGGTATTTCCTTGTTTTTAAATTATTTTCATATAAATATGAAAGCATACACCTATACAAATTGATTAGGAAGCACAAACAACTCTATAAAAAGAGCCACATTGTCATAAGAACAATAATCCTAGCAGAAGATAACTTACATGGAGTCTGGATCATGGTTTGGTTTTCAGTTTTCTTTTAAGGTCAAAGAGTTTCTTTTGTGGAATTCATTGGAAAAAGCAATTAATGAACCTTGGGAAATAGAGAAAGTTCCATAGTCTGGCATCTGGCAGATCTGTAAAATAAGCTGGATACTGGATATGGATGGGGAGTGAGATGTTTGATCTTTATTTCTAAGCTCACCATGGCCAACTTCCAGTTCTCAGGAAGTGGTGGGATGAATGTCCTCAGTTGCCAGCAGTGACTGGAAAGTGAGAGTAAGAACTTTAACACATGGCCCACGTTCATAAGAATCTGATAGAGGTTCACCAGAGCAGAAGGTATCTTGTGATGACAGCCGTTAATGTGTCTGTTCTTTGGGCCATGTTGCTTGAATCTGGGCTGGTTGCTCTTTATGTCTCGTGCAGTTGTCTTCCTGGGATTGATTATATCTGTCTCCTGTGTTGGATCACCTGAGTCCTATATTGAAGTGGAAGACAATGTCAGAAGCTTTCTAAGAAGGGTTCGTGGGTTTTTTTTTTTGTGAACTAAAATGTTTCTGTCTTATCTTCAGACTTAATTTTTTTACTAAACTGGATTAAAAATTTAGATTTTTCATTACTTACTAAGAATGTTAAAGGCATTATTCCATTTTCTTCTTCCTGCCTGTGTTGTTTGTTGAGAAGTCCCAAACCATTCTGAATCCCAATCTTATGCATAATATCTAGTTTCATTTTGCTCCTCTCTGGAAGCTTGTAAAATTTCTCTTTTTGTATCCTGAGTTCTTATATTTCTTCAATTTGGATTTATTTTCTTCCATTTTATATCAATTCATAGTTCTTATTTCTGGACAAATTTCCCAAATTTCTGGACAAATTTTATAAGCACTATCCTCCTCTCTCTCCTCCCTGTTCCCTCTTTCTGGAACTCCTCTCACTTATATGTTGGACATCCTAAACTCATTGTTTACTTTTTTAAATCATTTCTTCTCCATTTTCCTAAATCTGTTTAACTTTTCTGTTGAGCTCCTCACTTCTGCTATTTCATGTTTTTAATTTCTGGTAATTTTTTTTCTTATGGCTCTGAACATGAAAATTAAAGTTTTTCCTAAATATACTTCTCTTCACATAGGCTCTATCCCTTTCAAGTTTTTTTTTCCGGTTTATTCTTGTTTCTTTTTTGTTAGAGATTTCCCTCAAATATATGCACATTCCTGGTGGTTGTGTGTTCATGTTTAAGAAGGGGAACCCTAAAATGGTTTGGATTTCCTGAGTGCTTGGATGGATCTTATTACCTGAACTCTTGGTGTGATGTTAGTCATTCTCCTTAGGCTGGTCAATTTGGAAGAAAAGACCCCTTCAATATTGTCATTGTGGGTTTAATGCCTTAAAACATATTTTTGATGTATTTTAAATTTTTTTTGGAGGTGAGGAGGTATGATCAAAATGTTTTTAAACTAGTCTTGTTATCTTATTAAGCCTCAAGCAAACTAAGACGGGGGTAGGTAGGTGGAAAGTGTTAATCTTACCCTCTTGGAAGTGAAGTAACGGGTTTTGTGAGTTGTCCATCTTCTCATAACTTGAATGGATAAGTCAGGATTTGAACACAAGGGAGGCTGATTTCATAGACACTATACTAAAGATGTGTGGAACAGAGAGCAGGTGCAAGCCTAGAAAACAGTTTCTCTGCTAGTTTATGAGGATCTGACAGTTCCTTGTATATATATGGATGAAGAGGGAATCAATACAAAGGCACTTGGAAGTGAGAAACAATATTATTTGACTACATAACTTTGGGCATTTTTAATCCTTTTAAACAGAGATGTGCATTCTAAATATGTTGGTTCTACATTCAAACTAAACTCCAAGTGTGTGCATTTCTCTCCAACTCCATTGCCATCTTTTTGTCACTAATCACTCATGTTTTCCAAGATTATCTTAGTAGCTTTCTACCTGATCACCTCACATGTATTCTTGTCCACTCTTTACATATAATTTATAGTGAACCTAGAAGAGATATTTCCTAAAACTTGCATCATGGCCTTTTCTGCTTAACATGTTTTAAATATTTTCCATAACAACAAAAAGGTAAAATATGAATCCTTAATGTGCTCTACAAGGCCTGCATAGGCTGATATCTATTCATTTCTCCAAACTTTGCTCTTACTTCACTCATCATGCTCTAGATTTTATGGCTTCATTTCAAAACCTTGAATGTACCTAGAGACTTCCTGCTTTAAGGATTTTGCTTATGCTGTTCTCTGCTCTAAATGCTCTTCCCATTGCTGCCATCCTGCAGCTACCACGTAATCCTCATTCAGCACTCATCTTAAATCAGGTCCTCAAGAGGTCTGGTATATGCCCCATGTTAGTTAGGTCCTTTATGCTTCTTATAATGTTTCAGGCTTTCTGCATGTAGTATCTAGGCAATCAGGAAAAGAATCTAGACAATCTGAACAGTCACACCTTCCATTGTGTATATTTGCTTCTTATTCCAAATACAAATGTCAGAAGCATATTATCAGATGAGAGGGTGCTCTTATGAATTTACAAAGTGAGATTTAAACAACCCAGTTGATATGAGACAATGAAATGAATTGGGACAGTGAGCATCAGAACCTTGGGCTTTGCCACCAAGTTGATTAGTCACCTCATTCAAGTCAGATTGTCTCTATGGGCTTCCTCTATTTCTGAGATGAAGACTTTGGACTGGAACAATTCCTGTAGAACCTTCTGGCTCAATATTCTGTGGCCGTCTGTTTTAACACTTGGGTGTCAAATGATTTTCAAATAGTGCCAAAAGCTCTGTAAAATTTTTCAAAAATTTAAAGTAAATCCTAAAACATGGTAATTTTTAATTTTTATTTTTAGCAAGATAACTTCCTGGAGTAGGCTTAGATTTACTTTCATAAGTTTTTTTTAATATATACTGGGGCACTGGGAATGGTTCAGTCAGTTAAGCATCAGACTCTTGATTTCAGCTCAGGTCATGATCTCAGGGTTGTGGGATAGAGCCCCATGTTGGGCTCCACAGAGTCGGCTTGTCCCTCTCTCTCTGTTACTCCCCCTACTCTCTCTCTCTCAAATAAATAAATAAATGAAATCTTCAAAGAATTTTTTTGTATTGATTGTAATTCTACATTAAAGTTAAATTATGTTTCCCGAGGGTACACCAGTTGCTGTGAGAGAAGTGATGTTCTAAAAGTACCACAGGAAAAAAAAATTCAGAAAATGGAAACGTAATTAAATGTCTGAGGGATGAGTCTTACAATGGTTACTATGAAAGGGCCTAAAACTGAAGCATCCTCAAAACTGTGAAAAGAAAAAAGGTGTTTTCTAAATATGCAACTGCCTGTAAATGTGCATAGGGATAGACTCCTGGATGGCCACAAACCAATATTCAAGTAATGGCTGGAAAGGAAACACTATTGATTAGCCTGTTGCCTCAGCTGTGATGCTAACCCTGAAGGCTGAATGAAGGCACTAGTGAAGAAAGTTCAAGTTTTAATTTATAGTTGACTGACAGCTTTATCGACAGTGAGAGGGCAATGTTTGCTCATTCTAGTCTGCTAGACTTCTGTCTTCTCCCAGTACCAACCATAGGAAGTTATCCTCAAGGAGAATCCTGAGTGGATCCAGATTCATCACATTTTAACTATGACTCCAGAGAGCTCTTGGGAAACTCTTAACGATACTGATTTTAATATTTTACAAAACTAAAAGGGCTTGATCTTGACTACTAGTAATATGTTACTGATTATACCTTTAGGAGAAATCTCACGATTGAAACCAGGACTAAGCAAACTTATAAGAACTTAAGAAAGCCATGCCAAATGAGACCAATGAGCAATGGGTCTTGTTCTGCGGAGTCCTTTTAACAGCAGCCTCTCTAAAGGACAAGTTGTTGACAAGCATATGGAAGTTGTTATGACATTAATCTCAAAGGTTAATTTAAGTACTATAAGTATTCCTTATACACTTATAGTGATAATTCCTTATACATGTGAAGCATTTTAGAATTTTCCAAAAGGCAAAAAAAAAAAAAGAATTTTCCAAAAGGCTTTCTTGTCTACTGTTATCTGTTATCTGTATTGTGAGACCTTAAATAATGTACAACTCATATTTTTTTCTTCTAAGCACAATGCTTGGCATATATAACTATGCTGTAAATGCATGTTGAATAAGCTAAACAATTTGATTCACACAAAAATCTATGTGAGGCATATATACACAAGTATTATTATGCAATTTCACCTATCTAGAAAGAGTTTTAGTGAGTGGTCAGGGTGCCTTAACTAGTTGATTCCAGAAAAATAAATGAGATGTAAATACTCTGATCTTTCAGCCTTAAAAAAACTATAGATTAATTCTTGAGGAAGAAAAAAGAGATATAACCAATACAAAAATCTGCAGTAATGGAACTTTTAAAAGAATGCATACTTTATTTGACCACTATTATGATATATATATATAATAGTCATTATATACATATATCAATATATATATATATTACTAGGTAGGCAACATACATTTCTTACATGTATAGAAAGCCACCTCAAATCAGAATTTATTTGTTCATTTCTTTTACTTTCTGTGCACAGATATATCTTAGTGTTTTTTTGTTTGTTTTGTCTACAGTGACCATCACCACTAACTTTATAGTGTTCACCTCACGGTCTTATCTTTGTCTTTTAGCAGGTAAGGAAGGTATTTGAATCTTCAATCCTCTGATGTCTTAAGGGAAATTTGAACTGTGTCTTAAAAGATCAATGGGTTTGTAGGCCAGTTGTAGAGTTGGGTGAAAAGTACTTCAAATTGAGGGGCACCTGGTTGGCTCAGTTGTTAAGTGTCTGTCTTCGGCTCAGCCCCACATCTGGCTCCCTGCTCAGCGGGAAGCCTGCTTCTTCCTCTCCCACTCCCCCTGCTTGTGTGCCCTCTCTCACTGTGTCTCTCTCTGTCAAATAAATAAAATCTTTAAAAAAAAAAAAAAAGAAAGAAAAGTACTTCAAATTGAGAAAACCATGTGAGGAAATTCCTGAGGTTTCTCACCTCAGATAAGATACTTGGGGGAATGGGTTTGGCTGAGGCATGAAATACTTGAAAAGGAGAGGTTTGGGGTCGGAGCTAGATTATGAAGCACCTTAAGAGTTAAACAGAACATTTTCTATCATGAGCAGGAGGAAGCCTTGATGGTTATTTAGCACAAGAGTGACAGTGTGGGTCACTAAACATGTTTTGTTTTTAACAGTAACGAGGGCATAGCCACATCTATGCTTTAGTATGATCATTTTGGTAGTAATGAAAGAAGAGTGCTGTGTGTGCGCATGCATGTGTGTGTGTGTGCATGTGTGTGTTTGTTTGTACTTGTAAAAGAGGACTGGAGTAAGAAGGGGGAGGGGTCACAATCTAAGAAAGACTATTTCAATAGTCATTTTAAATGGAAAGCATATCTACCTTACTAGATATTTAATGTAGGGCAAGTTATTTCTTCTCCCCAAGCCTCGTTTTCCTCATCCTGTATCCTATAGGATTGTTGTTAAGATTAAGAGAGAGCTTGTATACAATTAAAAGCATCATGCCACGTACATAATAGATGCTCAAGGTCTTTCCCAATGAAACCTTTCAAAGCTGACACATCCTATTGGACAAAGGTAAAAATGCACAACAACATCTTTCCCAAGACTGTCTTCTTGGCCTCCCACAGTGAAGAGGGCTTTGCTGAAGAGGCCTATAGGAAGGAGGTCCTCTTGTCACCTGAAGCTTCTGCTCTTTTACACTATACAACCAGAAAGTCAACAAATCCATGAAAGAACACTCCATCATGCCTGAGAAGCCAAGCATGAGCTCTGGTGTTTGCTCTCCTCCCACAGTAAGTCAAGTGTGATGTTTCACTTATCTCAGAGTGCTTGTAGACACTTGGTCCTCATATATCGTTTTGCATTTCTTTAACCCAACCTGCATATAATGGAAAGCATATCTACCTTACTAGATATTTAATGTAGGGCAAGTTATTTCTTCTCCCCAAGCCTCTTACTCTTTAGTATTCACTGCATTCCCCCCACCCCACCCCTTCTTAAATGGCTCAAGCCCTCTTATGATGAAGACAAAGTAGGAGTTCTGTCATATTTCAATGACTGGAAAGGGTTAGCCTGACCCATTATGAATAGACAAAGTATGCAGCAGGCTTTAATAACAAAGGAAGATCTATGTTTGGGATTAGTTTTATCTTCTGAGTACCCAAAGACAACCACAATGCTCAGCACAGAATGTACAGTAGATACACATGGAATTGAAAGACAGTAGTTATTTATGTTGTCATTATTTATACACACACACACACACACAAACACACTCTTAAACAATTAGGCACCTATTATGGTCAGATACTGTTTTAAAGGATAGGACATGGAGATAAACAGCATTGTTTAATCTAAAATATTTGCTGAACACTAACTGGGCACCAGGTCTCCTACAATGTTATGGGAATTCAACATGCCTATGTAATAGTTCCTTCCCTGACAATGTTTCTTAAGGAGTGCCCCATAAGACATGGGCTGGATCAATAGCAAAAACTAAGCAATCTTTATGATCTTTAACTTAGGATGTTTTATAGTTAAAACAGGTTTCATATCTAATTCATTCCATTTTATCTAAGAAGGGTCAGTCATCTGAAATATGCCTTTCCATGTTTTGTTTCTCTTTTGGGACACTTTTATCATTTACATTGCTGGAAAGATAAAACATCAGTATTTCCCTCTCTAAAGGCATTCAAACTGTGGTTTCTCCTCAGCTCTGTACTGATGAATACTCTTGACACTCAGTTGGATGGTCTTCCTCAGTCTGTCATGGTTGATTCCTGAGATTTTTAAATGGAGCAAATAAGGAGGTAAGTGAGCATTTACACTAAAGGATCTTAGCATGCTGTAGATTTATGACTTTTTGCCTGAATACTTACAGAATTATATAAATAGTTCCTTTGAACTCAGGTTTATTTATTACTCTGTCATGAGATACAACTCTATGTTTGTATACATCTTTGTGGTTGGAAGAACATTGTTTGGGAGAGCTAAGGCATTCCTTTTAATGTTTGGCCATCTGAGTCCTTTTGTTATGAAATATGGTAAACATTCCTGGGTTATTTATGTCAAATTTTCATCAGTGACCTAAAAAGTCATAGATTAGGAGATAGGGAAAAAGGACAGATCTCTATAGTCTACGTGCAATATTATGTTGAAATAATCATTTGGAAATTTAGTATTAGCTAAATACTAAGGGAAACCAGTAAAAAAGAGTGAGTAGTTCATCATTTAAAGTGTCATCTAGGAACACATAGGGAACTTCTGTGTCTGAGGTTGGCAGTAGCAGTTTAAAATTAGTATTTAGGTGCCTTAATTTCCTAGAGTTGCCTCAAGAAAAGAAAAAGGTAAATTTCCATTTTTTCTTATGATGTGTATTAAAATTCTAAGGTTGAATCTACTTAATTCTTCCACTGAAGATTTGATGTTGGAATATGTTCAACTTCCTAAGAAAAGTCCTCTAAAGATTGCTGCCAAGATATTACAATTTGACCCCATCATTTAAAAAGCTGGTCTCCTGATTTCTACCATGAAGTGGAAGGGAAATTGGATCTAAGTATGCTTTAGTAACTAACTGAATTCACAGACCCAGTTAAATTAATCTAAAAGATTAGTATTCGTTTTTGTTCAACCTGACAGAGTATGTTAAGTGAAGCTCAACATTTTGGGCAATCTAAATCTGTTATTAATTCTATGCAGACAAATTTTGCATCTGTTAAGCCACTACTAGTCACTGGTATGAATTTATTACCTGGAAAAGCCAAGTTTGATATTTGTACACATATATGCTTCTAGTTAACCTAGGTCCAAATCATTCACTGAAAATATCAGCACAATTTTCTTAAGTTGGAGAAAATGGCTATATTTTAGTTCAAAATTCTGTTAAGTGTCAGTGGAAAAGAGTCAGAGCCTAATCTATATTCCTAATAGAATGCCTTACCAACTTTTTTAATCAGTAGATACTATTAGGGCTGTCAACACATTTACATAGACCTGAAAAGTAGAGTATCTCTGATTATTTATTATTGTTTTAAGAATCTCTGAATGAATTACACATACATTTAATCATATATGAAGAGCATCGAATAGAACATCCTAAACCCACTGCTTACATTTCTTTTTCTGAACTCATCTGTCAGAAAGCTTTGATGGCTATCTGGTTTCAAGTGTATCCACACCAGTGAAGTGGCAAAAATCCTTTCAGTACAAATATATTGCTTCCTTCTTGTTCTGCTACTTGTTGTATGCAAAAGAGTCATCTCTTTAGACAAGATAGACAAATTTGTATTATCTGGTTCTTTCTTTCTGTTAAGCTGAATTTGAGTATTTTCTATCTAAGGCAAGATACGGATCTTACCAGTACCAAGAATGACCTTTGGCCTTCACATCAGAAAACAGCCCCTAAGACTGTACTTTGTCTTTGCTTCCTGTCCCATCTTGTTTCTGTACAGACCAAGTCTGCTGCTAAAGGCTGATCAAAAGACTACTCTTTGAAATATCTTTTACCAGGGCCAAAAGACTATATAAAGGGAAAATAGAGTTTTCCCTGTGCATTTATCCAAACAGCATTTCCTATGAACCAAGTTGTTATATTTTTCTTCCTGCTGGATTATTTCTTTACCTATTTCCACTACAAAATAATGGTTTTATTAAACTTTTCTTAGTGAATTTGTCACCCAAGGGAGTCATTCTTTCAAAAGCAGAGGTGGCACGTGAGGACAATCTTTTGAGACTAATGTAAACTTTTTTTTTTCCCTGCCAAGCTATTAAAAACACTTAATCTCCTGAAAGACACCTAAGACTCCTTTGCTACTCAGAAGAGAAAATCACCAGAAGGAGCTCTGATGATCACAACCCAGATTTAGTTACAGAAAGAGGCTGATGACATTTAGAGAACCACAAGCTGATTGGTGTGCATATTCAACAGGACACTCACATGTATCAGGCAATTAATCATTTTGTAAAATATCATATTTTAATAAAGTCAGTGCTCCATATAATAACAATAATAATACTAATAGATAAAATATGTGGGTACACTATATGTTGGCACTACAAATTTTCTACCTACCAAATTTTTTTTCATTATAATACCAATCTTATGAGGTAGGTGTATTATCTATCTTTCCATTTAATAAATGAGGAAAGTGGAGGGGGGGTTAAATAAACAAATAATGATAATAATAATCATCATTACAAACACTTATCCAATATTTATTATTTATCAGGCCCTAGTTCTAAGAGCACAATCATATTAACTTGTTTAATCCACCATAAAACCCACCGAGTAGATATTATTAGTTCCAGTTTTTAGATGAGGAAATAGAAGCACAGAGAGGTTAAGTAATTGCTCAAAATCTCAGCTAATAAGAGGTGGAGCTGGGTCTGAAGTGCTGGTTTCCGGTTCCTGAGTCCTCCTCCTACTGCTTCATTGCATGCCTCTGCCTCTCTAGCCGTTAATTTCCAATGATTAATGACTGCTTAGTGGAGGAGATGGGCCTTGATTTCAAAGTCTATGCTCTTAATTGCTGTATTGTATTCTAATATCTCTCATTTACTAAGCACACAGTCATTGAGCTTAGTGCAATGTCCCGTAGCTTTCATTGCATACGCATAGAAGAGCGAATGTACAGAGATAATCTTTGCCCCTAAAATTTTTACTTTTGGGGAGTGAAACTGCTTACTGTACTGGAATAACTTCTCCCAGGATCTTTCTGGAGTCATTAGGGATCTCTCCACTATGGCTTCTGTAACTTTGACTATGGAATAAGCCAAGTGGTCTCTCACTCAATACATTCCTTGAGTTTCTTAAAGAACTGTTATAATTAGTAAGAGGTAAGCTACTGCTAAATGTTCTCCCCCCTCACTAAGAAGAGACAAATGGCTGAACTGACGGCTGGACAGTGCAGAGAACAAACCTCTTTGGAGAGTGATGCCAGCTTTAAAGTGCTCAGCTCTTTGCTTTCTTAGGTGAGAAAGTGATGGTGCAACATGAAGAAATGAATGCTAATGAGTCCAAACTTCAATTATTTTATGATCCTCAAGCATTCTCTATAAACCAGATATAGTGTAGTGAAGGAAATATTATTCCTTTCTGGAGATACAAAATAATATTGAGATAAAAGTAGAGAAGAAAGGGCGCCTGGGTGGCTCAGTTGGTTGAGCCACTGCCTTCGGCTCAGGTCATGATCCTGGAGTCCCGGGATCGAGTCCCGCATCGGATTCCCTGCTCAGCGGGGAGTCTGCTTCTCCCTCTGACCCTCCCCCTTCTCATGCTCTCTCTCTCTCTCTCATTCTCTCTCTCAAATAAATAAATAAAATCTTTAAAAAAAAAGTAGAGAAGAAAGTAAATTTTTTAAGAAAATAAGATCCTAAAATTTTGCTAAATTTATGACTAATAAGAGCTTAAGTGTTACACAAAATGAGGCTAAACTAGGAGTCTGCTGCCCAAGTTCAAGCCCTCACTTAAATCTTAGATTCAGTCTTACAGATAAAATATTGCCATATGTAGTAGACTTTGTTTTTATTAAAGGAAGTGGCATATTCTCACAGTCTCTCTCTCTTTGGTTAACAGCAACCTCTTCCTCTTCTGAGCTCCTACAGTTCATACCATTCATCTGGACTGCCATAGGTTATGATATCATGTATTACCATTTACTACCATACATGGGGCTCTACATTATTATGTCACTTTATTCAGCACCATTGTAAGCTCTTTAAGGGTGAGGTCTACGAATTCCAACGCTTCACAATCCCTGGTCCAAACTTTTCACAGTGCTTATTCCTTGCCAAATGTGGGAGTTCGGTAATTGTTAACGGGTTGAGATTAGGCTGCCACTAGAAAGCTATTCTTTTAAAATTAATGCTTTCCAAACATATCAGTGGAATTCAAGCTTAATATTTACTGACTGATAATAATGAACGCATTAAACTAGAGACAGATCTTCATGCAAATAGCTGCAAGTAATTATAGAAATGTAAATATGATGCTGGATACAATTACTAAAACAATTGTCAGCTAACACTAGCTTATCATTTGCAAGATCACAGGTAGTTCTTTCTCTTAAAGATGGCTTTTGAGTATTGGCGTTTTCAATAAATGATGTATTTGCACTAGTAACCATGTGATGAAGAACTAGTATTTTTTGGATGACTTCTCATAAAAATAGAAGGTGTAAATTCACCCTTCTAGACTCAAATGACCATTAAGAATTGTAATTTCAATACTGTTTTTCCTGGGAGGGTTTATTTTCTCATCTTAGTTTGAACTGAGCAAGGACATTTTAAATCTAGCTCTTGGAATTAGGAGGCTATGGGTCCATGCAATATAAAGATTGCAGTTATATACTAGGACAGTGGAAAGAACACTATACACAGTCTGGATATCTGATTAGAAGTCCTGGCACTCTTGACAGCTTTCTGTGTGACCTTGAGTAAATAATATCTGTATAACAGTCTCCTAACAAGAGCATACTCTGATTCCTGAAAACAGAAGTTTTACATTCTTATTCATACCTTTGGTCCCAAGTCTGCTATTTTTCTTTCATTCTAGGACATTACCTTGCTTTCTAAGAGTTCCTCTCCTTGGAATGAAAACTTCAAGTTCATAAAGAAAACAATCTAAGGTTGAAATAGCCTTTTGTGTTGTAAAGAGCTCTAGAGTCTCAAGAGATATCTAGTTGACTGTGCAATAAATGGTCTTGGCAGCTTGGATGTCAGGCAGTTAACTAGGTCAAAGTGGGTGATTTGGATTGATGCTATTTACCTGTTTTCCTGTTGTATAATTTTATTTGCTTTGGATAAGTTATTCTTAATAAATATACTCAAGTCAGAAATTGGGTGCTTTCTCCCACCTCTATTGCTTAATATTGTGTTATAATGGGCAAGGGACATGTTATCTTTGAACTTTACTTTTCTATGTGTAAAATAAGGATCATAATATCCACCTAACAGAATCTTCATAAATGTTAAATGAGCATTTATCTAAAATATTTATACCTTACTAAATATTTTCAAATTCAAGGGATGATAATGATGATACTTTGCAGAGAATGAACTAAAGATCTGAGGGTGATGAGTAACTCCTTTAGATGTTTGAATATTATACAGTATTCTAAGTAAAATACCAGCAGTTTTGAAATTATGGTAGCTTTAAAACTGTATGGGCTTACTCTTAAACTCCAACCTTCAACCAAGATTTGCCCTAACAAGAAGGAATCATTTACCTGAACACAGCCTATTCACTTTGTAAAAAATTAATAATACTTTTACAACTGCTACCACTATCATTATAATGATAATAGTAATTTTTATAATGTTGATACCATATTTCCAGAATGATCAACCTCCAATTTTTTTAAACTGATGAAATAATTTTTTTTCTAAGAGTGTGTCTTATTACATTTTGGGAATATTTTTTACCTATATCTTTTCTTGGAGATGTTGTGAAGTGGGGTGGAGCAGTTCCTTTCTCCACGCAAAGGACATTAAAACACATACTTAATTGGGATTGGGAAGAAATATAGGTATATATAGGAAGAAAGTTCCCTTTTTTGTTTGAATGGAAACTGTTTTCCCTTCAAAAGCTCAGAATATGAAGTGTTATACTAGATGTTTTGACGCCTGCTCAGAAATCCCATTATTTCAAGAATTAATGTTGAGCGATAGAACTCCAGGACTGGTATTTTCATAGCCAGCTTGTTCAAATCCCAATGTTTCTGAACTATGTACAGCCAGAGAGCATGAGTCCATTGCTTGCCTTGAAATGCTGGCAATCACATCATCATAATATAGGGATTTGGCAGCCTGTCTTCATGAGCAACCTTCACAGCTGAAATGCATGACTTCATTTTCAAGTCCTTTGAGAAGTAAATCATTCAAAAATAACTAGGGATATTGAAGATATTCATTAAGGAACTAATTCTTCCCAACTTTCTTTTGGAGATTAGCCTGGGAAGTAGCCACTGGTATGTGGCTACTCCGGGGTTTGTGGTTAGAACAAGTAGAGGTGCATTAACAGGAGTAAGCAATGCTGACAGGTACACAACACTGGGGTCTGTGGTGTGCATTTATGAGCTATTCAGCTAAAAAATAGGGGCAGAGAAAAATTTACAGACAGCTTAAAGATAGAAAAAGAAATCCAGCTCCTGACTGGTAAACAAAATTATCTCATTTTACTGAGGGTATCTCATTTTAAAAAATAAAATGTTCTAATCTCATCAAGTTCTTTGGAGTATTTTTCATATGAGCTAATTAAATGTTATAAAAATTATAGATAGCATGATGAGGTAGGGAGTTTACCTTTAAATGAAAAACTCTATGTATGCGATTGCTTATCTTAAGTGAACAAGGGGCAGAATCATCAGAATTTAAGGAGACATGTCCTATGTAATAACTGGCCAGGTAGATAGATAGTGAATCTTATATTTGTATTTTGTTTGTTTGTTTTAATGGGAAAATGATTCTAGCAAGTTATTACACTGAACGCTAATTTCAACTAGGTAACATATATCAGGATCACCTATGAAACAAAATAAATGGGGGGCAAGACTCTGTCTCCCAAAACTCTGACTCAAACATTTGAGAAGGCCTTAGAGTTGTGCCCAATTAAACCAACTCTTTATTTCACAGAAGATGTATCCATGCAAAATACATTTCTTCTGAATTATTCTTGACCAGACATTTTTACCATCCATATTCTTTCAAAACAGTTTTCACTCCCCTAGTTTCTCTATTAGACTATAAGAAAATTAATTGAGATTAACATATATTCTGAACTGAAGTTTTGTGTACAACAAGCTTCTCTGTTAATCTATTTGCAAATAATTCCAATCAATAAATATTGTTTGAATGTCAACTAGGGGCCAGACACTGGGCTAGGTTCAAAAATTGGAAGATGAATAACACGCAGTTCCTGACCTCAAGCTGCTCACGGTTTAACTGCAGAGATACAGACCCAGTGTATAAGCAGTGCATATCAATGCCTTTCTCCTTGGGCTACATTGTACTTTATACTGATCCCATAATCTCATTGCATTTTTCTTGTGTCTCTATATCCACATCCATCATTCTAAGTGGGTTAAAAGTCTGCTAAGGGTAGAGAAATACCTACAGCCCTATAGGTCTCTTGCTACCTAGCATATAACAGGAATAAATAAACAAAAATTGATTAAGAAAAACAGAAAATGGAGTAGTGCAAATTTGCTTGTTCACAATCATCAATCAAGTTGTCTTAATCTTGAAAAATGGTGTAGAATCCATTTGTTTCCAAACTAGAAAATTCAAGGCCATTTGCTTGTTCTTCACAGTCTTTACATCCAAATCCAAAAAGATTTGTACCAAAGAGCACAGAATCTGAGTGATTATATATTATATTTTTATTTTCATTGATTTGCTTGGGAAAAAATGATCATTTCAGGGCTTCTGAAAAGAACATGACATTGAATTTCAGATACTTTTCCCTCACTCTGCCTTCTGCTCTTTCACCAAAGCTATCTTCCTAGAGAGCAGATTTGATCTCTTTTTCCTGTCCTTAAAAACCTCTTTTGACACTCCAGTGCTTACAAGAGAAAATCCAAACACCTCAGCAAATGAGCCTCTTTCTTCTTTTCGCCTCAACTTCTATCTATCTTCAGGCCCATCTGTAAACACTCTCCCCACTGTACCTCAAATGTATCAGCCATCTCTTCAAACAACCTGCATCTTGCCACATGCAATAATTTCTTCTGAGGGGTCCTTCCTCCTTGATATGCCTGATAAAATCCTAATCAGGTTATAAATCAATCCTCAGTACCATATTTATGAAGCATCCCTGAATTATCCTTCTAAAGTTAGTATTTTTCTGCCTTCTATAGTGAAATTCAATTTTCAGGCTTCTACTCAGAATCCAGTTTGAAAAATTTTACTACTCCAGTCTTGCTACTGTGCGTAATATTTGTAAATCTGTCAGTCCTTTGAAGTAAGGTCATTACAACTACAGGAATTCTTTCTAAAGCACAGATAACTTTAGAAGAGCTAATACACTAACAATCCCTGGAATTTACCCAGCACTTCACATTTTACAATAAATTTACATATTCAGTTTCAAACCAGGAAGACAAATATTTCTACTCAATAATATTCAAACCAGAGAGCTAGTCTCTCTTTTTTTCTGCAGCTAAATGTTTTGTGAGACCTTTTGAATTTGTCAGGTCTATGTATGTCTGGTCAAGATTCCTCCCGATAATTTCTGCTATTCTGGCTAGTGAATAGACAGCCTCCCCAAAAGTGGCTCAGCTGAAGGTAGCAGAGAACCACATGGAATTCAATGCTGAGAACAGTAGCTTCTCTCAGAAACACTCTGAGCTCTCCATTTTTTTCAAAGTATGCACACACACACACACACTTTCAGAACACTATACTTTCAGAATAAATTTATAATATGCAGTTAATTTTTAAAGGAAGAAATAGATATGACATAATTTCCATTATCTAAGGCTAAATACTATTCTGATTGTGGTCTTTATCTTTATGGTCTTTTTTTTATTATTATACATACACATGCAGATGACACTTGCAACCTGTGTTTGTCACTAAGGTGTACTTTGAATATTTTCATATCTTTGATAGTTCTTTGAAGCTGAAATTTATAAAATGTTCATTGATGTTTGATTGAAAACTCAGAGAACATTTACTACAGAGCTAAGGACAATCAAAGTTCAGCTGTTTAACCCATTGGAAGGGAAAGTGGAGGATGATACCTGCCCAAGGAAGTTTTGGGGAAGACAGTGTGTCCTAGACAGCTCTGTTATAATAATTCCCTGGGACAGCCATGCTACATGGCATGACTAAGCCTTATTTTCCTACAGAAGATGATGATTTACTTTCTCAATTCTTATTCTTAACTTTTTTTTTTTTTAAAGATTTTATTTATTTATTTGACAGAGAGAGACAGCGAGAGAGGGAACACAAGCAGGGGGAGTGGGAGAGGGAGAAGCAGGCTTCCCGCTGAGCAGAGAGCCTGATGTGGGGCTTGATCCCAGGACCCTGGGACCATGACCTGAGCCGAAGGCAGACACTAGCGACTGAGCCACCCAGGTGCCTCCAATTCTTATTCTTAACTCTTAATTCTCTGTGATATATTTTGAAAATGAACCCTCTCTTTTTCTCTCTCTCTATATACATACACCCTTAAACAAATGTCTGTGGGGCCTCAGTTTCTCCATGTATAAAACAAATGTGTCAGCCAGATATTTTTCAAAACTTTATCCAACACTAATATTTCCAGTTTCTGAATCAATTTTGTAGACTTCCATTTAAATATGATATACCTATTATCATTAGAATCAGAAGAGTCACTCTTTTTAAAAAGTTTATGGTTTCATTCAGTTAAATTCCCTGTAGTTTGCTAGGCCTGTAATTTTGCAAACATAGTGGCTAGTTCATGACTTTTAAACAGAGCCTCAAATTCAGTGCAAAGCCTCAAACTATGTTACTTATTAGTACACTCTGTTTCTTTCAACACTAAGTTCTTAGATGCTGGTTTGTGGCCAAGTGATCTATTCTGATTTTCTCAGCTTCATTGTTAATGCAATTCAAATTGCGGTCTGGCTTTGCCGAGTTCACTACTATAGAGTAGCTTCCAAACTTTTCAAGCCTATAAATTCAAGCCAGGCCTGCATCTTAATTCTCACTTTTAAAAGTATGAAAGGATCAAATGCATGATAAGGTAGCACTGTCAGAGATCTCAGGGCTCTCAGTTCCCACCTCAATCCCCTTCCAACAGTATCATGCTGCCTTTATGATGTTAGTTTGTGAAAGTGTCTCTTTTAATAAGTACTCAAAAATGTTCCTTTATTTAACACTAAAGGAAATGGTGGTAGGTAATCATGTTGCTACCTTCCATCCTCCTGACCTTTAGATTTTATGCTAAGTGATTTCCTGGAAGTGAATCCTACCACATCAAATGCATTTTTTTTTTCCTTCCAAAAGTCATTAACTTGCTCTACCTTCTGAATTCATCATGACTCACAGGTGTAACGGCCCCTTGAGGAATTGCTAAATGTCTCAGACATTTCAGAGATGTTCTGGGTCAAATTACCATTTAGAAAGAGGACACTTAAATTAGAGGTGAATAAAATAGTTGAAAATCAACCGATTTACTCCCTGAAGGAAGCAGGAATATCTCAATTATATGCAGTATCAGGTCAGGCTTCCCTGGAGATTTTACAGTGATATATGCTTCCAGTGTCCCTGAAAAATCAAGCCTTTATGGATGACCTAATTTAGTTATAAAAATAATTTCTGTAAAGTAGTCTAAAACATTCCAGTAGTCTAAAACATATGCCTTTTAAAATTCATTAGTGCATTTGATTCACTTGGAAAGAAGATTACTTATCTATTATTGGGTCTCAATTCCTCTTCCTCATGTTTTTCTTCATTCAAACCTGTTCAAATGAGCTCACAAAATCTTCCTTAATAAAAGCTGCTCATTCTCATGCAGGAAACTTTATGGCACTTAATTTCTTTCTTGAACCACCTCGCTTTTGTTTTGAGTCATAATAAATTATGCTTCTTTCTTTTCTCCATTACTTTGTAAGCAACCTTATGCAAGAAACTAGGCTTATTCTCTTTCCCTAGATAAAGAGGTTTATCCCTCTTTCCCAGCATAGGTTCTGGAGTCTAGTAGGAGTTCAACAGATGCCTGAATTTCACTGAACAAAGCCGTTATGTGTTTTGTTTTACTCACTGTGCCACCCACGGAAATGCTTGGAAACGTATGGGTTAATGGTAATTATAAAAAGAAGTGTTTTTCTTAAATCTGTGGCAAGAGACTCAGAATCGTTCCATTTGTGTTCAAAAGAATAGTTTTTAGTTTTGAGTTAGAAGCCAGGAGAATAAGCTGATTTTGTATGTGAAGAAAACAAAATTCATAAGCCATTTAAACCACCAAACTGAAACACAAACAGAAATGGGCTGTTAGGTATTTATATTAGATTTAACTTTCATTTTTTTAAAAATGAGGAACTAGCGTTAGCTCAGTTTCTAAAAAGTGATAATTTACCAGCAAACGATCAGGTTTGTCTGCATGGCAACAGGATTGACAGTACTTAGAAAAGGGACCAAACAAAGAGAAATGAACAAATTACCCAAAGTGTCAACCCCAACCTATTTATTTGATTTCATCAATCTCACGGCACTTTAGACTTCCTCAACAAATAAAGGCACAAAAGCTGAGTTAGGTCAGTCATCCTTCTTGGGGAATTTATCCTGCTTACAAGCAAAAGAATGTAAAATTGGCTTTTCCAACTTCTATTAAAGCTTTAACAATGTGAGGCAAATCCAAAACATCAGCTGAAACCATTAGCTTTAAAATGAACCCTTTATTTAAATAAAGAATGCATTCTCAAAGGATATCCTACATTATAGTTGCATTTCACATCTGCCAAAAAAAAAAAAAATGGCTATGAAACTAAGAACTGAAAGAATGCAGTCATGGGAATGATGATTTACATATTTTTTTAAGATCACAATAGTATTTATTTCACAGTCAAGATAATCAATATGAGGGTTTTGTCTGCTTCTAAATATATTCATCTCAATTATGCACTGGGATTAAGGAAATGACTAGAGTATGTGTCCAAAGACCTGTTGCACACATAGTGAGATGTATCTGGAGCATAATTCCATTTATCACCTGGCTTCCATAAGTCCTTATCCGAACAAGAAGTGGGTGGGAGGGGGGGTGCACAATTCATTTCAGAACCCATGGTTTAGATCAGTTGGGCTTCCTTTACTGCTCTAGAAAGATGGGGTATTTCCTTTTCTCCAGTGAATTGTTTTATTTTTATAAATGGCTGTTGGTTTCTTTGGAGAAGAATGAAGTAGGTATTTATTTTATATATATGGGGTGGGATTGCAGAGTTTTCTCTCCACAGGACTCTGCCTCTTTTTCAATGGATAGATTCTGGGTCTAAGAATTGTCTCATATAAAGAAACTGGATAAGGGATCACTATTTTCCTTTGCAGTTACTGACATAAGCTTTCTGCTCACCATTTAACTTTTTTCTGTCTTTACAGTTATAGCCCCTGTCTCATTCTTAGAATCACTGTGGTCAGCTAGTTATCATCACAGATCCCTAATGTTCTAGACCCCCTGGTTGCCACCCCAACTTTATAGGTATTTTCAGGTCACCTCTGATGATTAAGTGCCAACATCTGGCCTTTCCTATTTTCCACATCCAATCATCCCTATTGAAACTAAAGATCCCAGCTCCATCATCATCTCCTACAGTCAACCCTGGCTTGAAGAGAATAGTCAGCACTAACATTCTCAGTAAAGCCAGTGGTCCCCTCACATAGGCATCTCTTACTGTCTTAGGGAAGAGAGTGTCATCTGGGTCTTCTCAAGTAACACAGAGAAGTAATTGGTTTTCTTGTCTCACAAATTAAACCCGTTCTAACTTGCCCACTTTCTGATTCCTTTTACAACATTCTGATAAAACAGTTCTTGTTCATGTACTATTTGCCATGTTTATTGTGTCCAAGACCTAAAGAAACCATTCTAGCAATGTTTTAGAACCAACTCTAAATGCCTTTGTAATAAGGTTAAATCTTGAGTCACAGAGAGTTCTTCTATATCAATAAATATTCTCTTCTGCTGCCTTATATTCAACACTTACATCCTGACCCACCACTCTTAGGAGTCTCATATATTCTCTTGGTTCCCTCTGATACACATTAGCTAGAACGTGGAACAATTTTATAATAAAGCTATCTACTGTCCGAGCAGAGAATATATTTCCTGCTCAGCCTATGCTGAAATCTGACCCTAGTTATTGGTCTACAGGCAATCAGGAGAGACAGGGACAGATTTTAAGAAGGAAAAGCATCCCCTCTTGCAAGATCTCCACCTCAGATAAGATCTTCATATAGTCTCCAGGCAAACCTCAAGGCAAGCATCTGTGATCCCAGGAATCAGAAGTGAAGGAGTGGGAAAAGTGAGACAAAGGAGAGGGAAAAGTCAGTTATCACTATGGGGAATCAGGGCTTAATTCTGCTGGGCCCAAATAAGAAACTAAGCTGAATGTACTTCAGAATTGCCCTTAGAGTGGATAAAAATCCTGGGGGCATTGATTTACCCATTCCTATGCTCTGTTTGTTGAGGGTTTCCTCAGCAGTATTGATTCCCCTATAATTAAAGGTTGCATCTGGGCATGACAGAGCAGCTTTCAAAGAAAGCCAGGCAGGGAGTCTTTGAGGCATATTCTTGATGGGGAGCATATGAAGTACATAGAATATTCCATCACAGTCATACTGAAATCAAATGAGCAGAGGGAGGGTATCTTGGCACATCACATGCATTCAGCTAAAAACAATGATTATCATGTCAATCCCACTTTGTAAGACTGCTCTTTGACTCAAAATTTCGGCAGGACAAATTCTATACTCTTAGCAAGTCATACAATACCCTCTTTAAATTGACTTGTGCTTTTTCTTTAAGACTCACATACATAGAAATCTACTCTCTAATTACCTATCTATTCATGTAGAACTTGGTGTCTGCAAGTTTCTAAACGTTCATAACTTCCTGACTTTGCACGTGGTATCTACTCTGTCTGACACATCATTAAATCTCACCACCCTTTCTATACAGAATAAACTTAGAAGTCCTTAGTGTGACATTCAAAGCTCTACAGTGATTGTCTCTCCTGCTTCATAATTGTGATATTATTTTCCAAACACCTTAGAAAATCTTTATTACTTGTTTTTTAAAAATATTTTATTTATTTATTTGACAGAGAGAGCGAGACAATGAGAGAGGGAACCCAAGCAGGGGGAGTGGGGGAGGGAGAGGCAGGTTTCCCAATGAGCAGAGAGCCCGACGTGGGGCTCAATCCCAGGACCCTGCGATCATGACCTGAGCTGAAGGCAGATGCTTAATGACTGAGCCACCCAGGTGCCCCTATTACTTGTTTTTTTAAAGTCTCAATGCAATGGTCACGTGCATTATGAAGAATCATGAGACTTAGCCATACCACCCACCACTCAGTGAGTTGACTTCATCTTCACTTGATGACATTATATGCTATTATGGTGCTTATCATACTACATCATGATTATCTGTCACCTACATTAGCATGTAAGCTGCTAGAAATAAGATACATTGTCTAATTTACATATTTATATCTCCAATACTAGTTGTTCAGTAATTAAGTATTGAATCAATAAAGCAAGTGAAGATAAGATTTTTATATCTTTTAAATTTTATATAAAAAGTAAAACTAGCTCTTTGATGGCTAATCTGCTGACTCAACACTATTTAAAACTAAATAAATACAGATTTTAAATACAATATTTTATTTCCATTTATACCCTATGTTAGAGTTAACAAATATGATTGAGTTACACTTTTATAAAATATCTTAGTGAAGGGCGCCTGGGTGGCTCAGTTGGTTCAGCGACTGCCTTCAGCTCAGGTCATGATCCTGGAGTCCCGGGATCGAGTCCCGCATCGGGCTCCTTGCTTGGCGGGGAGTCTGCTTCTCCCTCTGACCCTCCTCCCTCTCATGCTCTCTGTCTCTCACTCTCTCTCTCTCAAATAAATAAATAAAATCTTAAAAAAAATAAAAAAATAAAAAAAATATCTTAGTGAAAATAGAGATAAATTCAAATAGACATTTGGAGAGTAATATATCTAACTGTATTATATCCTTTTAAAAAAGAAAGGAAGTGAATTGTGTAAGACTGATGAATCACAGACCTGTACTTCTGAAACAGATAATACATTATGTGTTAAGAAAAAAAAAAAAAAGGAAGATAGTAGGAAGGGAAAAATGAAGGGGGCGAATCAGAGGAGGAGACAAACCATGAGAGAAACAAACTGAGGGTTCTAGAGGGGAGGGGTGTGGGGGGGATGGATTAGCCTGGTGATGGGTATTAAGGAGGGCACGTACTGCATGGAGCACTGGGTTTTATCCTGGAACACTACATCAAAAACTAATGATGTAATGTATGGTGACTAACATAACATAATAAAAAAAATTTTAAAAATTTAAAAAAATTAAAAAGAAGGGAAATTAATTTAGGTATTTGGATAGGAAGCAGTAGACAGAAAGTTAAAACACCTTTAAGAAATGAAATGCATCCCATCAAAACACATGTAGAAAATGTTATGAATAATTTAAGCATATGATCAATAAGGGCTGTTGATATTTTCATAATTTTCAAAAGACTCAGTCTCTGTCAAGTGCTAGTGTATTGTAGAAACATAAGATTCAGTTGGTGGAAGAACGAAAGCCTTAATTTCCTGAAAGTTAACAACAATTGTTGGCAGCTGAATTAGAAAATTATAACAAATCATGACAATTTTTTGGTCTTTTTCCACATTTGTAAAGTGGGGAGATGGGGTTTCATAAGCTGAATTTATCATTCAGGTAAATAAAAGTTATAATTTTTCTTTCTGCCACTAACCTCACTCAGCTTTTAATTTTTTTTTCTCTTTAAGAAAGCTACCACATGAAGCTCCCTCACCATTTTACTGTCCCTCCTTCTCCCATCAGGGTCCATGGAAAGTTCGAGATAGACTAAGATCTGGGTATAAATGATCTAGAAAGGGAAACCCCCACATCTATTTATATATTTATTTATGATCTATTTCTCTTCCATTAGTCTTTAAGAGTCAATAAGTTTGGTACTTGTTTTTGTTCACTTCTGAGTTGCTGTTACCTTGAACAGTAATACGTGGTAGGATGTAAAAATTCAATAAATCTTTGTTGGCTCAATGAATAGTTTAACTTTCAGTTAATCTGGGGTTAGAACAATTTGTTCTTTTACTTAGGACTTAATAGATATACACTTAATGATTCTCCCAATAAAATAAAATAAACAATGGTTTTTTAAATGCAAATTTTAGGTAGTCTTACAATAAAATAAAACATTATCAAAGGCCCAGACCAAAGTCAAGGCAGGAATCAAAAGAGATAAGAAAGCTTGGGAGGCAATTTTTATCCAAAGATATTTCATCTGCCATTTTGAGGATTGCATGGAGTGATGGAGACATGACATGAATTCTAAGGCCTGCTGAGGTGGACACTCAACTAGGGAACACAGTATAAGGTTAGGACTACAAATGATCATAGCTTTAAAGAAAGAGCGGGTGAGGGGAAAAAGGTCAATGTTCAGAAAGTGGGAGAAAAAAACTTGCTTTTTTATATCTTGAGTTTTGAGAAAGGGAAAAAAAATCTCCTGAAAAATTCACAAATATAAATTGACTCTCATAGGGTTATGTGACTCAGAGTTACACACTTATATGAACCAACAAAACTAAGGTCAGATTTTTATTTTAAAAGCTCCCAGGTTGAAAATGTCCCCAGTCACCTGGCAGAAGGAAACACAAATCCTCTTTGGAAGAATACAAAATCAGGGCATGAGTTTTCAATCCAAGAGTGTTCTCTCCTTTCAATTTTTTGGAAGAGCTTGAGATAGATTAGTGTTAGTTCTTTTTTCAGTGTTTGGTAGAATTCACAAGTGAAGTCATCTGGTCCTGGGCTTTTCTTTCCTGAGAGGTTTATGATTACTAATTCAATCTTCTTACTTTTCTTTTTCTTTTTTAAATATTTTATTTATTTATTTTTTGAGAGAGAGAGAGAGCCCACAAGTGGAGGGAGGGGAGGAGAGATAAGCAGACTCCCCGCTGAGCAGGGAGCCCAGTGAGATGTGGGACTCCTGGGATTATAACCTGAGCCAAAGGCAGATGCTTAACCGACTGAACCACCCAGGTGCCCTACAATCTTCTTACTTGTTCTTGGTTGTTCAGATTTTCTTCAGTCTTGGTAGATTGTAGGTTTCTAAGAATTTATCCATTTCTTGTTGGTTACCCAATTTGTTTGATTTGTATAATTTGTATGATTATTCATAGTAGTTTACATAATTCTTTGAATTTCTGTGCTATCAGATATAATGTCTCCTTTTTCATTAATAATTTATTTGAGTTTTTCTCTCTTTTCCTTAGTTCAGCTAGCTAAAGAGTTGTCAATTTCCTTTATTTTTTTAAAAAAACAACTTAGTTATTTTCTATTGTTTTTCTAGTCTTTATTTCATTTGTTTCTGCTCTCATTTTTATTAGTTCCTTCTTTCTGCTAACTTTGGGCTTAGTTTCTTCTTTTTGTTGTTCCTTGAGGTGTACAGGTAGGCTGTTTATTTGAGATCTTTTTCCTTAGTGTGGGAATTTTTCATTATAAACTCCCCTCTTAAAAAAATGCTCACTGTTCACCATTTGGTTTTTTTGCTTGATAGAGGCTGTTATTGACACTATTGCAATTTTTCATCTCATTCATTATATATTTCAGTTCCACAATTTGTTTGGTTCTTTTTTATGATTTCTTTTTGTTGAACTTCTTTGTTCATGTATTATTTTTCTGATTTTGTTGTGTTGTTTATCTGTGTTCTTTGCAGCTTGCTGAGCTAACCTTAAACTATTATTTTCGTTCTTTATCAGGCAATTCATAGATCTCCAGTTCTTTGGGGTTGGTTACTGGTAATTTTTGTGTTCTTTTGATGGTGTCATCTTTCATTTCTTTTTTTTTTCAAATTCCTTGAAGTTATTGTTGACTTTGAAATACTGTTGTCTTTGAAGAAGTAGCCACCTTCAGCAGTCTTAGACTGACTGCCTTCAGGAGGGAAAGATCTTCACCAGTCAACCCAGCTAGGAATTCTATGGGTCTTAGATCTTTTCTATGAATGTACCTACTCCAATCTTGTTCCCTTTGGAAAGGAAGTATTTTCTCAACCCTACCAAGCCAGACTGCTTCTGACAGCTTCCCATTTGTTTTCTCTAGGGCAATGCCCTGAAATGTTCAGAGTAATACACTTCTCCCAATTCAGTAGAGTTGAGCCCAATGTTTGTGCTCATGTATAATCTGCAGAGGCTTCTGTGTGCCATCTACAGGTGGCATGCAACAGCAGGAGGAGTGCTCAGAGTACTGGGGTTGCATGTGGACTAGTTTGGGGGCCCTCAGGTAGTGCATCCTATGAAGTCTGTGGCAGGTATCTTGGTGGAGCCTGCCAGGGAGTTAGGAGAAACCATGTGCCTTTTTGAGTTTACCCTGGCTATTGTGAGTCCTTGCCCCCTTTCTCTGCTCCTAACAATCCTCAGACTCTTCAGCTATGCTGATCCCCTAAGTGTTCTATGTGAAGCAATAAAGGAGTGGATCTCTTGGGCAGTGTCCCACAAGCTGGGGAAGCCAGTTACTATGTTCTCTACTTTTCCCCATTAGAGAAATCATAGGCCAAAAAAGTCTTTCTTGGTACTGAGCTACTTTGGGGGAAGAAGGACACAGGTAAAGTGAAACTTGTCTTATTCTCTTCAGTGCATCTAATTTTGGATATTATTGGCTTTAATAGGGTTCTGGGGCCTCTCCACTGGACTTCCAGGCTTCCACAAAATTACTCTGTTGGTGGTTGTCCAAATCAGTGTTTCTGTGTTAGGGGTGAGTGCTGAAAACTTTTTCTGCCATCTTGCTCTACATTCATTCTCTGATGCCATTTTGGGTTCAGCCCAAAGCAGGGATCTATGTAAATAAGAGTATTCAACTTTTAGCTACCAGGTGAGATTGATAATATCAATAATTTAGAAAATGGTTGATTTCATTCTTGAAATACCAAAAAAAAAAAAAAATCAATTTTTAATAGTGAAAACAATATATGTTAAGGATTTGAGCTTAGGTCAAGCATCAACCACCAGAAAGTTACAACTAATTTGAACTCTGCAGAGCCAGTTAGATTTCACATGGGAACAATCCTGCTTCTCATTAAAACCAAAACATCGACAATTATCCAAGTATCATCGTCAGCTCAGGGAATCAAAGCTCCTTGCATTCAGGCTGAAGTCATGAGAAGGGTAATTCAGAATAAACAAAAGCAGTTTTCTAGGTGTGATGCATATAATGTTAGACCAAGACAGGCTGTCTGGATGCTAATTTCAACTCTGCTTTGGACAAGTTTCTTCCCCTGCCTTGGCCACAATTTATTTCTATATAAAGTTAGTGGGTTAAAATAAAGCTTAGGAATTAAAAATATGACCTAAAGGACAAACGTAATTTGCCTATCTCAGGGCAGGGAATCCCCTGATATTTTTAGCACAATGTAGAAGTCTTAATTTGCTGGTATAGCTCACCTAATATGGGGCCTGAATTGATTAAACATTTCAGTTTTAAATTGCTGCCTCTGGAAAGTGAGAGAAAGGAGAAAGAGCTGTTGAGTTTTTCCGTAGGAATTGTCATCTCTGCAATAGGAAATATGTTTTCATCTCTACGTGCCACGCCTGATGAGATTTCTTCCACGATAAGAGGTTTAAAACACCTTTTTACTTTCACAGTGGAAATAGAATGCTGATCTTGCAGCAAAGAGGCATATAAGCAGTGGTCAGGTGAGAGAAACAAAGAGCCACACATCCTAAATGGTTCTGCTAAAATGACATTATATACAAGTTGAAGTATTTTACCATTTGTAACTTGGACATTAAATTATAGAAGTGGGTGAAAATATTTCATCAGTTAAAACAATATCAGATGTTTTTTAAATTGCTTTCCTTGTTGTATAGCATAAACCGGAAAAAAAAGCAAGACACACTCCTAATAATTTTTAGCTAAAGTTAGGAAAGTGATTCATTTTGGATACTTACAAAGCATCTTACATTTTAAAGTTTTAGAAAACTAAACTTGTGGGTACTATTTTGTCCCCATATAACTCAGCTATTTCTGAGGGTCAAAGAAGTCAAAGCTGTAAGTAACAACTTGCTCCTTGGGTTTACTTTTCGATGTTGCTTGTTTGGAATGCAAGCAAGGGCTGGGATTACCTTTGAACCAGCTCATACCAATTTCACAATCTCCTGCTCTGGCATGTCTAACGAAAGTGGTTTTATTAGATATAAAAAACTACTCATCCAACTAATCATCTAAGACTTATTCCTGAAATGTGTTGGGGGATGTTGAGTGTGAACTTAAAAAGATTTTAAACTCCCATAACATTTTAAAATCAAAGAATATTTGTTGAAATGTTGTCCTCCTTAGAGATGCAGCATATAGGGGTTTCTTGAGGAAAAGCCTTATTTTCCCTCATTTCTTTTGAGTGCAGTTTGGAAAATATGTACTTTTAAAATTTTTTTTTGGAAAAAATTTCAAACCTAAAAGAGTTTCAGAAATTAAAATAGTACAAAGAACATCCATATAAATTTTGCCCAGATTCATCATTTAGCATTTTATCTTATTTGCTTGATGATTCTCTCTGTGTGTCTGTCTCTCTCTGTGTTTCTGTCTTTCTCTCTCTTGTCTTTTTCCTCGTGAAATGGGGGTTTTATTCTCTCGTTCAGGTTGGCTATATTAAGTATTGTGGAGGCACCAAAATGTGGACATTTTTGGTTTAAAAAACAAAATCAAAACCCATGATCTTGTAAGGCAACTGCCCCTGGTGTCTTTGCAGAAACTCTGGGGGATGACATCTTTTCTGTTTCAAGGGAAAGGAAATGTTTCTGCTGGGCCTGAGGACTCAGAAGAATCTGGAGGTTCAAGGTCCTCAGCTCATTCAATCAAATGTCCCCATTGCAGACCTCAGATTTCATTCATTTTCTATTAGCACCTTGTTTTTGGCATAAAAGACCTATCAAGTGTATAGAATTAGTTGTAACTGTGCTACCTTTATAATTAAATTGTGGGCCTCTGCCTTATAGCTGTAGGAGAGGAGGGTCTTTTTAAATGTTGCCATGGAGGCTTTCTTATTTTCAAAGTATAATTACCTGAGTCTATCACTGTATTTTTTAAAACTTTTGAAGCTGTAAATAAAAGACAGCAAAATCGCCATCTTTAGAATTACTTTTGCCCTATATAATTTATTTTCTTCTATTTATTTATTTGAGAGAAAGAGAGAGTGGGGGGGAGGGCAGAGGGAGAGGTCAGAAGCAGTCTCCCTGAGGACCAGAGAACCCACTGGGGTTCTGGGGGCGGGGTCTGTATCCCAGGACCCTGAGATCATGACCAGAGCTGAAGGCAGAAGCTTAACCAACTGAGCCACCCAGGTGCCCCTAACCTATATAATTTAAATGTCAACTCTTAGAACTACCTCAGAAGTTAAAACTTCACCTTCTATGTGCACCTTATTCCAATCTATTGTTGGTGAAATCCTTAGTGACAGTAAGCAAGGGTTATCACCGGCTCGCTTACCACCAGCAACACAGTCTTTACAGCTATCTGTTGAGTGTTCTAGCTTTACAAAACTGTTCTGAAGGTGTGATTTCCAGGGTCTTTTCTGTTACCAACCAATTTAAGCCAGTTTGCCCAAAAAACAGGTGTGAAATATGGGTCTCCATGCAGATAATTTAGTTTTGAAAGTGATCCTGTGAAATAGGAAGGGGAGTGGGTAGGGTATAAAAGGGAAGAAAGAAGGCCAGTCTAAGAGTAAATTATCATACTAATCAACACAGAGGGAAACCAGAGATCTGTCTTGCTAGATACCTTGCAGGAACCATGTAGAAAATGTTTGTGTATTACCCCTGAATTTCAGAAAAAGGAAGTATCCACTGGCTCCCAGCCCTTGTTGATTAAAAGTAGCCACATAGAGTTTAACCCCCTCAAAATTTGAGATTTTCTCCATTTCCGAATGGCTCACAATTTTCTGGCCATTGTCCCACAGTGCAGTGATAGTGAAGCTCAGGAAAAAAAAAAGTTATTCCATGCAGCTGATGTGAGGTGCTGTGAATAACACTTGCACATAGTAAGTTGGTACTGTAAAAACAAGTAAAAAGGAGGGCTGAAATAATGTGAAGTGAGACACAAGGTGAGTCAGTTACACTTGTCATTTAAACAAGGGGGAAGGTATTATCTAAAAGAACATATGTTAGAACAGGAATATTTTACTTTGGGGATAAGGTTCTGTATTAGTTTCCTATGACAGCTGTAACAAAGTCTCACAAAGTTGGTGGCTTAAAAAAGCACGAATGTGTTCTTTTATAGTTCTGGTGAGCAGAAGTACAAAATTGGATTCACTGTACTAAATTCAATGTGTCAACACAGCCAACTCCAGTTCCTTCTAGAAGTTGTAGAGAAGAATATATTTCCTTGTCTTTTCCAGCTTCTAGAGGCCACCCATATTTTGGTTTATGTCCCTTTATTAGAGTTCTGCAGAGAAACAGATTCAGTGTGTATGTATATATCATATATGTACATCATTGGTCCCCGACTAATGATGGTTGGACTTAGGATTTTTCAACTTTACAGTGGTGTATGATATGCATTCAGTAGAAACCATACTTCAAATGTTGATTTTGATCTTTTCCTGGGCTAGCATGTGAATTGCAACATTCTCTTGTGTTGCTGGGCTACAACATTGAGCTACAGCTCCCATTCAGCCACTTGATCATAAACAACTGATACACTTATATCCATTTTATATTTCACTTTCAGTACAGTATTCAATAAATTACATGAGATATTCAACATTTTATTATTAAATAGGCTCTGTGTTAGATGATTTTGCCCAACTGTAGGCTCATGTAAGTGTCCTGAGCACATTTAAGGTAGACTAGGCTAAGCTATGTTAGTCAGTAAACTAGATGTATTAAATGCATTTTCAACTTACAATATTTTCAACTTATGATAGGTTTATTGGGATATAACCCCATCATAAGTCAAGGAAGATATGGAGATCTATATCTATCTATATCTATCTATATCTATCTTATCTATCTTATCTATCTATATATCTAGAGAGAGAGAGGGAGATTTAAAGAATTGGCTCTTGAAATTCTGGAGGCTGGTGAATTTGAAATTTTCAGAGCAGGCTGAAAGGCTGAAATCCCAGGCTGAAACTCCAATGTAATGTCGATGTTATGTTATGTCTGAAGGCAGTCTAGAGGCAGAATTCCTTCTCCCTTTCGTATCTCAGTCTTTTTTCTTAGACCTTCAACTGATTGGATGAGGCCTACCTCAATTATGGAAGGTGATCTGCTTTACTCAAAGTCTAACTGATTTAAATCTTAATCATATCTAAAAAATACCTGCCTAGGAATATCTGGACTGGTATTTGACCACTCATCTGGGCACAGTAGCCTAGCCAAGCCGACATAAAATTTGCCATCACAGTTCCCTTCCCCCATCTTCAAAATGCATTACTCCAAACTCTACTTCCATTACCGTATGATCTCCTCTGTGGTTCTGATTCCCCCTACATCTTTCTCATAAGGACCCTTTTTATTATATCAGGCCCATAGAGACAATCCTGGATATTCTGTTTATCTCAAGATCATTAATTACATTATATCTGGAAAGTCTCTTTTGCCATATAAAATAATATTCATGGGTTCTGGTGATTAGAGTATGGACATTATTCAGGCTATCACAGACTGCCCTGTGGCCTCTAAAGCTTTGTGCATATCCCACACACAAAAAATATTCTAAGTCAGGTGTAGTTGAGACTCTGGGTATGATCTGTTTATCCTGACAAAATTCCACTCCGTTTGTGGACATGTGAAACTAGAAAACAAGTTATCTGCTCTCAAAATACATTATTGGGACAGGCCTAGGACAACAGACACAGACTTTCCCATCCTAAAAGGAAGAAAATGAAAGGAAGAAAGGAATAACTGGTCCTAAGAAATTTTGAAAGCCAATCAGATCAACTCCATGAAATTTCAAGTCCTGGAAATAATCTTCTGTGGCTCCTGGCTTCACCTTCGGAGTCATCCTTCTCTTTCTTTTTTAAAGGTAGACTTTTTAAAAAGAGAAGTTTTAGTTTCACAGCAAAATTCAGTAGAAAGCACAATGAATGCCTATATATTTACTCCCCCCAACACATGCACAGCCTTGCCACCATCAAACTGCTCTTACTGGGGGGCGCCTGGGTGGCTCAGGCGTTAAGCGACTGCCTCCGGCTCAGGTCATGATCCCAGGGTCCTGGGATCGAGCCCCGCATCGGGCTCCCTGCTCTACGGGAAGCCTGTTTCTCCCTCTCCCTCTCCCCCTGCTTGTGATCCTGCTCTCACTGTGTCTCTCTCTGTCAAATAAATAAATAAAATCTTAAAAAAAAAAAAAAACTGCTCTTACTGGAGTGGTCCATTAATTATAATCAATTAACCTACACTGACACATTATTGTCATTGAAAGCCCATATTTTACATTAGAGTTTACTGTTGGTATTGTACATTCTATGGATTCTGACAAGTATACAAAGACATGTACTCATCATTATAGCATTATACAGAGTACTTCCACAGCCCTTGAAATCTTTCATCCTCCACCTAGTCATCTCTCCTTTCCTCTTAATTTTTGGCAACTACGGATCTTTCTGCTCTCTCCATAGTTTTGCCTTTTCCGGAATGTCTTATAGTTGAAATCTACAGTAGGCTGCCTTTTCAGATTGGTTTCTTTGACTTAGCATTTAAACTTCCTCTGTGTCTTTTCATGGATTGCTAGCTCTCTTTTTAAAATACTGAATAACATTCCATTGTCTAGATGTACCACAGTTTATTTATCCATTCACCTACTGAAGGATATCTTGGTTGCTTGCAAGTTTGGGCAATTATGAATAAATCTGCTATAAACATCTGTGTGTAGTTTTGTGTGGACATATGTCTTCAACTAGTTTGAGTAAATACCAAGGAGCACAACTGCTGGATTGCATGGTAAGAGTATGTTTAGTTTTGTAAGAAATTGCAAAGCTAGACTTCTGGTTTCTAGTTCCACATGTGAGGACCTTGGAAATTACCACTCCATTACAGCAAATAAAAAGCTGAAAAGACTTAAAAATCAATGACACTTCTTGAAACCATAAGAGAGTGGAGGACAGAGGGCATACTGCTGCTGCCAGAATTGGAGATACCCACAGGAGAATATAGGGAATCATGGCTTACTAGAGCAGACTTTCAAGAGGAAAGTACAATGGGAACCAGTGTCAGGGTGGGGAAACCTGAACTGTAATTGCCAAATTGCTGGAGGATCAGTAGAGACAACTCTGAAAGTTAAAAACTCCAGGGGGATCTGTCATAGGGCAGTTCTCAAAATATTGTGAGATTTATCTCCAGGAGCTTGATCAGGTTCCCACAGTAAGTATGGGGTTAGCAGCAGGGGAGGGGGAAAGGAACCATTTTGAAATACATCAGAATTCTCTGTGCTACTTAACAAGGCCTGTCTGCAGAGGCAACTAGTTAACCAGAGACTACTTAAAACGGTTAACTGGAGTATTATCAGAACCTGACTGTCTGTGAAAGGGAAATACCACTCCAGCCCACTCTAGCTATTATGGCCCACCTAAAGGAGGAGGGGAAAACGGAGAAACATTTGTGAACTTCACGGTCCAGAGGCATAGGCTCACTACAAGACTGAGACTTAATAATAAGACAATAAAACGTTTTCCCTATCCCCATACCTCACCACCATATTACTAAAGGCCTATTTACAGCAGTTCCTTTTCTTAAGTACCTTATATCTGGCTATCAAGAAAAAATTACAAGGCATACCAAAAGGCAAAACAACATAATTTGAAGAGACAGAGCAAACATCAGAACTGAAAATGGCAGAGATGTTGAAATGATCAGACCAGGAATTTAAGACAACAATGATTAACATGCTAAGGACTCTAATGGATAAAGAAGATAGCATGAAGGAACAGATGGGAAATGTAAGCTGAAAGATAGAAATCCTAAGAAAACATCAAAAATAAATGCCAGAAATAAAAACTACTGTAATAGAAATGAAGAATGTCTTTGGCTTATTAGTAGACTGGACCCAGCTGAGGAAGGACTCTCTGAGTTAGAAAATATATCAATAGAATCCTCAAAAACCAAAAAATAAAAGAACAGACTTAGAATATTCAAGGACTGTGGGACAACTACAAAAGGCATAACATACATGTAATAAAAATACCAGAAGGAAAAGAGAGAAAAGACTGAAGAAATATCTGAAATAATAATGAATGAGAATTCTCCCAGATTAATGTCAGACCACAAGCCACAGATCCACAAAATTCAGAGAACACCAAGCTGCACCAAACAACAGTAACAATAAAACCCTACACCTAGGCATATCATTTAAAATACATATACAAATGACGCCGTACAGTATTTATCTTTCTCTGTCTGGCTTATTTCACTTAGTGTAATGCCTTCAAGTGCCATCCATGTTGTTTTAAATGGCAAAATTTCCTTTCTCATGGCTGAATAATCTAATACACATACACACACATTATATTTATAACTTTATATCTATATACACACACCATTATGTGTGTGTATACCCATACCGTATCTTCTTTATCCATTCATCTATTGATAAATAATTAGGTTGTTTCCATATCTTGGCTATTGTGAATAATGCTGCAATGAATATGAGAGTGTAGATATCTCTTTGATATCCTATTTTAATTTCTAATGGTTATTATCTGAGAAGTGGAATTGAGGGATCATATGGTAGTTTTATCTTTAATTTTTCAGAAAACTCCACACTGTTTTTCATAGTGGCTGTACCAATTTATGCTCTTACTAACACCACATGAAGTTTCTCTTTTTTATTTTATTTTCTTTTTTTTATTATTATGTTATGTTAATCACCATATATTACATCATTAGTTTTTGATGTAGTGTTCCATGATTCATTGTTTGCGTATAACACCCAGTGCTCCATACAGAACGTGCCCTCTTTAATACCCTTCACCAGGCTAACCCATCCTCCCACCCCCTCAGTTGGTTTTTCAGAGTCCATCGTCTCTCATGGTTCAGCTCCCCCTCCGATTTCCCCCCTTCATTCTTCCCCTCCTGCTATCTTCTTCTTTTTTTTTTTTAACATATAATGTATTATTTTTTCAGAGGACCAGATCTGTGATTCAACAGTCTTGCACAATTCACAGCACTCACTATAGCACATACCCTCCCCAATGTCTATCACCCAGCCACCCCATCCCTCCCACCCCCCATCACTCCAGCAACCCTCAGTTTGTTTCCTGAGATTAAGAATTCCTCATATCAGCGAGGTCATGTGATACATGTCTTTC
>NC_138369.1:123994022-124008226 GCF_054177405.1 Leptonychotes weddellii
GTTTTCCAACCCTTCACTTTCAATCTGGGGGTGTCTTTGGGTCTAAAATGAGTCTCTTGAGACAACATATTGATGGGTCTTGTTTTTTTATCCAATCTGATAGCCTGTGTCTTTTGATTGGGGCATTGAGCCCATTTACATTCAGGGTAACTATTGAAAGATATGAATTTAGTGCCACTGTTTTACCTGTAAGGTGACTATTACTGTGTATTGTCTGTGTTCCTTTCTGGTCTATGTTGCTTTTAGGCTCTCTCTTTGCTTAGAGGACCCCTTTCAATATTTCTTGTAGGGCTGGTTTTGTGTTTGCAAATTCCTTTAGTTTTTGTTTGTCCTGGAAGCTTTTTATCTCTCCTCCTATTTTCAATGACAGCCTAGCTGGGTATAGTATTCTTGGCTGCATATTTTTCTCATTTACTGCTCTGAATATATCATGCCAGTCCTTTCTGACCTGCCAGGTCTCTGTGGATAGGTCTGTTGCCAATCTAATGTTTCTATCATTGTAGGTTACATATCTCTTGTCCTGAGCTGCTTTCATGATTTTCTTTTTGTCTCTAAGACTCTTAAGTTTTACTATTAGATGTCGCAGTGTTGACCTATTTTTATTGATTTTGAGAGGGGTTCTCTGTGCCTCCTGGATTTTGATGCCTGTTTCCTTCCCCAAATTAGGGAAGTTCTCTGCTATAATTTGCTCCAAGATACCTTCTGCCCCTCTCTCTCTTTTTCTTCTCCTGGGATCCAAATTATTCTAATGTTGTTCGTCTTACTGTATCACTTATCTCTCGAATTCTGCCCTCGTGATCCAGTAGTTGTTTATCTCTCTTTTTCTCAGCTTCTTTCTTTTCCATCATTTGGTCTTCTATATCACAAATTCTCTCTTCCTCATTTATCTTAGCAGTTAGAGCATCCATTTTTGATTGCACCTCCAGCTATTATCTTTAAAATCATCATTCTGAACTCTAACTCTGACATCTTACTAATGTCCATATTGATTAGGTCCCTGGCAGTCAGTACTGCCTCTTGTTCTTTTTGTTGAGGTGATTTTTTTCTGTCTTGTCATTTTGTCCAGAGGAGAATAGATGAATGAGAGAGCAAAATGCTAACAGGGTAACAATGTCCCCAGAAAATATACACTAAACAAATCAGAAAAGACCTGAAACCAGGGGAAAAGAAAGGGAAAGAAAGAAAATAGAAAAAAAAGAACAAGAAAAAGATAAAAAGAAACAAAAACAAAACAAAACAAAACAAACCAGAATATGATCAAATATGATCAGACTGCTGCATAGATCATTGCCACACACTAGATTTTGGGCGTATTTTGGTCTGTTAGAAGAAAGTGCCTCCCAAAATTTTAAATAAAGAAAAACTTATATATGTACAAAAATAAGGGTTAATACGATGAAGGGATGGAATATGAATGTAAAGATTAAAATTATAAAAGATTTTATAAAAGGAATTGATAAGAAGTTAGTTGAAAAAAGAAAGAAGAGGATTTAAAAAGAAATGGGTGAGAATGTGATCAGGCAGGAGACTAGAACAAAGCCATACACTAGAGATTTAGGGTATATTTTGATCTGTTAGAAGAAACTGTATCCCAAAATTTTAAAGAGAGAACAACTTATATATATATACCAAAAATAAGGGTAACTACTATGAAGGGATAGAATATGACTCTAAAAATGAAAATAAAAAAGATTTTTTAAAAAAGTGATTGATAAGATGTTGGTTAAAAAAGGGAAAAAGAAAAATTAAAAAAAAAAAGAAAGTTAAAAGAAATTAACTTAGAAAGACTAAAGAATCATGGGGAAAAAAGCCATGAATTCTATGTGCAGTATTCCCCCAGTGCTGGCATTCTGCCATTCTCATTGATCAGTAAACTTGGTCTTGGCTGGCTGTTCTTGCTGATCTTCTGGGGGAGGGGTCGGTTGCCGTGGTTCCCAATTGTCTTTGCTGGAGGCGGAATTGCCCCCCCTTGCCAGGTTCGGGCTAAGTAATCTGCTCAGGTTTGCTCTAGGGAGCTTTTGTTCCCTGCAAGCTTTCCGTACAGCTTTGGAGGATGAGAGTGAAAATGGCGGCCTCCCAATCTCCATCCCGGAGGAGCCAAGAACTCAGGGCCTCACTCCTCAGTGAGCCCCCAGAGAAAAGCAGTCACTCACTCCCATCTCCCCGGTCTCCAACTGTACTCCACGCTCACCCCACCTCTGACCAAGTGTTTCTATCTCTGGCACACGGCCCCGTGTGGAGGCCCCAAACCCAGCAGATCCTTGCGGTGTGCTCCCACACCGCTCCTCCTGGGGGAGGAAGGGGAGTCTCCCCAGATCTGCTGCTTGTTGGGTCCCTGCTGGAGGAGCAGGGGCTGGACTCTGCCGCAGATCAGGGTCTATGGCAACCCCGAACTGAGAGCCCACTCCTTGGCTCCGTCTCTGCAGCCGGCTTCCCTGCTCTGATACCTGGGAGTTCTGCCACACTCAGGCACCCCCAATCCTTCTGTGACCCAAGGGTCCTGAGGCCACACTGTCCCAGCGAGTGTTCCACCCCCCGCTTAGCCACTGGAGCGATGTCCCTCAGCACAGCCGACTTCTAAAAGTTCCAATTTTGTGCTCTGTGGCTCTATCACTTGCCAGAAGCAGCCAATGGAGGCCCCCTCCCCTGCCATCTATCCTCCCGAATATTGCCTTGGATAACTTCTCCACACAACCTACCTTCCAGAAAGTGGTCACTTTTCTGTTCAGAGAGTTGCTGCTATTCTTTTCTTCAATCTCCTGTTGAGTTCATAGGTGTTCAGAATGGTTTGATCCCTATTCAGCTGAATTCCTGGGACCAGATGAAATCCAGGTCTCCTCCTCCTTTGCCATCTTGCTCCTCCTCCCCTACCTGAAGTTTCTCTTTTCTCCACTTCTTGCCAACGCTTGTTATTTCTTGTCTTTTTAGACAAGAATAGCCATTCTATTCACTTGTTTGTAACAAGTTGTTTTTCTTTTCATTTTAAGATTCTCTCTTTGTCTTTAACTTTTGACAATTTAATTATAATGTCCATGGTGTGGGTCTCTTTAGATTAACTTTATTTGGAACTCTCTGGGCTTCCTGGATCTGGATGTCTGTTTCTTTCCCTAGTGTAGGGAAATTTTCAGCCATTACTCCTTTGAATAATCTTTCTGCCCCTTACTGTTTCTCTTCTCCTTCTGGGACCTCTATAATGCAAATATTTGCCTACTTGATAGTGTTCCATAACTCTCTTAAGATATTTTTATTCTTTTTCATTTTTTTTTCTTCTTGATCCTCTGATTGGATGAACTCCACTGCCCTGTTTCTTTGTTTACTACGGCCTTGAGGGACCCATGAACACAAATTCTACTGGCCATCAGGGCCAGGTAATCAACATATGTATATGCTCAGGGTAGCAGCCACATGAGCCAGAGTGCTAGCCATGTGCACAAACTCCTTCCTGGGTGATAACAGCGACCAGGAGCAGGCCAAAGGGATAACGTGGAGATGGTGCCTGCTGGTTTCCCTGGTTTCCAGGGAGGATCCAAGTCAGCCCCTAGAGGTGTGCTAAATTAGAAGCCTGACCCTTAGGCAGCAGCTTTTAAAGTATGCAAATAAGGCCTCTTTCAGGAAAAGAGTGGGAGTTGGAGTTTCTGTCTGTAGCCTCTGCACTGAGCCCTGGGGAGATAGCCATAGTGAGTCCTCATGAGCCTAAGACAGTGTGTCTCAACCTTTCCTACCCATTTTGCTTTGAGTAGTTTCTTATTTGTCTGATGTGTAGAAGTCACTTAGCTAGTTTCTGGATTCTTTTAAAGTGACTTGCTCCATGTGTAACACTATGTATGTATATGTGTAACTGTAGATTTCGTGTGTCCAGGGGAGGAGGTGAGTTCAGGAGCCTCCTTTGTCACCATTTTGGACTGGGACTCCCCAAAACACCTAATACAAGTAATTACCTGTCTACTTATTTTCCATTCTGTAATATTTTATCTTAAGTCTTGTTTTTTTTTTTTTTTTGCACTGAATGCTTTTATAAAAATTATGCACTTTTAAAAACAATCCTCATTTATAGAAACCCACATCATAATTATGTATGAATAAATTGACAATAAAAAGAGATAATGCATTTCTTCTGTAATTATAATTTATCATTTACTTTACAAAGTAATTTGACTATACAGCATTTTTAAAAAATTAAAAATAGATTGAAAATACATTTTGTATTTTAGTAATATATAAAAATTGAATAATAAATAGGCAGAGGAATATATAAAGAGTCTTATTTCTGGGTTCTACAGAAAGCAGAGCCTGAACTAAAGTGTTTATCTGAGACTGTGTTACAGGGAAGTGCAATACCAGAGAACAGGTTTGAGAGGAAAGGTGAATGAAGCAGATAAAAGAAAAAGCCAATTACCAGGACATGTTATTGATTTGGATGATGCAAAATGTAATTGATTGCTGACATCTCAGCCACCAATAAGCTGCATAAACTGCATCCCTAGACAGCCTATCTTAGGGATGGTGGGGGAGGAGAATTACTCACTAGTTCCTGTTGCCCATTCATCAATATTTCACCAAAGGTTGGGTAATTCTCAATTGCATTTCATGGATGCTTAGTTGGATGCCATTGCTTCCCAGGCATTTCAGTCAATGGAAGAATCATAGGACAGGAAACAAGAGATGCATGGCACAGAGAGATGGAACAGTGCTATCCTAATTCATGCAAAGCTGGTATCCATAGCAGACAACACAAACAAAAGAGAAATGAGGGCAAGAAACTTTGAAACAGTACATGAAGAATTATCTTTTACAGGTCTCAAAAGCACAAATAATGGTTGTGGGATTTGTTTCTAATTATACAATAAAAATGTATGAATAATGTTTAGGTGAATATTTCACACGTAGCACACTCAAAATGTGTTTACTTAAATATTTACATCTCTTTGGTATTGCCAAAAATCTGGAGACTTTTGGTTTGTCCAAAAATTGATCATTAATCTTTTTACTACCAGTTTTCCTGCTGAACAGAGATAATTAATATTAATGAAAAATTATACAAAAGTACTAGCTGAAAGATTTTGGAATTCATATCTTTTCCATTTAGATGTCTAGCACCAGACTGTCTTGACATCTGCATAAAGATTGCAGAAAAGTGGTCTGAGAATTTGTTTAACGGAAAGTAAGATGGGATCTAATCCCCATAGTTGGGTGGGTGGGCAAATACTTTGCCATGCAGCAAAGATTATCCATACACCCGCCTGAAAAAGCAGTTGATATTTACATTAATGTCCATACTCTCCTAAATTTTTTCCCTACATCACATCATTTGCTGAATATTCAAACAGAAAATACTTCATCTTTGAAAATAAGATTTCTGCTTAAAGCTTTTACTTTGTAAATCTTTCAAAGCAGCTTGTTTTCAAAAGTATTTAAACAGATCTGCAGATGGTAGAGATTTAACATTTTGGTGGATGACATATGTGGCTTTTTCAGTAGGAAAATCTTATGACGATATAACTCATTTTACATGTAGCATGTATGAATTTATTCTATAAAACTTGTGTGTGAGAATCACCACATTTACGTTTTTTTCCCCTAGATTAACTTAAACCTAGCTTGAGACGCTATCTCCCAACCTAAGAGAATATCCAATATTACTCATTATGGTGGCTCTCAAACTTACTTGATGTCAAGATAATGGGAAACTATTTAGTCCTTTTGCTATTGCAGTCACCATACTGTGCTTCTTACCCTATAAAATGCTACTGTGAATGCTAATCCTTTGCTTTTTTTTTTTTTTCCTTCCTCTGAAGCTAAGCCGAGAGGCACAATTACTGGTACTCTAAAGGAGTTGTACTGAAAAGCCATCCTGCATGTGGGTTGGCCTGACCTTCCCCCAGTTATCCAGCCAGTTCTCTCTGTGGGAGTAGAGTACAAGCTCCTGTCACCCGTAAGTGCTCTGACACTTCTATAACTCTACAGACAGTGTAACCCAACTCTCCCTCCAGGTCTGGCTGTCTCTCTTTCTCACTGCCCAGATACTTGTCTCTTTCCTCCAACTTTCTTCCTCAGAGAGCTGGATAGGACTTTTCTTCCACAATTAAAATCCAGAGAAAATTATTAATTTTCCTGAAGCAATAAGAAAGTGTCAGACATTATCATTTCAATGGAAATCTTGACACAAATGTAATTCTATATGTTCCCCATTAAAATGTTTGTGAGCTCAATTCAATGCTTAATTATAGTAACTATTGTTAATTTTTTTCAATAATTGTATACTTTCCCTAGCGTCAGCCCCTTCCCCCAGACCATTTTAATATTTAGCTTTACCGTGTCATGTGTCCTTTATTATAAGATACCTCTAACCTTTCTGTAACAATATGGGGTATAGGGGAGGAAGGAATACTTTAAAGTATTTTACCAACAATAGTACATCTTTTGCATACATTAAGAAATTTCTCTTAAAGGTAGCCTTGCATGAATTTTCTTAAAGTGTGAATGATAACCTCTTCCATTTTCTACTCAGTAATTTTTGGCTTCCATTCTCCGTATGCACTCACACCTGATCTCTAACACGTACATGAAATGGTTATATGGACCTGCACTAAGACTAGCGGGACATCCTGCATTTTTTGGTGGAGCCTCATGAGGTGAAGAGGAAATTTTTAATTTCACTTTATATTATATATTTGTTTCTGTTCAGCAGTTGTGCATTTTTCTTTTGATAAAATGTAAACTTCAAGTGAGACTTCTTTGAAGCAAAGAAGGATCATTCAGTATCAAAGTGGGCAGTCACTAAAAAAGAATATAGTCCACAGGCACAGACACCAAAAGCTCATGGTAGTAAAATAAAGACTTTCACATCATCTTCAGAGACACAACACATCACTTAGACACAGCCATTAATGTCAGGGCTTATAGAAGAAAAATAAAGCCTCCCATAGAAATAACATTTGTCCTGCAGAATAAAATCTGAGATATTGGTGTTTAGGAGACAAATTCATTTATAAACTGACCTTTAACCACTAAACCATCTTTACCTTTAGTCCGTCCCCTTACTCACTGACATTAAAAGTCAGAGAGATTATAGAAATTGTCTAAAGTTACACAGCTAGATGACTGATGGAATAATGATTTAGCCTAGAATATTTCTACACTAAAAAGTATGTCTTTTCCACTGGCAGAAGGCAGCGCATTTACTAGGTGCTGATATTAATACTGCATCCTTGGGAATATTAGTTTGGGCAGCAGGATAGGCTGAGAGTGAACCTAACCTCTACAGCTAAGGTTAAGTTATAAATAGAAAATCTTATTTCTGTTGACATTTGGGTTTATTCCATTATTGAGAAGGAAGAAACCTTTGCTTTCTTATTAAATGATGCATGCCTGGTGTATAAAATATGGTTAGGTGAAATAGGAATAAAAAACATGAGGAAAACACAAAGACCGAAGAGAAAACCCATAAAAGTGGCTTGTCAATGGGGTAAAATGTATTGCAAATGCATATTTATTTTTCCAGTTAGTCACTATGATTTAGAGCGCTACATTTTATAATTAAGAGAAAACATGAAAAAAATTCTAATCAATTATCTATCTCCTGATTTTAACTTTGTAAAAATTTAATTTAATTTAAAATTACAGAACTTAAATCAATCCTGCCTATTTGAGCTGTTCAGTTTGGTTTTGTTCACTTGTCATTTCCATCTGGGATTGAAATATATGCTGCCAAAGTAGGCCTAGGAAGGAGGCTTGTATGGATTTCCCATCTGGGATCTCTGATATGGGGCCAGCAATCTCCTGGGAGACTTTGCATTGGGTCACAGCCAGATTTAGGGTTGTTATTTTGAGTAATGTTAGCATGGAACCAACAGGCTATTAAGTGAGGTGTAGAACATCCACAGGGAAGACAGGGCCTTCTCCAGCAGGTGAGCAATAATGATTAAGAGCAGAGCTTTTGGAATCAGCCATTTGATGCTGGGTTTAGACATTTATTGTATATTTGATCTTAGGCAAATGATTTAATTCCTCTGAACCTCAAGTTTATTATGCAGTTATTAGAAGGATTATAGGAAGTATTCATAAAGCATTTACCATGATACCTGTTACATAATAGAGCTAAAAAACTTAATGCCAATGGTTTGAATAATCGTTAGTCATCATTTATTTTTTCTAAATGTGTTGCTTAAACAATATTGTAGAACTAACACTAATAAAAAGTGGGAAAAAAATCACCCAAAATTCCAGTCACTACCTTAAGAGTCAGGCACTAGGTCTTTTTTTCCTTTTTTTATTTTTAATTATTAGTACATATCCTAACAATGTTTGCATTGTAAAATCACACTATAGATATAGTTTCATAAGCCAATAAAATTTCAGCTCCCTAAGGACAGGGATAGTATCTGTCTTTTTCACTGCTATATGCCCACTATGTAATACAGATTTATTGAGTTGAATTGAATATGAATTTTAAACATAGTCTTCATAGCCTATATTTCTAATAAGTATTTACCTAACTAAATTCATTGTTGCTATTACCATAGCTTCTAGTTTTCTAGAGATAGTCCTAATATATAACTGTTACAGATCAATAAGTACTTATTTATTTTTAGTGACATCTTTCTCTCTAAATCATGTCCTGATTTGAATGAATTATATAATTTTGGTTACCAACTTTTGACTTTACAAATAATGCAGTGATAGACATCTTTTAATATATAGCTTTTTACTCCTATGATGTTATTACTATAGGAGGAATTAACAAGACTAGGATTTAGTCAAGTACAGATATTTAAAAATAATTTGTAAATCCTTCCATTTTTTTTGTCTGTGATTAACTCTTTTAGAAAAGATACTCAACTTTTTATAATTTCTTACTATATAAAATTATGTGACTTCATCAATGTTTTGATGGATTTAACCATATTGACACTATCATTAATCTACCAATAGATTTCAAGATTAATAAAAACACAAACAAAAAAACCTCCAAACAAGACAAAAATGTTGTCTGTTCTCTATAAACCTTTAAGTATTTTATAAATGATTTCCAAACTGTGGTTTGATTCATCAATTCACTCATTAACTCTAATAGGCATTAAATGTTCTATAGCATTGCCTTATTTTTCTAAATCAAATGATAATTTCTTATATACTCCCAACTTGTTAAGATTGGCAATAACTTGATTATCAATTTTTAATGGACTCTTACCCCCTTTGGAACTTACATGGTCCTAACAAGTGTGTTCATGTGGAGAAGTCTTAAGAGTCTGGTTATTTCCATCAGTATTGTTTCCCTTGGTTTCTCAGTCATTGTGTTATGAAAGACGACTTTGATGGTTGATATCTTCATAGAATAGCAAGGTTCTCAACCTTCCCCAGTGCTGAAGTCCTTTGAGCATAGCCTTTGAAGAAACCCACATGGCTATTTTCCATCTATTTCCTAAGAGACTATACCTAGCCAGATTCCAGATCGCATATTTCTTAGTCAACTTCAACTGCTATCTCAAACCGCCATGGACTGGATAGCTTGAACAATAAACACTTATTTCTCACAGTTTTGGAAGCTGAGAAGTTCAAGATCAAGGTGCTGGCTGATCCAGTGTCTGGTGAGGGCATGTTTCCTGGTTTGCAGATGGCCACCTCCTCATTTGTTGCAGAGCAGAGAGAGAGGGAACAAACTCTCCTGTCTCTTCTTATAAAATCAATAATCACATTCATGAGGTATCTGCTTTCATGAACTAATTACCTCCCAAAGGCTCCACCTCTTAATACCATCACAATGGGGTTAAGACTTTAATGTATAAATTTTGGAGGGTTGGACACAAACATTCAATTCATGACATTCTCCTTTTGTACAGTCTAGGATTTCCTGGTAGATAACTTGATCTAATTCCCTCAAAGGCCTAACTCTTCCAAAACACTGCTTATGTATGTTGAAAATGTCTTCAGAGCTACACTTCCAGTTTGAAGGCATGAAACACAAAATAGTTATTAATTACTCCTTGAGGAGAAGATAACCTAGAACTAAAGAACTCCAAGGCCTATTTGGTCTCCATTCCTGGAGGGGAAAGGATAGAAGACATGAGAGATGTCTTAATTTTTCTTTGTTGAGATAATATTAGTTGAACACAGTAGTCCCTTCTTACCCACAGTTTTGCTTTCCACAGTGTTAGTTATCCATGGTTGACTGTTGTCTGAAATTATCATCAAAAGGTCAATAGTAGCCTAATGCTACATCACAGTGCCTATGTCACTCACCTCACTTCATGTCATCACATAGGCACTGTATCATCTTACATCATCACAAGGAGAAGGGTAGGTACAGTACAATAAGGTATTTTGAGAGGGAGAGAGACCACATTCACAGAACTTTTATTATAATATATTGTTATAATTGTTCTATTTTATCATTAGTTATTGTTAATCTCTTACTGTGCCTAATTTATAAATTAAACTTTATCATAGTATCTAGTAAGGAAAAAAAAAACATAGTTTATATTGGGTTTGTACTATCTAGAGTTTCAAGTCATTCATTGGGGGAGTCTTGGAATATACCCCCCATGAATAAGGGGGGACTACTATAAAAATAATAATAATAATACGGTCTTCAAATGATACCGATTGAAACTTTTTTTTTTCTTTTTTTTTACTTTCAATAGCTTAACTTATTTACTAGCTATATGAAGCTCTGTTAGGTGCTATCAGGAATTGGATGTTTACGTGGAGTGGGGAATAGGATCAAGGTAGAAACTGGTGAACTGATGATAAGGCAATCACCACTCTCAAGTAACTTAGAATCCAGTAGCAAGACAGGTAGCTCACCACTAGTCCAGTGGTTAGGAGCAGGCACTCAGGTTCAAATCCCAGCTCTGTCATTAGCCGTGGTCAAATTAGTGGATTTCTCTATACCTTAGTTCTCTAGTGTGTAGAATGGCTAATAATACTCTTCTTGGGTTGTTGTGAAGATTATGTGAATTAATATATAATGTTATAATAATATTAATGTAATAACAAAAAGAACTTAGAAGAATGCCTGATGCCTAGTGTTTAATAAATTTTAGCTATAATCATTAAGGTAAGGTAGACTATAATAAGGTGTGAAAGAAACAAATGATGTGTTAAAAAGGAAATGAAAGAGAAAAATTAGATTCTCCTGGGAGGATCAGTGATACTCTCACAGAGGAAAAGACTTTAAACTGAGCTTTGAAGAATAAGTAAGAATCCAACAGACAGAGAGATAAGGAGAAGATAATTTCACGACGAGGAAAGAGTGTGGGTACTTACAAATGCATGGAATGTTTTATTTGGGAAATGTCAATTAGCCTCATGTGTGTTGCACGCAGGATGCAGGAGGTTTTCAAGTGAGGTAGCATGCTATTACATTGGAAATATGAGTTGAAGCAATACATTAAGAAGTCTTAGATACAAGTTAAAATATTAAGATTTTCTTCTCTTAGGCAATGAAGCGTGATCAGTGGTTTTCTAAGGAAGTAATTAATATAACTAGACTTGATGTTTTTTAATGTATACAACTGACAGTAAGGTTAAGTTTGTGTTAGAAGAGGCAGACTGGAGACAGGTACGTTTCTGGAAGGGTTCCTTAGTGATGATGGAAAGGATAGAGTTAAAGATAATAGTGTCTTTTTTCCTGAGTGAGAGACTATTTATGCTATTAACTGAGCTAAGAAAAATGCTGTACATGTTGGGAATGATCAGTAAGGGAAGTCTGGCCTTTAGGGCTGTCAATCCTGGATGTTTCTACCACTCTAAATTTGGCATGCAGATGGTACCCGTTATTATTGTTGTTGTTTAACATTTACTGAGTGTCGACAGTGAGCTAAGCCTGGAGTGGAACATTGGCAAGGCATGCATACCTCCACATTCCCACTCCCACCTCCGTCTGGTCCCTTACTTTGTTATTGTCATATTTTCTGAGCACTTGTAAGTTGGTCACTGGTTATTCACTTAAGAATTATCAATTACATGATAAAGAGTGAAAGGATCAAAAAATTTTGGAAATACATTCATTTATCAAACAATACCTCATGGGAAATGGGTACATGATCTTGCCTAAAACTTTGTTTAAATAAGGGTTGTTCTTACTAGTATTTAGTGCTTTATAATTTTATGACAAGTTTTGCATTTACTGGCTTACTTTGATCTTAAAACAACATCAAAAGTTCCTGTTTTACTTCAAAATATTTAAAATCACAGAAAATGCTTAGAATGATATTGTAAATATCAATGATTCATGCACACACAAACACATACTCATATTTTTTAATTAAAGAAAAAGATCACTATAGATAAATTCAAAATCTCTTTTGTTCTCCAGCCCAGTATCATTTACCTCTTTCCCTGTCTCTCCCAGAGTAACCACCATGATAAAATTTGATACATTTGAAATCCTTTCCAGCCAATGTTGTTGTATTTTTATTACCTAAATGTGCATTTTTAGAGAATATGATATTATAGTTTTATTGGTCTCATAAAGTTAGCCACACACATTCCCCTTTTCTGATTCTCTGTAATAATATAAGAAATATTATACAATTGTATTTTATTAATTTATGCTTTCATCTTTACTATGTTTTCTCATCTATGTACTTTAGGCTTCATCTGTGTGTGTGTGTGTGTTTTCTTTTTCCCTAGCTTCCTGATTCAAATTTTTAGCCCTCTAAGTTTCAATTTTTCTTATTTTTGATCACTAATCACAGAAGGTGCTTTGTCTGCTATCAAGGGTTTGAAAATTTTTAAAAGAATTTCTTTGTGGCCTACTAAAAATACAATTATAAATACTCCATGTATGTTTAAATGGATTTATATTATTCTTGGCATATGTATAATTATATGAACATTATAAACTATATAAGTATTAAATGAACAAAATAACTTAAATGCTTATATAATTATATATAATTGTTGTATATATATGTGTATATCATTACTAATTATTCTTTTTAATCTGCCACAGTTTGGTATTGGCTTAAAGATAGACCTGTAAAATAATAATAAAGAGCCCAGAGATAGACTTACACATATATGGTTAACTGAATTTCACTAGCAACATGAACACGGTTCAATGGGGAAAGGATAGTCAATTAGGCAAGTAGGGCTGAAACTCTTGGATATTCTTATGCAAAGCCCCTCTCAATTCCACCTTGAACCACACAAAGATTAATTAACTTGAAATGGGTGATAAACATAAATATTGAACTTAAAATTATAAACTTTTTTTTTTAAGATTTTATTTATTTATTTGACAGAGAGAGAGATAGGGAGAGCAGGAACACAAGCAGGGGGAGTGGGAGAGGGAGAAGCAGGCTTCCTGCCTAGCAGGGAGCCCGATGTGGGACTCGATCCCAGGCCCCTGGGATCATGACCTGAGCCGAAGGCAGACGCTTAACGACTGAGCCATCCAGGGGCCCAAAATTATAAACTTTTTAAAAATTATAAATATTAAAAATTATGAAATTCTAAAAGAATAGAAATAATTGAGAATACCAAATACTGGCAAGAATGTGAAGGAATTGGAATGTTTAGGCATTAATAGTGGAAATGCAAAATGGTACAGACATTTTAGAAATCAGTTTGGTAATTTCTTTTTTTTTAATTTTATTTTATTATGTTATGTTAATTGTCATACATTACATCATTAGTTTTTGATGTAGTGTTCCATGATTCATTGTTTGCATATAATACCCAGTGCTCTTTTCAGTACATGCCCTCTTTAATACCCATCACCAGGCTATCCCATCCTCCCACTCCCCTCCCCTCTAGAACTCTCAATTTGTTTCTCAGAGTCCATAGTCTCTCATGGTTTGTCTCCCCCTCTGATTTCCCCCCCTTCAATTTTCCCTTCCTACTATCTTCTTTTTTTTAGCATATAATGTATTATTTGTTACAGAGGTACAGGTCTGTGATTCAACAGTCTTGCACAATTCACAGTGCTCACCATAGCACATACCCTCCCCAATGTCTATCATCCAGCCACCCCATCCCTCCCACCCCCACCACTCCAGCAACCCTCAGTTTGTTTCCTGAGATTAAGAATTCCTCATATCAGTGAGATCATATGATACATGCCTTTCTCTGATTGACTTATTTCACTTAGCATAATACCCTCTAGTTCCATCCACGTCATTGCAAATGGCAAGATTTCAATTTTTTGATGGCTGCATAATATTCCATTGTATATATATACCACTTCTTCTTTATCCATT
>NC_138369.1:124008326-124020314 GCF_054177405.1 Leptonychotes weddellii
GTCATACGGTAGCTCTATTTTCAACTTTTTGAGGAACTTCCATACTGTTTTTCAGAGTGGCTGCACCAGCTTGCATTCCCACCAACAGTGTAGGAGGGTTCCCCTTCTCCACATCTTCGCCAACATCTGTGGTTTCCAGACTTGTTAATTTTAGCCATTCTGACTGGTATGAGGTGGTATTTCATTGAGGTTTTGATTTGGATTTCCCTGATGCCGAGCAATGTTGAGCACTTTTTCATGTGTCTGTTGGCCATTTGGATGTCTTCTTTGGAAAAATGTCTGTTCATGTCTTCTGCCCATTCTTGATTGGATTAGTTGTTCTTTGGGTGTTGAGTTTGAAAGTTCTTTATAGATTTTGGATACTAGCCCTTTATCTGATATGTCATTTGCAAATATCTTCTCCCATTCTGTCAGTTGTCTTTTGGTTTTGTTGACTGTTTCCTTTGCTGTGCAAAAGGAAATAATATCTAGAAAAAAAATCCAATGCCGTACACCCCTATAAATTTAGGTGGACATCCAATCGAACACCACACATCCTATCTATGGTAAATGGACTACGGATCAATAATCAACTCACACCAGGTTTATCATTCAATCCATGAAATGTAACTGGATTTATTGGAGGGAGGAACATTCTTTCCATCAGGCTTACAGTCCTGTAGAATGTAAGTATAAGGCTTCCAGGGTCTGCTTTGTGGTGAGAGCCTCACAGGAGAGCAGAATTGAGGGGCAGAAATAGAATTCTGATGGTATTTTTGATTCAATTTTCCTAAGACTCTAAGTTGGTCCCTGGACTTTTCAGTTATGTGAAACAATAAATTAACTTTTTTTTTTTTTTTTTGCTTGAACTGGTTTGAGTGTGAGAGTATTCTCTGATACTGATGCATAAAATAGAACATGAGTCTGGGAACAGAGAGGTCTCACAGGTAAGGCAAGGACCTCACAGACCTTTAAAGAGGATAAGGAGGGCGCCTGGGTGGCTCAGTTGCTTGGGCGTCTGACTCTTGGTTTTGGCTCAGGTCATGATATCAGGGTCCTGAGATCAAGCCAGCCCATGTGGGTTCGTGCTCAGCATGGAGTTTGTTTGTCCCTCTCCCTCTGCTCCTCCCTGCCCCCTACCCCACTGCTCTCTCTCTCTCTCTCATAAATAAGTAAAATCTTAAAAAAATAAAGAGGACAAGTAGTGCACATAAATTTATTATGATAATAACTTTTCTATGTTGTTTCAATGTCTGATTACCTCACTTTGAGACCACTTATAAAAATAAATTGAATTAGATAAATGTGAGCCATTCCTTAATTTAAGCCAAGAAGCTGATAATAGTTTCAATTCCACCAAACACAGATACAGAGAGAAAAAAAAAATTGATGTAAATCTTTCAGTAGAAAGATGTAGTCCTAAGAAAGTCACATTTAGATTTTATTTAATGCAATTGGCAGATTTTTCAATTTTATTTCAAAGATCTAGATTCCTTAATCACTGTGAGTTTTGAAGATCAAAAGGGAATGATGTGATTCCAAACATTTAAAAATAAATGGTTTTACCATCCATGGAAGAAAAGCACATGAAGATGATCTCAAGATTTAGTATCACAACCTGGGAATAAAACCAAAGACTTGCTCAGGGCTCACCACTGTCTCCCATCTGGTTAATTATACAATTGTTAAATAAAAAGCTGAATCTTAGAATCTATGCATTAAAAATATTGTCAAATAACATTTTTTCAAATGCAGTAAGTAAATTGGAAATCAGTCAAAATCTACAGGTTTCTTAATCCCAAATGATGTTTGATTAACACTTTCAACCTAGCAAGAAGTTAACTAAATAATATTTATGACATACCAATGGGGGAAAATTTAACGACATTAATAGAATTAAATTGTTAAAGTTTATGTCTATAAATACATATAAAATGTCAATCTCTGTGTACATGTACAGTATATAAAGTACCTAATCATCAAGTATGTCTTCAACACACAGACACACAGACACAGACACACACACACACACACACACCTACATACACACGCACATTATTTTTTTTAACAGGATTGCATTAAACCTATGAAAAATTTAGAGAGAACTGACATCTTTACAATGGTGAGTGTTGCAATCTATGAATGCAAATCGATGAATCATGAATCCATGCAGTTTCCCCTTGATTTCTTTCTTCAACATTTTGTAATTTTTAGGATACAGTCCTCTATATGTTTTATCAGATTTATACCTAAGAATTTCATTTTCTTTGGATTAATCGTAAATGGTATTGTGTTTTAAAGTTTGATTTCCATGTGGGTTTTTTTAGTATATGTATATATTTTTGAAGCCTTTCAGATTTTCAAAGCATTCATATCATATGCAAATAGGGATAATTTTATTTCTTCCTTTCCAGTCTGTTTGCCTTTTGTTTCTTTTTCTCACCCTACTGCACTGCACTCCCAGTTTAATAAGAGCAGTGAGAGCAGGCATCCCTAACTTATTCCCAATCTTTTTTTTTTTTTCAGATTTATTTATTATTTGACAGAGAGAGAGAATGGTGGAAGGGTCAGAGGGAGAGAATATCCAAGCAGACTCCTGCTGAGCCGGTCGCCAGGCTCCATCTCAGGAGCCATGAGATCAGGACTTGAGCCGAATCCAGGAGTAGGATGCTTAACCACCTGAGCCACCCAAGCACCCCTTATTTCCAATCTTCAAGGTAAAATATTCAGTCTTTCACTCCTAGGTATGATGATAGAAGTTTTGGTAGATACTTTTTATCAGGTTGAGGCAGTTCCACTCTACTACAAACATGCTTATAGTTTTTATTATGAATTAATGTTGAATTTTGTAAAGTTTTTTCTGTCAATTAATATAATCATCAGATTTTTCTTTTTCATTTTGTTGATATGGTGTATTAAATTGATTGTTTTTCAAATGCTTCACCAGTCTTCCATACCTGGAATAGATTCCAGTTGGTAATGATGGATGATTCTTTTTATACATTGCTGGATTCAATTTTCTAATATTTTGCTGACAGTTTTATGCCTAACCTCATGCGAATTTTTGGTATGTACCTTGTTTTTGTTTTTTTTCTTCTTCTTTTTTTTATTTGTACTATCCTTGCCTGCTTTTGGTATCTTGTTAATACTAGCTTCATACAAAGTGTTGAAAAATGTTCTCTCCTCTTTTATATTTTGAAAGAGAGTGTGTAAAATTGGTGTCAATTCTTTAAATATTTGGTAGAAATCAGTGAAATAACTGGTTCTGTTTTTTATTTTCTGGGTTTTTTGTTTGTTTGTTTGTTTTTTTGGAACATGAGTAAATTACCTGTTCTACTTTGTTAAAGGTAATGGGACTATTTAAGTTGATGATTTTGTCTTTATTGGCAATTTGTGGTTTTTGATAAACTTGTCCATTTCTTCTAAATTGAATTTATGAGTGCAGAACTGTTTGTAGTATTTTCTTATTATCTTTTTAATGCTATAAGATCTATAGTGATGTCTCTTGCCTCATTTTTTTAGTTGTTGTTTTTGTTTTGTTTTTTTGTCTCATTCTTGATAATGGTAATTTATGTCTTTGCTAGTTTTTTTTCTTTGCCAGTCTGAGTATAGCTTTATCAATTTTATTGTAGTCCCTCCCCCACCTCCCTAATGAACCAGCATCTTCATTGATTTTCTCTATTGGTTTTCTGTTTTAAATTGTATTGATTTCTGTTTGCATCTTTATTGTTTTCTTCCTATTTCTTGCTTTAGGTATTTCTTTTCTTTTTTTTTTTTTTAAGGTAGAAACAGATCACTGACTTAAGACTTTTGTTGAATTTCATATATTTGGTATGTTGTATTTTCATTTTCATTCCTTTCTCTATATTTTTTATTTCCTTTGAGACCTCTTCCTTGACCCATGGATTATTAGGCATTTCTCAGTGTAAAGATTTTCCAGTTGTCTTTCTGTTACTGATTTCTAGTGTGATTCCATCATGTTCAGAGAACATTCTCTAAAACTTCCCAGTATCTGAAATATGTCGAGGCTCATTTTATGACCTAGAATATGGTCTCTCTTGGTGAATATTCTGTGGAACTTGAAAATTCTGCTATTGTTGAGTCAATGAATGTTGTTGAGTAACTACTGAGTCTAAAAGATATGAGGTAAATGTTTGCATAGAACTTAGTCACTATTTGGGCGCCTGGGTGGCTCAGTTGGTTAAGCGACTGCCTTCGGCTCAGGTCATGATCCTGGAGTCCCTGGATCGAGTCCCGCATCGGGCTCCCTGCTCGGCAGGGAGTCTGCTTCTCCCTCTGACCCTACCCCCCCTCATGTGTTCTCTCTCATTCTCTCTCTCTCAAATAAATAAATAAAATCTTTAAAAAAAAAAAAAAAAAAAAAGAACTTAGTCACTATTCTCAAGTAGCTAATAAATTTGTCCAAGAAAATCAGTGTAGAAGATTATCAAATGGTGAGAATCAGATATTTTTAATTGAGAAATTTTTTAATAGAAAGAATGTCTTTGTCAACCATTAAAGGATGAGTAAAGCTCTAATATATGAGATTTGAATGACAGATATCTTGGCTTTGTTTATGTAGTGCCTGGAAGCTCAGAGAGGGAAGAAGGGAAGGGGTTAGTTTGACTACTACATTTTTAAGATATAGAATTCCACTAATTGTATGTTGAACAGGACCACACCAAAACACTGGATGATATAAAAGGAAGACTTCAAATCTCATTCCACTGGAGCTTTATTTTTATTCCTTGGGAAGTTCTCTTCTAAGGCTATTAAAAATCAATGATTTACAGGATTTTAATATAATATTAGACTTTGGGGGATTTAGAAATCTAGGTCTGTGAATGTTTCACAAGTTGATTTCCATTCAAAACAAAGGAGAAGGGCCTTTTACTAACTATACAAACTATAAGATGCCAGAACAGGAAAGAACTAAAAATGCAAGACTTTAGGTTATAAAACCAAAACATTTTCTTCTGATAAATAAAACAGAAAGCACAATTCCTCTAGAAGTTAAACATGTATTGAGAAATTATAGAGCATATTAACCATATGACATTTCCTACTATTGCAAACACACTAAAATAAGATAAATCATGAGAATTATTCATTGTAGGTAGGAGAATTGAAAGAGATAGGTTATTTTATATCAAATGATAAAAATAAAATTCATTATTTACATATATTTTACATACTTATTATTTATACTTTGCAGATGTAAATGGAAGGTTAAAAACTTATAAATAATTTGACCAGCCTCAAGAGACAGAGCAACTCTGTCTCTCCATTTGGTCAGGCAGAAAACATTGGAGACATTGCTGATTCTTATCTTTGTCTCATATCCCATATTCATTCTATAAGGAGATTCCCATCGCCTCTATGTTCAACATGTTTTGGCAGCTGACCACTTCTTTCTACTTGTTCTACTATCAAGCTGATCCTAGTGAACATTATTTTTTGCCTAGATTATTTTGATACCTATTGACTATTTTCTCCACATCTATGTTTGTTAAAATACATAGCAGCCAGAGTGATCATTATAAAATGTTCTTAGGAATTATCACTTGCCTGCTCCCTGCACTGGGTCCCCTATTTCAATTTCACTTAAAATAAAGGCCAATATTCTTTTATTGTCTAAATAACCATGAAAGATCTGAACCTTCTTCCATATTTTCCCTCTAACCTCATCTATTACTACTCTTCATCCTTGCTCACTCTGTGAAACAGCAAAAGCCTTCTTGCTGCTCTTTAAATGTGTCAGGTGTGCTCCTAACTTAGGCCCTCTCATTTAGCTGTATCCCTTCTTGAAACCCTCTTCTTCAAAATATATGAAGTTGTAACTTTCTTATTTCCTTCAGGTCATTGCTTAAATATCATTTTCTCAATGAGATATTCTCTTTTACCATATTTGACTACAACCTGTCTCCTGGTCTCAATACTCTAGGTTCCCGTATACTATAAAGATAGTCCCTTTATATAGGGATATTCCTAAATATAGAGAGAGTCCAAGTTCCCCCAAAACAGTTATCCTCAAACTGAAGAGCAACTGCACAGGAAAAAACTAGAAATTGTATCTTAGTTTGTCTATATTAATTCCATCCCTTTTTACTCCTTCAATAAAATTATTTACAGTTAATGAGTAGCTTCTTACATCTTTTAACACTCTTCATGAAATAGCAAATATCCTATGAAGAAAACAGAAATACTTAAACTAAACTTTTTAGTTTTGATTTTTTATTTGGGTTCCAAATCTTTTGGTTTCATTTAATATAAAAGATACTATGGGACATATTATATACTATTATTGCAAAAGAAGGAAACTCCTGACAATCTGCCAGATTCAACTCCAACATTGCTTTTGGTATAAAACTCCCATTGCTTGTGTTCTTCCTTCCTTTAAATTTGTATTCCCCTAGTGAAATATATTACACTTTTTCACTTATACCAGTACCTTCCAGTACTTGTTTATAATTATATTTATTGAACATCTACTATAGGTTCTGTGCTACTTTAGATACACAATTCCATGTAATTCTTACATCAATGGAAAGCAAGTTTTATTATTACTGTCTTACAGGTGATAAACTAATATTAGAGCAGTTAAGTAAATTACTACTGATTAGCAGACCTGGGATTTGAACTCAGGCCTGAGGCCATATTCTTTCAGATAGCCATAGTGCTTTTAATTCATTGGTTGAAACTATTTACTATTAATGTTCTTCTTCACATTAAACTGCCTTCCTGTAACTGACATCCATTGATCTTGGGTTTGTTTTCCAGAGTGAAATTCCCATTACAGTCCTTATTATATCTTCTTGATAATTTAACCCATTTATCACTATGAAATGACCTTCTTTATCCATTGTAATTTTCCCTGGTCCAAAGTCCACTTTATCTGATAATAATGTGGCCACTCTAGCTTCCTCCTCCTCCTCCTTCTTCCTCTTCACTTTTTTTTTGATGCTAAATTCACATAATGTAAAATTAACCATTTTAAAATATACAATTCAGTGGCCCTTAGTACATTCCCAATGCTGTTCAACTACCACCTCCATGTAGTTCCAAATTACTTTAATCACCCTAAAATAAAATCACCTGCTCACTAAGCCCCTCCTCCCTTTCCCCTAGACCTTGGTAACCCCCCAAATCACAAACAGAAACAAGCAGAAAGTGGTCACTCTTCTATTTATAGAGTTGTGGCTATTCTTTTCTTAGCTCTCCAGTTGAGTTCACAGGTGTTCAGAATGATTTGATAGTTATCAAGCTGAATTCCTGGGACCAGACGAAACTAAGGCCTCCTTCTCCTCCATCATCTTGGACCACTTTTTGCAAGGTAGGAGGTGCAGAGAAGTGAATCCAAGGTGATATATTGGAAGTTAAACCCTGGGGGGAAGGAGCATCTGTAAGCTGGTACCAGAAAGTGATGTAGCAGTGGAACTCTAAAAGTTCTGATTTTGCTCAGATGGCAAAGTGGAGCAGAATCCAAGGTGGGACAGTGTGGTCCCAGGATACCCCGGGGTCACAGGATGACTATGGGTGCCTGAGTGGGGCAGAGCTCCCAGGCATCAGAGCAGGGAAACCAGCTGCAAACAGTGAGCCCAGGAATGGGCTCTCAGCTTGGGGTTGCCATATACCATGACCCACAGCATGGTCAGGTGACAACTCTCCAAGCAGGGGCCCAGCAAGTGGCAGAATCGGTTAGAGTCCTCCCCCGGGAGGACTGTCCTGGGTGTGTGCTGAAGCAGTGTGCAGGGTTTGGAGACTCGAAATGGGGTTGCACACCTGAGATAGAAACACTGGTCACAGGCTGAGTGAGCATGGAGTGTGGACCTGAGACCAGGGAGACAGGAGTGATTGCTTTTCCTTGATGGTGAACTGAAGAGTGGTGGCCCAAAGCTCTCAGCTCTGGGGTTGGAGATTGGGAGGCCTTCATTTTCATTCTCATCCTCTAAAGTGACCAAGAAAGCCTTCAGGGAACAAAAGCCACATAGAGCAATCCAGAGCTGCTATCTTAGCCTGGCTCCCTTGCAAGCCTACCCCTCTGTCAGGGGCAAAGACACCTGAGAAACACAACAGGCCCCTGCCCAGATCAGCAAGAACATCAGGCTATGACCAAGTTTACTGATCATAGAGAACAGCAAAACTCCAGTGTTAGAGGAAAATATATAGAATTCATGTTTTTTTCCCCACGATTCTTCAGTCTTTCAATTTTAATTTTTTTCTCTTTCCTTTTTCAGCCAGTTCTTTATCAACTCTTTTTTAAAATCTTTTTTCATTTTCATTTTTACAGTTATATTTGATCCTTTCATTGTATTTATTTTTATTTTTGTATATTTATGTTTTTTGTTCTTTATAATTTTGGGGTACAATTTCTTCTAACAAATAAACCAAAATACACCCAAAGTCTAGTATATGGCACTGTTCTCTTCACCAGTCTGATCATATTCTCTCTTCCTTTTTAAAAGTCTTTTTAAATTTGCATCTTTACAGTTGCTTTCTATCCTTTCAATGTATTTAATCTTACTTTTGTGTATATGTATAAAAACATGTATATATATGTTTTTCTTTATAATTTTGAAATGTAGTTTCTTCTAACAGACCAAAATACACTTAGGATGTAGTGTATTGCTCTCTTCTGTTCACCTGTCTGTTTATAGTCCTTCTTTTTTTTTCCTTTTTTTATTTTTTTGTCTTTTAATTTTCATTTTTACAGTTACATTCTATCCTTTCATTGTATTTAATTTTATTTTTGTACATATATAAGTTTTTCTTTCTTTACAATTTTGGTATCTAGTTTTCTAACAAACAGAACAAAACACACACAGGGTCCAGTGGATTGCTCTGTTCTGTTCACCTCTCATTATATTTTCCTTTTTTTTTTTTTAATTTTAATTTTTAATTTTTTTTTTTTTTTGGTTTCAGGTCTCTTCTGATTTGCTTAGTGTATATTTCTCTGGGGTCATTGTTGCCATTTTAGTATTTTGTTCTTTCATTCTTCATCTATTCTTCTCTGGACAGAATGACAAGATGGAAAAACTCACCTCAAAAAAAGAAAACAAGCAGTACTGACTGCCAGGGACCTAATCAGTATGGATATAAGTAAGATGTTGGAACTAGAATTCAGAATAATGATTATAAAGCTACTAGCTGGGCTTGAAAAAAACATAGTAGATACTAGAGAATCTCTTTCTGAAGAAATAAAAGAACTAAAATCTAATTAAGTCAAAATCAAAAAGGCTATTAACAAGATGCAATAAAAAAATTGAGGCTCTAACTGTTAGGATAAATGATGCAGAAGAGAGAATTAGGGATATAGAAGACAAAATTATGGAGAATAAAGAGGCTGAGAGAAAGATAAACAACTACTGGATCATGAGGGGAGAATTCGAGAGATAAGTGATACCATAAAGTTTTGAAAAAATATTAGAGTAACTGGGATCCCAGAAGAAGAAGAAAGGGGGGGCAGAAGGTATATTGGAGCAAATTAAAGTGGAGAACTTACCTAATCTGGGGAAGAAAACAGGCATCAAAGTCCAGGAGGCACAGAGAATCCCCTTCAAAATCAATAAAAATAGGTCAACACCCCAACATATAATAGTAAAATTTGCAAATCACAGAGACAAAGAGAAAATCCTGAAAGCAGCTTGGAATGAGAGGTCCATAACCTACAAGGGTAGAAACAGTGGATTGGCAGAAGACCTATCCACAGAGACCTGGCAGGCCAGAAAGGACTGGCATGATATATTCAGGGTGCTAAATGAGAAAAATATGCAGCCAAGAATACTTTTTCCAGATAGGATGTCATTCAAAATAGAAGAAGAGATAAAAAGCTTCCAGGACAAATAGAATCTAAAAGAATTTGTGATCACTAAACCAACCCTGCAAGAAATATTAAAAATCCTGTAAGCAAGGAGAGAGCCCAAAAGTAACAGACCAGAAAGGAAAAGAGACAATGTACAGAAACAGTGACTTTACAGGTAATACAATGGCACTAAATTCATATCTTTCAATAGTTACTCTGAATGTAAATGGGCTAAATACCCCAGTCAAAAGACACAGGGTATCAGATTAGATAAAAAAGCAAGACTCATCAATATGCTGTCTGCAATAGCCTCACTGTAGATGCAAAGACACCTCCAGATTTAAAGTGAGGGGGTAGAAAACCATTAATCATGCTAATGGACATCAAAAGAAAGCTGAGGTAACAATCCTCATATCAGACAAATTAGATTTTAAACCAAAGACTGAAGTAAGAGATGAGGAAAGACACTATATCATAATTAAAGGGTCTATCCAACAAGAAGATCTAACAATTATAAATATTTATGCCTCTAACATGGAAGCAGCCAATTATATAAACCAATTAATAACAAAATTAAAGAAATACATTGATAATAATACAAGGATAGGAGAGGACTTTAACACCCCACTCACTGCAAATCATCTAAGCAGAAGATCAACAAGGAAAGAAGGGCTTTGAATGTCACACTAGGCAAGATAGACTTCACAGATATATTCAGAGCATTCCATCCTAAAGCAACAAAATACACATCCTTCTTGAGTACACGTGGAACATTCTCCAGAATAGATCACATACTGGGTCACAAATCAGGTCTCAACTGGTACCAAAAGATTGGGATCATTCCCTACATATTTTCAGACCACAGTGCTATGAAACTGGACCTCAGTCACAAGAGGAAATTTGGAAAGAACTCAAATACATGGAGGCTAAAGAGTATCCTATTAAAGAATGGATGGGTCAACAAGGAAATTAAGGAAGAATTAAAGAAAAAATCATGAATCAAATGAAAATGAAAACATGACTCCAATATGGAGCTGTTTCAAAAAATAGAAATGGAAGGAAAACTTCCAAACTCTTTCTATGTTGCCAGCATTACCTTGATCCCCAAACCAGACAAAGACCCCATCAAAAAGGAGAATTACAGACCAATAACCCTAATGAACATGGATGCAAAAATTCTTACCAAGATACTAGCCTGCAAGGTGGTTCAACATCTGCAAATCAATGTGATATACTACATTAATAAAAGAAAGGACAAGAACCATATGATCCTCTCAATAGATGCAGAGAAAGCATTTGACAAAGTGCAGCATCCTTTCCTGATTAAACCTATTCACAGTGTAGGGATAGAGGGAACATACCTCAATATCATAAAAGCCATATATGAAAAGCCCACAGCAAATATCATTTTCAGTGGAGAAAAACTGAGAGCTTTTCCCCTAAGTCAGGAACATGGCAGGGATGTCCACTCTCACCTGTTGTTCAATATAGTACTAGAAGTTCTAGCCTCAGCAATCAGACAACAGAAAAAAATAAAAGGCATCCAAATCAGCAAAGAAGAAGTCAAACTCTCACTCTTTGCAGATGACATGATACTCTATGTGGAACACCCAAAATACTCCTCCCCAAAATTGCTAAAACTCACACAGGAATTCAGCAAAGTGACAGGATATAAAAATCAATGCACAGAAATCAGTTGTGTTTCTATACACTAACAATGAAACAGAAGATAGAGATATTAAGAAGTCAGTTCCATTCACAAGTACACCCAAAACCATAAGACACCTAGGAACAAACATAACCAAAGAGGTAAAGAATCTGTATTCAGAAAACTATAGAAACTCATGAAATAAATTGAGGAAGACACAAAGAAATGGAAGACCATTCCATGCTCCCACCCCCCTCCCCTCTAGAACCCTGTTTGTTTTTCAGAGTCCATCATCTCTCATGGTTCGTCTACCCCTCTGATTTCCTCCGCTTCATTCTTCTCCTGCCGCTACCTTCTTCTTCTTCTTCTTTTTTTTCTTAACATATATTGCATTATTTGTTTCCGAGGCACAGATCTGAGATTCAACAGTCTTGCACAATTCACAGCGCTTACCAGAGCACATACCCTCCCCAGTGTCTATCACCCAGTCACCCCATCCCTCCCACCCCACCCCCCACTCCAGCAACCCTCAGTTTGTTTCCTACAATTAAGAATTCCT
>NC_138369.1:124020814-124034598 GCF_054177405.1 Leptonychotes weddellii
AATAGTTCATTTTTGCCCTTGCTTCCCTTGCCTTTGGCGATGTTTCTAGGAAGAAGTTGCTTCGGCTGAGGTCAAAGAGGTTGCTGCCTGTGTTCTCCTTTAGGATTTTGATGGACTCCTGTCTCACATTGAGGTCTTGGAATGAATAATCTTTTTACAGTATCCATAGTTTTGCCAGAATATCATATGGTATGTAACCTTTTCAGATTGGCTTCTTCCATTTAACAATATGCATTATGGCTCTTCTATGTCTTTTCATAGCTTAATAGATATTCTTTTATAGTGCTGAAAAATATTCCATTGTCTACAGTTTATTCATCCATTCACCTACTGAAGGACATCTTGGTTGCTTCCAGTTTGGACAATTATGTATAAAGCTGTAATAAATATCCACATACAGGGTTTTGTGTGGACATAAGTTTTTTACTCTTTTAGGGAGATACAACGAGTGCAATTGCTGGATTTTAGGGTAAGAGAATGTTTAGTTTTGTAAGAAACTGCTAAACTGTCTTCCAAAGTGACTGTACTATTTTTCATTCCCACCTTCAATGAATGAAAGTTCCCATTGCTGCATATTCTCACCAGCATTTGGTGTTGTCAGTGTTCTGGATTTGGCCATTCTAATAGGTATGTAGAAATATCTTGTTGTTGTTTTAATTTACACTTCCCTAATGATATTTGATATTGAGCATCTTTTCATATGCTTATTTGTCCTCTGCTTCTCTTCTTTGGTGAGGTGTTTGTTAAGGTCCATGACTCATTTTTTCATTCTGGTTATTTTCTCACTGTTGAGTTTTAAGAGTTCTTCGTATATTTTGGACAATGGTACTCTATCAGATATGTTTTTTGCAGATATTCTCTCCCAGTCCATGTCTTGTCTTTTCATTCTCTTAGCGCTGTCTCCAACAGTGCAGAAAATTTTCATTTTAATGAAGTCAGGCTAATCAATTCTTTCTTTCATGGATTGTGCCTTTGGCATTGTATCTAAAAAGATATTGCCAAAACCAAAGTCAGTTGCTATTTTATCTTCTAAGAATTTATAATTTGTCTTGAGATTAACTTTTAAATTTCTAGACTCTGAATAAAGCAGATTGCCTTCTATAATGCGGATGATGCTTATCTAATCAATTGAAGGACTTGATTAGAGAAAAGACTGGTCGGCCCTCAACAAGAGGGAATTCTCCTTGGCCTGAGGACTTGAATTGCAACATTGGCTCTTTTTGGCCCTATCCTGAGTCTCAAATCCTGCTTGCACTCTGTAGATTTTGGGCTTACCAACCTCCCTAATGCATAAGTCAATTCCTTAAAATAAATCTCTTTCTGTATATCTATTCTATCATCTATCTATCTATCTATCTATCTATCTATCTATCTATCTATCATCTATCATCTATCCACATGCTATTGGTTCTATTTCTCTGGGAAATTCTAGTACACTCTCCCTGCTCTATGATCTGGAAGTTTGTATGATATAGTGCTTACTTTTGTTTCCTTTCTCTCAGACCACAATTCTGTGCTGTCTGTTGTCTAATGTTTAAAAACTGTGTTTTATATATTTTACCCAGTTTTCTAATTTTTTTTTACAGTGTGAAAGTTAAATCTAGTCCCTGTTACTTTACTATGGCCAGAACTTGAAGTCCAATATAAGTTTTACAAAGAAAACAACTCAATTTCTATGCTCCTAATAATCTCTTATTTCTCTGTTCTCTAAATGTCTATTAGTCCTTTCTTAATTTGTCTATTAATGAAAACATGACTGATTTTTTTGAAAAAAGATTTATTTATTTATTTCAAAGAGAGAGGAGGGGAGGGGCAGAGGGAGAGGGAGAGGGAGAGAATCCCAAGCACACTCCTCGCTAAGCATGGAGTCTAATATGGGGCTCAATCTCATGACCCCGAGATCAGGACCTGAGTCAAAATCAGGAGTCAGATGTTTAACCAATTGAGCCACCCAGGCACCCCAAAAACATGACTGATTTTTATTTAACTTGAGCAAAGACATAAACATTTGTTTAGAGTCAAATAGATATGAGTTCAAATGAGTGGTTCCACCACTCACTAAGTGCCATGAGCAGTTTATGTCTTTTCTCAGAGCTTTTATTTCCTCATTTGACAATGTGGGTAATAACTGGGACATAAAGCACCTGGAATTATGTGCCTTCAATAATTGCAGTATACTGTACATTTTTTTTGGACAGTTCCCTACTCTTCTCCTTCATCCAAATGGTTAGAGAAAGTGAAGTCATTTTGTATACCATGTCTATGTTCTCCAAGCAACATCCTGTGGAGGGGTAGACACTTGGTGGTTGTAAGATTTAAAGCTCAGAAATTGCATGCAGCGATCATGTTTCCTATTTTAAATACCAGAGACAAAGAGAAGACAGAGAAAGAGAGACAGAGAGAATTCCCAAGGTGCAAAATATTTCTAATATTCAATTCCTTGGATTCAACTGTTTGAAAGACCCAGATACCAGCTGCATTCTATTCCACAAATTCTATGAAACACCTCACTACTTTTACAATAAACTTTTATTTTGGTTTAAGTTAGATTAAATTTGGCTTTTGGCCTTTGCTATCCAAAGATTCCTTACTAATAATATGTATCATCTCTTCAACCTTGATTTTCTTTGATTCCTTGGAAATTTAACTTACAAGTTTTCCCTTTTGTAATGACCCATATAATGATTCACCTTCCCACTCTCTAATATTGGGTAAGATATAAAGGGAGATAGAATTTTTACAAAATATGTTGAATTTTTTAATGGTTTGCAATATAGACAGTAGCATAGTTATAAAATGATCTGCAAAACTGTTCCTCAGAGGAATATTTTTTATAAGCTATTGAATGTCCTCACTTGTATGGTTTCCTGTAATCCTAAATCTTTAATTATAAATGACTTAATTATAGTCTAGCTTTTTGCATGAAGAAAGTAGTGAAATATGAATCTTGTTTTTGGTCAAACTTATACAAATTCAGAACTTAACAATCAGTGTAAAATATGTAAACACCAAGCAGGTTTTCAATGTAACAAAAAATTTAACAATGATCACAGAAACAGGTGTACATCTATTATGCCTAAATAAACATTGCAGGAAGTACTGTTCAACATTACTTTGTGTCTTGAATATCTTACTGTAATAACGGAAAGTCCCAAGGAACACTTTTGGCATACCATGAAGTACCTTCAGGAAAAACCCATACTGGTTTATACAGACTCAAATATCTAGAAGGAATACCTGATCTAGAATCTTGCTTCAAATGTTAAGATTATCATCAGCCATTATTTTGCACATGGGCAACTGTGACCTAAAAATATATGATATTTTGGTCAAGGTCACACTATTTTTCAAAAATAAAATTATGGCAAGAATCTATTGCTCATCTGTTCACTCATTTATTCATTCAATCATTTATATGGTGAATAGTCATGTTGTGTGTACTTACTGTGTGCTAGTCACTGTGTTAGTTGCTATGTATAAGTCACAAATAAATCTGACAGGGGCGCCTGGGTGGCTCAGTTGGTTAAGCAACTACCTTCGGCTCAGGTCATGATCCTGGAGTCACGGGATCGAGTCCCACATCGGGCTCCCTGCTCAGCAGGGGGTCTGCTTCTCCCTCTGACCCTCTTCCCTCTCGTGCTCTCCGTCTCTTATTCTCTCTCTCAAATAAATAAATAAAAAAAAACCAAACAAATAAATCTGACAAATTATTAGGTGTCATAACTTTTATTAAAAAATTCTTCTACATATATTATTTTAAAAGAACATTTCTGTTTCCTTTATTTGTAATGGATTCATGGATTCTTATTTTATTTTTTTATCTTTATTTTTTTATTTTTTTTTTTTTAAAGATTTTATTTATTTGACAGAGAGAGAGACAGCTAGAGTAGGAACACAAGCAGCGGGAGTGGGAGAGGGAGAGCAGGCCTCCCGCCGAGGCGGGAGCCCGATGTGGGACTCGATCCCAGGACCCTGGGATCATGACCTGAGCCGAAGGCAGACGCTTAACGACTGAGCCACCCAGGCGCCCTTTATCTTTATTTTTTTTAAATTTTATTTATTTATTTATCAGAGAAAGAGAGAGAGAACACAAGCAGGGGGAGTAGGAGAGGGAGAGGGAGAAGCAGGCTCCCTGCTGATCAAGGAGCCCAATGCGGGGCTTGACCCCAGGACCCTGGAATCATGACCTGAGCGGAAGGCAGTTGCTTAACCAACTGAGCCACCCAGGCGTACCTCATGGATTCTTATTTTAATCAATCGTTTATAACTCATTATTATTATTATTCCTTAATTTAATCCTCAAATTTTCACAGATTTGTCCAGTGAAAGCTTGTTAAAACTGGATTTTGTGTTCTTTTGGCTTGTAATCATGATTATTTAAGAACTCCCTTACCTTCTGACATAACAAATTGTTCCAGAGTTACTCTGAATATTTCCAGACCCGGCTCTGAAATTAGGGATTTCTCCAAGGAGCCATGGTTCATTGTAGTGGAGAATAGTTTTTAGGAACCAAGATCTAAGTGATACTAGGTGTACTGATTACTAGGTGTCTCCTGATATGATGCACTGAGATACATACAATATTACAATTGTAGTATTTCTGCCAAAATGCACATAAATCTAATCATGAGTAAATATCAGACAGCCCAAATTGAAGACACCTTACAAAATAAATAGCTCACATTCTTAAAAATATGTCAAGCCAATGAAAGAAAAGAAAACGATTGAGGAACTATACTATATAAAGAAAAACTAAAGAAACTTGATAGCTAAATGTAACATGTGCTTGTGAATTGGATCCTACTACAGAAACAAACAAAGTACATAACTATTTAAATATAATTATTATTAGTGCTAACATGGAAGGATATGAGATGCAATGTTCTAATGATATTAATATGGAAAAGAAAATAAAGGAAATGTAGGTTATTTATTATATGGAATTTCCTGGCAGTTTGGTAGGATATACTAATATGAGGAAATGGACACAAGTTCAATTCATAGCTTTACCAATTTACCACATCCCAGCCTCCTTATCTTTGAGTAAGTCACTTAATTACATTGATGCTCACTTATTATAAGATCATCATGTGAAAGTATTTTAAAACCTTTAAAGCATTTTACAAATAATAATCATTGTTAAACCTAAATTAGTTTATACCTTTTTTCTACTTCTTTGACTTAATCCTGGTATCCTGAGGCCACAGCTCACATTGTTACCCAGTCCCACCCCCCACCCCCCACTGACTGGTAAGTATCTTCTTCAAGACTTTACAGCTCTACAAAGCTTACATTATTTTCTGTATGTCATGACATAGACTGCAAGCAAGTTGACAGCAAAGAGTGTATCCTCATTATCCTTATCTCTTCCCAGCAAAAGCACAATATCTGGAACAAAAGATGGACTTGGTAATACTTGCTGAGTGAATGAATGATCATGGATAGCTAGAAAACTGCAGTGGATTAGGTCTCCAAATATCTCACTATCTTATCTTAGGAATGTCAACATACCACTGGTTTCTGCTTTCTTACCTATAAAATCAAGACAATAATATGTGCCCTAAATGGCTTTTGTGAGCCAATGAAAATAATTGTCTTGAACGAGCTTAACAAGTGTAACATGCCAAATGTATTAGTTTTCTAGGGCTGCCATAACAAATTACCACAGACTTCATGGCTTAAAACAACAGACATTTATTCTCTTATAGTTCTGGAGTTCAGAAATCAAAATCAAGGTGTTGGCAGTATTGGTTCCTTCTGGAGGCTCTGTGGGAAAATCTGCTCCATGCCTCTTGCCTAACTTCTCGTAGCTTCTACAATCCTTGGTGTTTCTTGCCTTGTAGATGCATCACTCCAATCTCTATCTTCATCTTCCATGGCTTTCCCTTTGTGTCTCTCTGTGTCTGTGTCTGTTTCTTTTCTTTTCTTTTTTTTTCTGTCTCTTTATTTGATTTAGAGTATTAAAAAAGCGGGTGGGGAGCAGAATTCTCCCATTTCCTGAATGGAATGAAAAGTACCTTCTATGCTTTAGTATTAGCTGATAATGACAATGTCTTAGCATTTGGATGGAGTTGATCTAGTCTTCAGGGCCTCTGGTGGTACCCATACAGGGTTCTATAAATGATAATAGCTGGCACCCAACTCTGTGTGATAGCAAAAGATGGTGAAATTGGTGGCAGCTCTTTGGAATTGCAACAACAACAAAAAATTGTCCACCAGAATTAAAAATAGAACTACCATACGATCCAGAATCCTACTTCTGGGTATATATCTTAACGAAATGAAATCACTATTCAAAGAGATATCTGCACCCCCATGTTCAGATAAGGGAGGAAAGAAAGAAGGCAGGAAAAAAGGGAGGGAGGTAAGAAGAATGAAAGAAAGAAAGGAAGAGAGGAAGGAAGGAAAAATAAACATGTGCTGTCAACACACTCTTATTTTATGGCATTAGGTGTTCTTACTCAAATAGCATAAATTGGAAAATCATACCATTTTCCTTAAACAACACAAAAAGAAGACACAATTGACTTTTTAAGTAGTTTTTGTCTGAAAATATCTTTATAAAACTAGGCAAATGTAATATTATTTTTTCCTCATCTTTTGGAGGATTCTACCACTGCTATCTTCATGGTTGAAAGAAAAATCAGTGCTATTGTTAAAAGAACTTCATGATATTAAAGAATGAGTTTGGAGTGAAAATCATATTCAATTTTTCCTTCAGTATTTGTGTAACTACATTTCTTGGGAGTTGAGTTACTTTTGTTTTTGATTGATTGATCATTTCAGTTCTCAGAAGCCTGTATATACCATCTATTCATATGAGCACTTTTTATAAGTTCCATTAATTTGGCAGTAAGATATTGTATTAGGCTCCCTCTTTCTCTGAACCCAGCATCCTGTTTCAAGGTCTTAGATGGTCATTTCAAGGCTAAAATGTTGTCAGTTAAGATTTTTTCCCAGACTATTTCCATGTTTTCTGTTTTCTGGCCCAAATGCCAAGCTATACCTGCATACATACATATATATATATATACATATATATATACACACATATATATATACACACTTATAAACATGCATACATACATATATATTTAAAAAGTGATAAAGAGATTAAGCTTCAGTGACTTATTAAAATTAAAAAAAAATTTCTATTAGAAAAAAATTTAATGATTTGAACACCTGTATTGAAGAGAATACAATAATTACTGATTATGTCTTAAGATTTTTGCTATGTAAAGAAAAAAAATTATCCACACTAGATTATTAATTTGTGTTTTATAAAGATAAAAACCACATTCAAAATATTTTTTCTAAAAAAAAAGGCTTTGAGCAGAAATATAGTATTTGAATTCTTAAATGTATACTGGACATATATTAAGTGATATCTTCAACCATGTTTTCATAGAAGTTTTTCTCAAACTCTCTGGAATGTTGCTTTACTATCATTTTACATCTGACCTCCAAATTATTAGTACCGTGAAAAAGTTGAAGGCAACAGAATGAGGAAATAGCACCCAAACCTTTCAACTCTGCCTTTACAAAGACAATGTATCTGAAAAGAAAGACCTATCACCAAGGAAACCTGAAGTCACCAATGTTTCCATTTCCCAGAATGTACTTGCTAGCCAGTACCCACCTTTCAGGTTTGGTTACAAAATAAACTATTGACATTTCCTAATGAAGTCTTTTCTTTCAGAACTTTAGTTGGGTCAATATTCACTATTTCTTTTTATATTCCATTTTTCAATTTCCCTCAAGAAATAAATAAAAGATATGCGGATCGAATGAATGATATCCTTTTGATCCAAGTACTCCTTCACCCACAGCATGAGGTAGCTATTTTATCAAGTATACTTGCTGCAATGATATTAGTTACCCAGGGCCTGCTACATAGTTTACAGTGCTGAATGCAAAATGAAAGTGTGTTTTCAAAAAGCAGGGGGAAAGTTGTCATTAAAAGTACTGGCATTTTCCTTTCTCCCACGGTTTTTCTCTTGACTTAACATACATATTTTTTTTAATTGATATTATGTCAGTCTAAGTCAAAAGAAAATTAAAACTATATTTTTCATATGCATTTTACTGTACATCTTTATTTTGCACAATGCCAATTTTAATACCATTGTAAGAGCACTGAAATTGAATGTAGAATTCATTGAAATTACACAATTTGTAGTTTATAGTTTGTGCATGCATAAATATTTCACTCTTGCTAGGACAGTGAAATGTTGCACAAAACTAACTCAAGTGCTTTTATATTACTTCTTGATTCTTGCACATCCTATCAACACACTCTACTTCCAACTTACTGATGAGTAGGGAAGATTGAAACTGGAAGGAACTATGTGTTGCCTATCTTTCCCTTTCCTTTTATGTCATTATTTTTAGGGTGATTGGCTAGTACAGGGCAGTAACATAAGTAAGAAAGGATATGGTGGAATTTCTTGGTCATCTACCTGTCTTAAAACACATTTAACTTCTTTTTTCATTCAAACCAAGATTTGGTTTGATTAGAATGCATGGTTTCTTGGGGATGTCAGTGTCACTCTTAGTTGTAGACATAGTACATTTATCATGTACATATCTGAGTCCTGCTAAATTCCCATGTGTCTTGGGTCCACCAGAATTCTGTGCTCACAGGGCATCACCAACACCGCGTGTCTATGGAAGAGAGGGCATATGTATTCTTTATAGTTCATTGTTTCATTAGAACATCACTTACAAGACACAAGTTCAAAGTTCATAGATCATTAAGATTTTCAACATAGTGATAGCAGAGCAATAAACCAATTATTGGACCATTCTGAGCCTGGGCCCTATGTGACTGCATAGTTGTGACGCCATCGCTGTAATTAACATTTATTGAATGCCTCCATATGCCTAGTGCTTTACATGCATTTTCTTTCTCAGTCGTGACCAGACTGTTGTCTTGTAGATAACAAGGATGTTACAGAGGATGAAATTAATATTTAAGAGTAATTGATCAACTTCCTCTGTATGTTCCCTGGCCTACAAACAGAATAAATTCATGATTAAGTCAAAGATCAAGCTATTACAGAACCTGGTAATTTTAACTAACCCTTTCACATTACTATAATATATAATCAAAATTAATGAAATTAATTTTATTGCATGGCTTACCAAAATCAGTTTTATAAATTTATAATCATGCTATAGGCAGCCATTACTTTGCATGATATTACATTAACTGAAACTTGTGAATATTAGTAAGGTGTCATTGCCCTCTATTACCATGGAACAGTGCAAAGCAAAAATTACCTTATATAATTCATTGTATTTGTATAGTGATTTACAGTTCATAATCTTTTTTTTGTTTGTTTTTGGTTAATTAAGATGTTATTTACTATGCCATAAGAGTCAATTCCAGCAGACCCAGAATTGGCCTGAGCTGTATTAGTGAACTACTTGTACTGAATCATGGTCAAAGTATGGAATATATTTATTAATACCATCATTTTGTAACCATGTGCCCAAGAAGTTTGAGGATGGTTTGTACCAGTTTATCAGCAGTAGATTGATAACTTTTACCTGTTCTTGGTGAAACCCCCAGAGTGTCGCCACTGGGTCTGGTTACATATCAAGAATATGCCTATGTGGCCAACAAAATATAAGAAACCCCAGTCAAGATTCAATTACAGATTCTGTGGTTCCAAGGTGTGCTGTGCATACATTGGTAGTTCCTGATTCAAGAGAAAAAACATCCACACACCCCATATACAAAATCCAAGCCCTTGCTTGGATTTTCAGGATCTTTTGCTGGTGAGGTCTTTGGCTGTGATGCATATCCTTACTTTTATGCTGTTTAGTGATTGTATTCTTTACTTGGAGCACATTGCAGATCAGTATGCATTGACATTTTGGGTCTTATCCTCTCCTTCAACAATCAGTCCTAGCTACCACCATTAGTGCATTTACCTGTAACATATTAAGTAATTTATGTGCACAATATTATGAATTTTATTATTTCTAAAAACTTGAATAAGTAACACTATTGTCAAAAGATATAGATCAGTTTCTCATCTTAGAATGTTTGTTTGTGCCCTATTATACCAGATCCCCACTCCAGGCAATGGGGCTTAAGAGGTTCAAGTTCACTTTTCTGTTCTAGCAAAGCAAAACTGAACATGGTTCCCAAATCTTGTACTTAAGTGCTCTGGGACACTGCCATCCATTCACAGGGTTGTAGAGGAACATTTTACATATTTGAAGGAAACATAGATACCACATGAATTACAACTGTTGTTTGGCTCTAATTACTTAATAAGTGGAACTGTTAGATATTTCTTTGGTCTAGGGCACTATGAAGAAATCACAAATACATCAGTAAGTTCTTTGAACTAAAAAAGCTTGAGAACCTCTGAGAATCACTGTGAAGAGGAAGGCAGCTGTTACTGATACTTGAATGGTGGTGGCAGTAGATCAGTCACAATTACACTGACAGAAAATGACACAACAATAATAACAATGGCTATAACAGAAGAGTGGTTTTTCTCAAGACTCAAGAAGTTCAAAATAAAGGGTTGATCACTGAAACAGCTGTTCAAGGTGTCATCAGGGATCTAGGCTATCCTGAACCACCATCAGTAGTCTGTCACTTTCATTTCATGATCGCAGTATGGTTGCCACACTCACAGCATCACATCTGCCATCAAGGAAGGAAAAAAAGCAGAAAAGCTGAGATTCGGTGAACTGACACAGGCTTCCTAACAATTTTGTACAAATTTATAACATAAAACAAGCAAACAAAAAATAAACAACAACAACAAAAAAAAACAAAACACTCTTCTTAGAAACTAGTCCAGAAACTTCTTGCATCTCATTGTCCAAAAGAGGGTTACATGGTCATGCTTAACTTCAGGAAAACAAAAGAAATGGAATATTTTTATTTTCTAGACTTTAAAATAGAGGAAGACAATTGAAAAGAGATTGAAAAGGGGTCTGTGAATGGCTTTTGAGTGCAAATAAGCAGGAAACTTCAAAATCTTAGTATCTGAAAATATTATTCCACTGAAGGCTATAAGAACTTACTTGCTTCTTCTTTTTTTTTTTTTAATAATGCAGTATATGTTATTTGCTTCTAAATCTGCTAATATGCTATTTGTAAGTTAGCTGCTTTAGTGCAGCATAGGAAAAAGTTACAGAATGTTGTGTTTCTTTTGTTGGGAAGAAAACACCTAGATTCAGTGCTAACTGAAATAAATCTTAACCTTTATGTAAAGGTCCTGTGTCCTGTGGTTGTATCTTGTATCTTCATGTAAAATCCTGTTGATTTCACCAAATAGTTGTAGTAAAAATAGTCTATGGGGCGGGGGGTTAATGTTTGGAGCACTTACTAGAACACAATGCCATACTCAATCAGGCAGCCTGCCCAGTCCCACCCCCCTCTATCTTACTGAACAGTCAGACCTCCTGATATAGAAAATATTTTTTTTTAAAGATTTTATTTATTTATTTGACAGAGAGAGACACAGTGAGAGAGGGAACACAAGCAGGGGGAGTGGCAGAGGGAGAAGCAGGCTTCCCGCAGAGCAGAGAGCCCGATGTGGGACTCGATCCCAGGACCCTGGGATCATGACCCGAGCTGAAGGCAGTCGCTTAACCAACTGAGCCACCCAGGCGCCCCCGATATAGAAAATATTGATGGAAACTTGTCCTAATGGACATTTAATCAACAACTGGAATTGGTTGTGCTTGCTTTGAGATAACTAATAAATTTAGAAAATACTGACAGCTGTCAGAATTGTGGCCAAATTTAATAATACATAACAAAAATGTTATGAACACACCAAATTTCATAAATACACTTGGATGTTTAATTCATTCTTTGGACATTAGATGACACCAAGAAGTGAATTCAAGGCAGTGCTTGGATTTTATGCATTAAGCTTGATGCCCAACATCTTATGGGGCATTTATTATTTTGCTAGATAAATATCCTTTTAAAGAATTTGAAATAAATAGTGGACATAGGACTCACTGTATGCTAGCAGCACATAGCTGAATAGATCATATAAAAGAGAAAGTGGTAAATAGAGAATGTACCCAATAGTTAATGTCATTTTTAATATATCATTAATTTTTTTAACATTTCTAAGATATTTAACTTCAACATGGAATTGAAAGCAATTTAGATATTGAAATGTAAGTAATTCTAAAAATCTTTAAGAGATTTTGAAAGTGAACTTAGATTCTAGTGAACTGCATAATACATGACCCATCTTCCCCACTCATTTATTATAATGTTATTGACCTGGATACCTGCATGGAGTTTCAATTCATTCTGTGTCTTTGGAGTAATTTAAATACAAGCACTGTAATTGAAGCAAATTTTGGGAGGCTCTTAAAGCATATGTCCCATATGATCCTATTTCCAAACTCAGACATACTTGAAGATCTCAACAGTTACTATTGATGCTGAACCCTGACCCTTGGTGTCCTAGGAAGAAAAAGATATACAGAAATGGAAAATTTATATCAAGAGAAAGACAGAGGTAGCCTGCCATTTCTACCCTCATGGAGTATGAAAAAAAATGGAAACAGAGCTAGATGGAGGAGGTCAAATGCCAGGATCTTTACCTCCCCACAGTACTTCAGTTGCAGCCAGATAGGAAGAATTCAAAAGTATAAAGAAAGGTAGCAGAGATTCTAAAACGTGTTGGCCCAGAGTGAGAGGTATAATGTGGAGATATCAGTATTAGTAAGAGGAGGACAAGTAGATGAGCTTGAGGTAGGAACCTGGTGTTTCATGGCATATTGCCTGCAAGGTCCCTCACGCTCTGGTGAAAGAACAGAAAGTTACTGAAAGGGCCTATGGACCAGCATCTGCTGGTTGGAGAAAGGGTGAGGGAACATACCTTTTTGTGGCTGTGTGATATTATGAAAATACTGTCTTCTACAACAGCTCCCTCTGCTAAAGGAATTTCCTGCACTGAAGGGTGTATCAAACCATTGAGACATTGGTCCTGATTTTACCCCATGTGGTTACATTAGGAGGTGTAGCCTCAAATACTGACCCAATAAAATGTCATGTCATTGGGTCCACTGGAGAGCACATGTCCTTTCTTAAAGGGTTAGAATTATCTCTATTCTAGGGATTATTATTAGCTCTATTGCCACAGAGGATTGCTGGTGTAGTGTTGCCAGATTTTCTCATTTTTAAAGACAAGGCTAAATCTTCATTTTACTGGAATCTTCTATGTTTTTAAATATGATTGAATAATCCAGTTTTTTTTTAAAGAAGCCAAACAAAACATATGACCCATTAGCCATCAGCTCGCTGAAATTATAGAATATGCTGGGTTGTTCTTTCACAAATCAACCCTTTACCTACGTGAGGGAAAAAAAAAAAAAAAGGACTGCCAAGATCAATTTTAATGTGGGCTTTTTTTCTCAGATAGGTAGGGTGTCTGGGATAATACTTTACTCATATTTTTGTTTTCATCTCTTTTTTCAACTACTTCAATTTTGGAATCTTGGGTCTACCCAATCCATGATGAAACAATGTGTTTTTCTACATTACTGGTGTAACTTAAGCACGCAGACACTTAATCCAAGGCTATCACAGTCATAAGCTAATAAACTTATTTAGATCTGCTTAAGACAATTACTGAAGAAGAGGAACTTGTGTTTCCTTTTTCCTTGTATGTCTATAATATTTTTGTATTTGTATCTTTGGGATTTTCTTGTTGTCTTTGTTATACACTTTTTTCAGTTTTGAGCACTTTATAGGATATCTTTTTTCCCCTCAAGAAATAGGCATC
>NC_138369.1:124034698-124061759 GCF_054177405.1 Leptonychotes weddellii
AGGAAGGGAAAAATGAAGGGGGGGAAATCGGAGGGGGAGATGAACCATGAGAGACTATGGACTCTGAGAAACAAATTGAGAGTTCTAGAGGGGAGGGGGGTGGGGGGATGGGTTAGCCTGGTGATAGGTATTAAAGAGGGCACATACTGAATGGAGCACTGGGTGTTACACGCAAACAACAAATCATGGAACACTACATCAAAAACTAATGATGTAATGTATGGTGATTAACATAACATAATAAAATAAAAAACGTAATCTTATAAACAATTACAAACAAAAGTAGGAGCCACATGTTAAATATGCTGCTGTGGCTGTTCCTCTCCTTTTACTCGCACTTAGAAATTCTTGATACTATCTTATATCTTTTTGATACAACCATGGGCTCAATAATAAAATATAAAATCTTCAGGATTAGGAATTAACAACAACAACAACAAAAACCCTCAAAGTCATTTTGGTAACTATGAACTAACAAAGTAGTGACCCATAGACTGTTCAGATCTAAATACAGGTCCCGGGAATTGATGGTCAGGTTCTAGTGCCCACAATGGGGAAGTGGAAAAAAAAAGGCATGGAATTGGAATTATTCAAGATGACACAAAATTTACTGTAATTGTTATAGTATTTAGCTGTTTAAAAACAGCAAATGTAATAATGACTACTTAAAGTAGTAAATGTAATATGTGATTAGATTTAAATAAATGGAGAATTAAAATGATGGTATACAATGCAGTTGGGAAAAATAGAAATAAAGAGCTCTTAAGGTCCTTGTTATAGGTGGAAAGAGGTTAAAATCATCTATTAATATTAGACCTTGTTAAGAATGTATGCTATACTCTCTAGGAAAAAAAAAAACCCTCAAAACAAGAAGTGTAAAGATGTAACTGACAATCAAAAAGAGAGGAAAAATATTTTTCAATATTTAATCATTTCAGAGGAGGCAAAAAATTAAGGAAATTCGACAAAGTAGGAAAATAGTATATATGAATAAAAATTAGATATAATCCCATTACATGCAAAAAGGACTATTGCCCCCTTTAACACACAAACAAAATTATTAAGACTGGATAGAAAACTAAGGCTGATTATATGCTGTTCCAAAGACAGACTTAGTGACCTGGAATTTAGATGTGGGGGAATGACTCCCTATATGGATGTTAATGAAATAGAAAATATAGAAAACAAATAAAGATGCATGGGTGGCAGAATGAAAAAGCACACCTGTTGTTTAATGGGCTCACTGAGAAGTGAGAATGGAGAGAATTTGGAAAGAATCTTTGAAGAGATAGCAACTGAGAATTTTTAGAATTGAAGAACTACCTAAGTCTTTAGGCTGAGAGAGGACCCCCCACCAAGACCTAAGAAAGATAAATAAAAATAAACAAGCCTTTAGACACATTATGGTGCAACTGCAGAATATCACAGAAGTAAAGACAAAGAGGCAGATAAAATGAGTTGTCCTGCCGAAAGGAGAGAGAAAGGATGAAGAGTCTTGCTCACACCAGATTGCTAGCACTTGGAAAGCGGGGATCAAACTTTGTATTTCTTTACTTCTGGTGTCTAGTATACTGTCTTTGACCTTGTAGAGCTTATAAGGCAGAATGAAACTCATGTTATGATAGGAGTATAAATTAAAGTGGTGTGAGAGCAGAGAGGAGAAAATAATTCCTTCCGAATGGGATCATGGAAACAAGACAACCAGGGAAATAGCATGTGATATGAGTCGGAAGGATTACAACAGGGGCACCAGCCCTCAGGGAATGGCATGCGCAAGACACGAGGGAGATACCATGGTTGGCGGATGCTGAGGAGCTCTGTTTGGATGGATTATAGAGGGAAAGGAGAGATGTGGTGAAGGACTGCGCATGACGGATAATGCAAGCCTGGGCTGGGCTAGATTGAAGAGCTGCAGAGTTGTACGCTTATCAATGGAATCTGGATTTGTTTCTAAAAGCAAAAAAGATCCAGTGAGTTTATTTGTTTATTTGTTTGTTTAAGGAGTGAATAGTTATGATCAAACCTATGCTTTGGAAAGATCAGTCTTGCCAGAGTGTATTGGATGTATTAAAAGGAGCCACTGCAGGCAAGGAGATCACCTACAAGGTCAAGACAATAGTCAGGATGAGAAGAAAATACACCTTTATTGTTTTGATGTTTTGGGTATATCCTAAGGAGTGGAGTGTGTGTGTGTGTGTGTAAATAGAAAAGATGATAGTGTATATGCAACACTGTTTTTAAATTTGTGGAATTATTCCAGCTATGGTACCATATAATTAACTTTGAACTTTGAAAACTCAGCACTACTGCTTTTTAGCTATGTAGTCTTGGAAAAGTTATTTTAAAGTTTAAATACATGGATATCAACTGTCTCATTTTACCTCATCTTTAAAATGCATGATTGCTGTGAGAATTAAATGAAATTAATTAAACAGCATTGCATATATAGAAAGTTCTAATTACAGTGTTTAGTATATATAGAAAATAATCATTGAATAATAGAATGAAAGGCTGGAAAGTCACATCCATATTTTCCCATTTGCTTTAAACTTTCCCAGAACTTTTTGCTGTTGGGTAATGGCACCTTATCCTCCCAGCCATGGCTCAGAGTTGAGCATGTTACAACTTTCATGTAACTTAGAGGCTCACACATCTATGTAGCGCTATACATTGTTTTAATCATGGGCTTTTGAAAGATGTTCTTTCAGGGCACCTGGATGGCTCAGTCTGTTAAGCATCTACCTTCAGCTCAGGTCATGATCCCAGAGTCTGGGGATCAAGTCCCGCATTGGGCTCCCTGCTCAGCAGAGTCTGTTTCTCCCTTTTGCCTTCACCCTGCTTGTGCTTGTGCTCTCTCTCATTCTCTCTCTCTCAAATAAATAAATAAAATCTGAAAAAAAAAAAAAAAGATGTTCTTTCTTCCTCTGGTACCATAGAGCTAATCATGTTACTTTGCACAGTATTGTTCACAAGGTTGATGTCATTTTCAGAAAACTCTGACCTCTTAGTTAACAAGAAATCTAATTTGAGTCAACAATTCACAGCTATCGGGCTGCATAAATGTAAGCAAAGTATCCAGAACATAAAAGAGTCCTCTCTATTAGACAAAACACAGGGGAGTACAACTTCAGTTCTGAGCCTTACTGTCCTACATTGTCTGCACAGTTAGTCTTGAACAAAGAAAATTAGATTTTTTTTTGTATTGTTAAACACCCTGAACTAAGATCACTGGGTTGATATAAGGATATAATTTGATCCTGACATTAGATAGAATTTTCTAATGACTAAAGCTTCCAGACAACGGAAGTGTTAGTATTTAATGTTTTCTCTGCCAGTGGACTCTGCTCAGATATAATCTGGCCCACTCTTTCGGATGGGGACTGAGGCAATATCAACCACTCTGAGGCCACCCATTTTTAGTCCTTTGATCTTCAGCAAAACCCTTCTCCCTCCTCCTCTTTGCAGATATAGTTTTGAGTATTTTAAACAGAAAAATAATTTCATGTTGATTAGATTCTAATGACATTAGCATTACATCAGTGATTACCATTGTCAAGTACCATCATAGAAACTTTTACATTTATTTACTTAATACTTATACCAACACTGAAAGATATTATTTTTGTAATTTTACAATTTCTCAATGACTACAAACAGATATACTGTTGAAGGAAAAAAATTACAAAATATAATGCGAAGTGTGTTACAAATTATGGAAACAGTGATTCTCCTCACCTCCTCACTTATGGTACAAGCTACATATAAGTACATCAAACACATGCAAATGATCAGAATAATATACACCAAAATGATCATCGTGGTCAGAGCTGGGTTATGGATTATAAAGCTTCTTAATTTCTTTCTCAGACACTTCAGATTTTCTAAACTATCTACAAAGATAACCATAACTTTCATATTCAGGCATTAATATTTATATAGCTATTTAGAAAAATAAATAACTCAAGATGACATAGAGAAAAAGCAGTAGAATCTGGCGATGTTTCCTGATGTAGAAGCAGTTGAGAGAAGGGAGTTCACTCTTACCTAAGTCCAGAATTTTGAGCTGTTCTTTGTCCCGCTTTTTTTTCCAGGCTAGTTTCACTGCCATTGATTTGAGGAAGGGAGACAGAAGAATGGCCCATTCACTTAATGATGACAAATAGCAGCTTTGGTCCTTACCTGAGAGGCTGTGGTAACCTGGACCTGCCTTTTGTGTGTGCCCATGGACAGCAGCAGGAATTCGGTGCAGTAGCTGGAACCTGGCTGGGCTTCAATTTAGCGTGTGTCTAACATTGTTCGGGGAACACTCTGTGCCTGCTGAGGCTCACTCCTCTCCCAGGGACTACAGCTAAGAAAACAAAAGCTCCTGGTGCCAAGGCTACTGGTCTTATCTGTAAATCACTTATTCTTTTTTCCTGTCTCCTCAAGGGTGCTTAGACTTTAGCCCAGAGCTTGAGCAGGCACAACTCATCAATTTTTCACTGACAAGTTAAGAGACCAAGTAGATTTAGCTTCACTAATTGCTGAAACTGTGGCAGGTCTTATATTTGAGTATCTTTTTGACCTACTGGTGACTAGTACTATCAAGAATATGGGTGTGTGTACATATATTTGCAACTATATGTACATGATCATTAATCAAAAATATAAATATATGAGATTAATTTTACTTGTAGTTTTTTGAAATCATAGTTCTGACCTTAGCTGATTTAATCCTTTCTATGTCTGTGCATGCTAGGGTGAAAATATTGGAACAGAGAAAAGAGGACAATAGTACCTTGTGTCTCACATTCATTTTTAGTCGAGAAGACCATTACTGATTGTCTAGCTCTACCTGCACATTTATAGAGGTAAAAATGAAGACTACAGGGTCTTCAGAGAATCCCTCAAGGTCAGAAGCTAGTTCACTGCAGGATTAGACTAAAACCTTAGTCTCCCAACTTTGATTCAATAGTCTTTTCACCAAGTCTCTCAGGAATGTGCTATCATGGCATCCAAGAAGCAGGTGGAAAATATAATTTATATATCTCTCATTATAATAATAATTACCCTAGGAAAAATGACTGAGAATGTTAAGAGGGATTATCTTTGTGACATGAGATTGATGGTGATTTTATTATCTGTGATGCTATCTGAAATTTCTAAAATTTCTACTTACATATTTGTTACCTTAAAGATATGTATTTTAACATATATATTAGCCACTGTGTTCTGAGTGCTCTGCTAGGCACTTCTCCCTTCAGTTTTGTCATTTAATTCTTACAGCCCATCTTGAAAATAGGTTCTTATAAATGTCTGTTGAATATAATAGAATCCAAAATTAACAGTGCCCAGAGGTTACTCTAAAAAGGCACCCTTTTTCCTCTTAGAATTCTTCTTGGGATACTTGTCTGACTTCAAGCCCAATGTTATCCTAGTAACAGTGAGTGATTCCAGATCAGGCTTTAATGTTTTCCTAAGAAGCCACTTAACAATCTGAAGAGGAAGGTTTCTATTGTGAGTAAGTCAGCCTGCTCCCAGGTCACTGACCAGGAATAGTTACCCCACAGGGTCAACAGACAGGCAACTGAGTCAGTTGCTTTTAAAATCTGTGCAAATAAACAAAGACTTAAAATGACCAATTATATCCATACCCATTAAATATTAAACATTAAAGGCTCCAAAATGAATAGCTGAAGCAGAGGAATTTTGTTCTGTGCTTCAAGCCTCCTTTTACTTATTATGATGCCCCCATCCTCCTTGGCTTGCTGTCTGACACAGGGCCCAAGGTTGTAATTTAAACAACAGCAGAACTCCACTATGCTTTGTGGGGCCCTAAGCGTGCTGCCAATGTTAATAACTAACCATGCAGATTGAGTGTCACTCATACAGACCTTTAGAAGTAATTGTCTTTGTTTTGTCTAGGATAGGAAGGACCAGTACTCCCTGTGTTTGGTTCTGCTCAAGCTCATGCTTTGCAGTGGGCACTTCTGTCTCTAGCAATACATGTGCCTTCCTTATTTCCTTATCAGATGCCTCTGTTGAATACCTTTTTGAAGTTGAATAAGATTTAAGAACACCTGAAAGAAGGACGTTTCTCTTCCAGAATTTGCATCCATGGCTTTCAGGATCCTCAAACTTGAATGCACATGTAAGTTGCCTTCTTGTCTCTTGGTCTGATCCTCGGCTTTTACAGCCTTTGGGTCCAGAAACAGATATGATCATAGGCACTGAAAAAAAAAAAAGAAGAAGAAGAAGCAGTGCAGAGACACATGAGATCATTCTCCAAGTACCGCATTCAGTTTCCTCCAGCTAGAGTGAGTTCAAGGAGGATTTGGCCCATGTTCTCAGAGTTGAGCTTGAGCGAGGAAGGTTGCTGGTGAACCCTACAAAAGTCTTCCCTGCACCTGATCCCTGAGGACCCCAGCTTCCTTTTAGATCTTGAGTAGATGTCAAAATTTAATAAAATTCCAACTCTGCCCTCTACCAGTTCAAGTATAATGTCAGGGTCAGCAGCCACTGTGGTCATCGCTGCCTGGAGTCAGAGACTATAAGAGTTGCTCCTGGTTTGGAATCAAATTTAGCTGTCCCCCAGACTATGTGGGGTAGTTTGTGGAAATTAAGAGGAGATGACTCCGCTCTGATAAGCAGCCAAGATGTCCAGTCTTTCACTGAGAAGGGTTGCTAGTTTTGACTTCTGACATCATGATTCCGGTTTTGCTGCCTAACAGCTAAAAGTTCCATTGCATTCCTGGGCCCAGACCCCTGGCCTGCTGACACACTTGGTCATTAACTGGATAATCTCTTCCTTGACTTTCACGACACCAAACACCTATGTGGGTGGCCAACATTTGCTGGTCTCTGGACCCTGTTTTCAACCTTGCTGACCTTTCTTTATTTCATGCAGTTCAGCTTATCCTTCTCCGCTGCCTCTCTCCTATGGATATCCAAGTACTCACTGGATATTTCACCACTGACACAACTTCTGATCCATGTTTGTGCTCTATGTTTGTAAGCCAAGGGTAGGTATTTGGGCATCAGACGATATCTTTTTATGATGTTAACATTCAATAATCAGAATCATTTTTGGAGTATAGATAAAAAGATATACAAAGCCAGGACAACACCTGGTACTATAAAACCAAAACAAAGAAAATATCTTTTGGTAATTTCATATACCTGGTATCTTTGTGATGTCAAAAGGAAATCTTTGTTGTTTCTACTGTGGTTATCAGTTTTCTCATCTGTGAAAGAAAACACCTAGACTCACTATTCTCTAGAGTCCTAAGCACAAATCCTCTCAAAACCTTCATTTTCAAAAGGACAAAAAGCGCACTAACAGGTAATTTTTAAAAGCAGAGTGTGAAATTGTGGCTAGGGCATGGAATGAAGAGCTTCCCCTAGACGGTTCTGTGGGTCCTATCTGTGTGGACATGGGATAAGGGCAGAGGATAAAGCTATATTGACCGTGTGTGGATCCTCACATAGAATTTTTTATCACTCTGTGGTGAAGCTACTTCTTTCCAGGGGAGGATAGGCTCCTTATCTGAGACACCACCCATCCTTGTTGAACACAGAAGTTAAGGGAATGAGAATATTATCCTTGGAGGGATGGATCATCTGTTTTTTCCCCAAATGACAAGGAAACTTATTAATAATATTTATACTCCATTTTTATCTACTCCATAAGACATCATAGCTGTAATCCCTGCCTGAAATGGTATCAAAGCTCAGACTGAATTGTGTCCTGAAAGCTGTAATCCAATTTCAGTAGCTAACCATGACTACTAAAACATGTCACCTTATGTGTTTGGCTTTTAACTAACATTTTCACATCAATTTCAATCACACTTTATTCCCAGAATAGCACCCCAAGACAGGTGGGAGAGATTTAATAAGGAATCAGAAACTTACGAAAAAGAAGGCACTTGCTAAAGTTCACACAGCTAAAATTCAGGGGGTTTATTTGACTCTAGATGAGTGCTTTTTCTTCAGTCTCAAATACAGAGACATTTTATGTTATTCCTGATGTCAGAGTACTATCAACACCCAGTATTTATTGACTTTATACTGCAAATACATATACTGTAATCCATTATGTATTTGTAATGGCACGCACAAAAGCAAAGATATCACCGTCTCTATAATCCAAGTCACACAGGCACATCTCTAATAAAGGGGATGGTTTTTCCACAGTGGTTTTTGCTCGAGTTTCCTAATATCATTATGTCAGCAAAAATCTGCCCATAGTGAGGACTCAACAAGTTTTTCCACAGGAAATAAGTCTCAATCTTTGTGCAAGCCTGCTGTTGGTTCCAAATTATTGCCAGAAGATGGCGCTGTGCATTAGCAAACATCCTGCTTGGGACATCAAGGGGGAAAGGTGAATGAGACTAATATTGTCTGAGGGGGAAAAGTTGATTAGTTGATGCAGGAAAAAGGCACATATGTGTGATATAGAAAAAGGGTACAAAAATGTAAGTTAACTTTTAAATAAGGCATTTGAAACAACTCCTATTTAGCTTTTATCTATTAGAAGAGTGCTGGTGAGTCGTCAAATAGAAATTCTATTCACCCCATTGGAGAGATGTTCACTAATACAGGAGAATGTTTGAAAGCTGTTGACATCAATCTAACTCTTGAAATGTTAAATAATTGTCCAGTTATTTCCCAATATGAGAACTTTTTCTCTTCCTCTTATTTTCCTCATTCCTCTATTCTGTTCCTTATGCATAGAAAACCTTTATTTCTATTATTTAAGGACCAGATCTACTTCATATTTTTCTTGAAATTATATCTGACAAGAGTGATAGCTCAAAGGATTCTATTTGTTTTATCTCAACATTCCCAGCACTTGGCTTTTGTTCAAAAAATGCTTATTTAATGTTTTTAAATAATTGATCAGTAAATCATACTATGACCTAGCAGTAGAGTTTCTATACACATGTTCAATCACCTTTTTAAAAAAAATTTATTTATTGAGTACCTGTTAGGCTCTTGGTCACAGAGCTTATGATCTAGAACAGGAAATAAGGGGCAGTTAAGTGATTAAAATCTGGTGTGGTAGGTATACTATCATGGGAGGACTGGGTCCTGTGGAAGATGGTTTTAGGAGTTAGGAGAAACTTCCCAAAAGAGATGAAGTCTAATTTTGTATCTGAATGTTGAGTAAAGAATTGCTATCTCTTAAGAATGTTCCAGGAAAAGAGGACCACATTTGAAAAAGGCACTGGATATACGAGTGACTTAAAAAAAAGAAAAATTTCATTTCTCTTGGAAAATATTGCAATGGGGAATGTCAAAAGATAAGGTTGGAAATTTAGGTCCTGGTAGGTCTTGAAATTTTGTGTAAGAGAAAAAGAAACTCATTATAAAAATTCATACAGGAGAATGATGTGATTAGATTTGTATTTTTCAGTTATTCTGGCTGAAGTATGGAAACTAAATTGTGTTTGGTATAGGTGTGGTAAGTGGTAGAAAGGAGCATGGTGCCATACTGGAAGATAGACCAGCTAGGGAGCTGTTGCAAAACTCATGTGAAATGCTGCAGCTGCTGCTGGGATCAAGGGCAGACAGGGATAAAGGGCTCGGCCAGCAATAAAACTTTATGGGGGGATGCCACCCTAAAAGGACAAATAAAATATCACCAGGGTAACAAAACATTGCTGGAAATGTAAGAAAATATGGAAATCTATAATTATCAAAGCTCTTCCCTGGGAGAATGCAGTATGTCTTGGGGAAGAATACTTTAATAAGCAGCTTAGGATGATGATAGAGATCCTCAGACAGCAAACTCAAGTGACCACAGATGAAAGGCAACATGCCACTTGAGGATGGTAAGTCTCTTAGCTGCTAAAGTTTTGTTTTGCTGACCTGTATGTGAGTTTGGAATCAGTGATGAGAATCAGGAAAATAAAAGAAAGGTAGAGCCCTAGCTCCAGTGGTCCTATTTCTCTATTCACCCCTTTACAAATAATTATTGAACAGATATATAAAAAATGCCTGTCTGGAGGCACAACAAATAATTAGCCTCCATCAAGGGTCCCTCAATGCTCCACTGAGACTTATTAGTGGTAGAGGGATTAAAGAGAAGTAGATGGCATCAAAATATGTTTACAGGGTAGAAATCATTGTTCTCTGTAATTATTTGGATGTAAGGATAAGAGAGAAAAAAAGAGTCAATTATGATAATGTCCATGATTTAGACCTGGGAAACTGGATGATGCCATTCTCTGTGATGAGAGAGAGAAAAGGGCCATTTGAGGTGGAATAGGGAGAGAGTAGATGAAGAATTCAGTTTTGCATTTCTAATATTTGAAGTATGCATGACACTGAAGTAGACAGATCAAGTAAACAAGTAAGTATGAAGCTTAAGAAAGGGATTTAGTTCAAAGATATGTGTTTGGTAATTAAAAACATGGGAGTGGATTATATCACAAGGGAGAACGTGTAGAATGACATACAGCAGAGGATATGTGGATGAGGATATACAGAAATCAAATTGTTAACACTGAATTAAGAGCTATATTAAGTTTTAAACCTAAGAAACAGATGTATCATGTTTGTGAGTATGTGTGTAGATAGATATAATTTTTCAATAGTTAGATGCTAGGTCACAAGGAATAACTTAGTAAATTATCATATCAGAAATTTGGTGGGTTAAATTCTCTAAACAATGAAATAAAAGATGAGTTCAGGATTCTCCCCTGGGTAGGATCTATGGTAAACCACTACAAGACTGCAAGATCTCAAAATTGTAAGACTTTGAGAACTTTAGACTTTAATATTTCTAAAACTTAAGACTGTCGGATATCAAGATTGCAAGTCTATGAGATTAGGAAACTGAGACTGGATCCTGAAGGAACCTACAAGGCTCTGAGATTGCAAGTCTTTAAGACTGCAGGATTTTGCAACTACAAAACTGAAAGATTGCAAGATGTTTTCTACTTTCCAGTGCCACCTCTAGCTTCTGCTTACTTAGCAAATTCCCTATGTAAGAGAATAACTTAGCAGAGAGGATTATCTTTGTTTTGGGGGCTCTTCCAGAATAAATTCTGGCATACTGAGGGTGGGTTAATCAAAAGCTTGGCTGATTTCCCTTCATCTACAAGACTGTCTATGTTGGAATTATTAGATAAGAACTTTGAAATAACCTTGATAAATATTTTAAAGAATCTACAGGAAAAGATAGGATGAGTGAAGAAATGAGAGAAGTCTTTAAGGAAAGACTTGAAAACATTACAAAAGAAATAAATGGGAAACCTAGAAATGATGAATACAATATCTGTAATTTTTTTTGAAAAATAATTGAATATGATTAAGAGTAAATTGGACACAATGGAAGAAAGTATCAGTGAACTTGAAGACGAATCAATAGTAACCATCCAATCTGAAGTATACAGAGAAAGAAATTATAGAAGAAAATGGACAAAGTCTCAATGACCTCTTAGAAACTATAAATTAGTCAAGCATATGTATAAATGGAATGCCATAAGGGGAGGACAGAGAACTTGAGATAGAGCAATACTTGAAGAAATAATGAATAACAGTTTTCAAATATAATCAAGCAAGCAATCTTCAGATCCAGGCAGCTCCAAAAACTCCCAGGACAATGAGTACATTATTTTAACAGAAAAAACTATACCTCAGCATTTCACAGGCAAACTGCTAAAAAACAAACATAAAAATAACATTTAAAAGCAACTAGTGAAAAAAGACATCCATACAGTGGAAAATGAGAATGAGAAATTCTCATCAGAAACAATGAAAGTCAGAGACAGTGAGAAAAGACTTTAAAATGATGAAAGAAAAAACAAGTTGTCAAAATAGAACTTTAGGTACAACAAAAATGTTTTTCAAAAAAGGAAAGGCATAAACACATTTCATATAAAGCTTAGAGAATATGCTGCATTAAAATTCACCAAAAAAAAACTTAAAAAGAAGTTCTTCAGGATGAAGAGAAACCATACCAAGTGAAAGCCTAGATATGTAGAAACATATAAAAATAATCAGAAAGGGTACATATAGTACAAATACAAGTGCAATATATGAAAAAGTAGCAGTACAAACTATTGACTAATGTTGTATTATTCAGTAAAGACTTTAGCAAGAATGACTTACAGTAATTCTTAGTTTTTGTACATTTAATTTTCATGCAAACATTTATTCAAATATACTACTATTTTATAGAAACACCCCAAAGTTGCTTTTTATATACAGAAGATGGTTTTTCATAACTCACCAAATACTTTAAAACTACTCCATGATAGTTTACCTCATTGTTCTCAAGATAAATGAATAAATGTTTGCATGAAAATTAAATGTATAAAAACTAAGAATTACTTGCAACTTACTTGGAAAAAAGATACGAAAACCACTTTTTAAACTTTGAAGTCTTCTAGTCCCCCAAATTTGCAAGTAATTTTATATTTTATACATAATGCATACAAAACTCATACAGAGCTCTGAATATATTACTTTATCTAACTTTATAAGGATGTTTCAATATCACATTTTTCATTTACTCTGTATTCACACTTTAGCAGCATTTTTGCATTATAAAGAATAAAATCACTCAACATTAAATTTTTTTTTCTTTAAAAGCAACATCTTCCAAGACGTAATTCAGAAATGGAATGATCTTTTCCCATGTTTTCACCATAGTGTTTAACAGATAGGTTTAGGAAAAAGAAATGGGACCTTTAATTAATTGAATTCAATTCTTCTATGTCTGGGTGCTGCTGGCCCCAGTTAGAGGGCAGGGACTTCAGCATATTAATACAAATGTGTTCAAGGGTTTGTCTTTATCCATTTTCTCTTTTAAATGATCTTCAGAGCCAACTTGGAAGATTATTAAGACACCTAGGAGGCACTCAAGTTTCATTCTGAGAATCCTGAAAGAGAGGTAAGAGAAGTACAGTAGTCCCCCTTTATCTGTGAGGGATACATTCCAAGAACCCCCAAAGGATGCCTGAAACTATAGATACTACTGAACCCTAAATATACTATTTTTTTCTATATATACACACACCTAGGTTAAGTTTAATTTATAAATTAGGCACTGTAAGAAATTAACAACTAATAATAAAAGAGAATAATTACAACAATATACTGTAATAAAATTTATGAGAATGTGGTCTCATTTTCTTTCAAAATATCTTACTGTACTAGACCTACCCCTTTGTGATGACGTGAGATAATACAATGTCCACTTGGTGAGAGGAAGTGGGGTGAATGGTATTGGCATTGTGATGTAGCCTTAAGACTCTGGTTGACTTTCTGAAGATACATCAGGCAAAGGATGGATCATCTGCTTCCTGACTGCAGTTGATGGTAGACAAAAAGAAACCACAGGTAAGTTTGGCAGGGGGGGGGGGGGCACTGTAACCATACACAGAATTTACACATGTAAACTTAAATGTAAGAGGACTAGATGTTTGCACATGTCCATGTTACATGAATGCTCCTGAAGTTCTGTAAACACTAAAAGGAGGAGAAAAATGAGTTAGGGATGGCTATTGGGTGCTGGTGAAATAAACATGAAATAAAGTGACAGGAAGAGTTTTATAACTATTATTTATGGCCCGACAGAAGGGAATGAATTTCTGTCCATCTCTCTTGGAGCTTCTTTCCATGTTGGTCTCTCCCTTTCTTCACAGTTTGGGGATAGACTGTTATGTCTTATATCCCTGTATGTGTGGAATACAAAGAATACTCACTTAGGATTTAGGAGACTTGGTTTCTCTAACCCCCACTGCCTTTCTATATTCCTGGGTCTTTCCTCCCTCTGACCTGCCCTAACCATACATTCAGAATTTAAGTATCCAAAAGCAGTATAACCTCCAGATTCTATAAGGAATAGAAATGACTGAAGAGCAGCTAGCTTGTACTGAGCAGAAGGATGGCTTGGGACTGTGCTTTCCTGGCATGACACATAAAAGAAGAAAAATCAGTTACCCATATCAAAACATGAGATGTGTAAATTCCTTTCCTCCAGTATTCCTCTAAAAGCATCTGCCTTCTGAAATCTACCACAGTTCTGTCATTCCATGTTTCTAAGTTTGTTTCCCACATATTTACTCACCTTGTCCACCAAACCATGTTTGAGGATTACCAACAGAGTCTGGGTGACAGCCTATGGAGAGAAGCAGTTGTGCCCAGTGTATAAGAACACAGACTCTGTAGTCAGATTTTCTGAGTTCAACTCCCAGATCCACCCTTTTCTACAGGTGAACTCTTGGGCAATTCACTTTAGTCTCTCTATGCCCCACTTTCTCATCTGTCAAAAGAGGAAATAAGTAATATCTACACCACTGTGTGGTTGTGAGATGCATTCATTAATACATGTAAAGTTTTTGGACCAGTGACTTGTCTGCAATAAAGCAGTTAATAAAGTGTTGCTACTTTTAATTCATTTTAATTTAATTTATTTTAATTCAATTTGGAATTGCCAAAGATAGATATTTTATATAGTTCTGATTTTCCTTCCTTCCTTCTTTCCTTCCTTCCTTCCTTCTTTCCTTCCTTCCTTCCCTCCTTCCTTCCTTCCCTCCTTCCTTCCTTTCTTCCTTCCTCCACTCTTTCCTTCCTTCTTTTCTTTCATCCATCTTTTTTTTCTTCACCTCTGTCTGCTCCTACTTTTCTAGGTAGGTGTTTTAGGAGGCCTTCACTTACTTACTAAATACCTTGGGCCAATCTGGGTTGATGAAGCAGGCCACAGGCCAGGGGGCTTGCTGGGCCTCTCTAGTGTCTAGGCTATGCTCATTGTAAGCTCCCTTGAGCAACAGAGAGTGCCAGACATGGATTTCATTAATCCTACCATCAGTAGGTCTGAATTCATTGCAACTAATACAATACCTGTTTCTCTAACTATGCCAACATTTTCTTGACACTGTGTTTGACCTCCTGTTATTTCTCAACAAAAGCTGGCAAGTATGACCCAGCAGTGAAGTAAAACAGCCCAGCGGGCCACAGACTGCTGAGTGCATCCATGCTGAAATGAACAGCACATTCCAAAGAGATCCACAGCAGCTCAGAAGAAAAGTAAAAAAGAAAGAAATAAAAAGGAAAGAATGCAGAATCACTTAGAGGAGAGATTAATCCCCTAGGTCACCAGACTTCCATGTCTATCTTCCCTACATTGAAAACAGGGTGACTTCTATCCTAGAACCCCTGACCATTCCAATTCTAGTGCCATATTTTGCAATGTCATTCTCAGCTGTCCCATGTCTCCTTTATCCTCACACACACACACACACACACAAAATCACATATGTCCTCCTGATGGGACAAGGCTCCAAGATCTTTGAATTTTCTACCAGCAACACCAAAAGAGAAAGCAGGATATCATAGGTATGTGTAGGTTTAGTTATAGTTCGGATTTGGGATGAATCAGATGGGGAAGATTTCTACATGGTATGAAAATATGTGAAGAAAGGGGGGAGTTTGTTTAGTTTCAAAGGCTTTAACTTTAAACTTTTCCCTCATGGCTTTTGTGAGGAATTGGTACATTAAACTAATTTCCCTGTTCTATATCTAACCCTGATGGAGTTTTTATTTTCTCGGCTAAAATACGAAATCTTCCTTGGATCCCTTCCTAGCCGGTTGATGTAAGGAATGTTAACAGAAGGGGAAGTCATTGAGACAAACACTCTGGAAGGTGCATACAGTCATTCAACACAGTTGTTGGACAACAGTATATCCCAGTTACTGTCATAGGCCCTGAGCCAAAAGAAGATGAATAATATTAGGAACTTGCCTCCCCTCAGAGACTCATGCTTTAATAGGATAATAGACATTATCCTATTCACTGTAATGAAGTGAATCATTACAAACTGTCAGAATTGCCATGAAGAAAATATCCAGAGTCCCGTGGGAGAGAAAATCGGGAGAATCTAGTTTAATCTGAAAGGCACAAGAAAAATTTCTCTAAGGGGAAGGCTGTATCTGGTTGCAATCTGTAGAAAAATATAAGGTTTAAAAACTGAAACTTCCATGTGGAATTATTAATAAGTTCATCAATGATAATATCCCCTTGTTTTCAAATAAAGTTAGCTGAAAAGATGAAGTAGTTTAATGGAATTGAACACTTAATCTTCTCAAGGATCAGAGGCACTTTTTGTTTATTAAACTATAAAAAGTAACTGCTACCTATTCCTAGATCTCCAGAGGCCAAAATTTTATTCCAAAATCTAATCCTTCCTGGTATTCCTTAGTGCTGTTTGCATAGAATCCCACACAGAGTGGATACTAACAAATACCCGAATGATTGTGAGAACCAGTTAGAAAGGCTTGCACAAAGCTAGGAATGTAAATTAAAAGGAGGAACAGACGTATGTTGAGATAGGAAGAACAGAGGGAAGAGTAATGATCTGTCCATTGATGATAGAGTTTGGAAAGGAAGTTTTCTTGGGAACTAATTCCTAGATCCTACCATTCATTTGCCTGTACAAATGATGCACTCTCTAGTCAGGGAAGGAAAATCTCAGTATCTGGTCCTTATTCCTTTTATGAATACAAACCACTCACAGAAGCCTATAATGATCATTAAAAGAGGGAAAATTGAAGCCTTGAATGAAATGTTAAAATATGATGTTCACAATAAAATACTATCTTCTCCACTATAACTATATGAACACTGTATGTCATCAGGGGTTCATAAAAATGACAAAAATGGGCATTGTTGTAACCTACATCTGGGAAACTAGATTTGTAGCTATGGACTTTGGTCAAGTAACTTAATTTCCAGAGGTGAAGATTGTTCATCTCTGATTAGACATTCTTTTTTTTTTTTTTTAAAGATTTTATTTATTTATTTGAGAGAGAGAATGAGAGACAGAGAGCAGGAGAGGGGGGAGGGTCAGAGGGAGAAGCAGACTCCCCGCCGAGCAGGGAGCCTGATGTGGGACTCGATCCCGGGACTCCAGGATCATGACCTGAGCTGAAGGCAGTCGCTTAATCAACTGAGCCACCCAGGCGCCCCAATCTCTGATTAGACATTCTAACCCTTAAATTATTTTTATAAATTGTTGTTGTTGTTGTTGTTGTTGTTTTCATGTAATCTCTCAATTCTTGCTACACCACTTACGGTAGAGTTTCCATCAATCCTATTGACAGATGTGGAAATTAAGACTCAGCGTGTTGGGCGCCTGGGTGGCTCAGCTGGTTAAGCGACTGCCTTCGGCTCAGGTCATGATCTTGGAGTCCCGGGATCGAGTCCCGCATCGGGCTCCCTGCTCGGCAGGGAGTCTGCTTCTCCCTCTGACCCTCCTTCCTCTCATGCTCTCTGTCTCTCATTCTCTCTGTCTCAAAAAAATAAATAAAATCTTTAAAAAAAAAAAAAAGACTCAGCGTGTTTACTTATTCAAACTTATCTTAGCAGAAAAAATTATAAAAACAGAACTCAAACCTTAATCCTTTCATTCCAAGTTTTATGTGCATTTCAGTACATCATGCATCCTTTGAGTATCCAATTATATTGTATGTATTTAATAATGTTTGATAAATGGTAAGGTGTTGCATACACATGAGGTACTACTTGATCACTAAAGAGTTCATTAATTAATGCATTTATTCTTTTGTTATTTTAATGAACCCTTTCTGGGTATATATTAAATGTTTTCATCACTGTCCTAGATGCTAGGGGAATATGAGGAGCTACTTCGCTGTCTATATCTAGAGATATCCCTGGCATATATTTCTTTGTCATAAATTGGCACACTGATCTAGAGAACAATTTTTTGCAAGACAATCATTCTAGAGCAATTACTTTTATATTTGCTGCAGCACAGAAGGACATTGGTAATTTCAGACACTGGATTTTAGCCACTGAAGTCACTTACCTGTTGGTTTATGTGTCTCCTTATTTCACTGCTTGCACCATTAGAATAAAAGTAGGTCACCATACACTGGGGTGCACAGACCTGGCTAGTTAAGTACACATGTAAATGATAGATTTTTCAATGGAGTGGCTTCAAGATAAGCAGCAAAGGATGTGAGGGCGATCTGGCTGCGACATCTGTCACCCCATTGATCGCCAGGGTTGATTCGGCTGATCTGGCTGGCTAGGCGGGTGTCCCCTTCCTCCCTCACCGCTCCATGTGCGTCCCTCCCGAAGCTGCGCGCTCGGTCGAAGAGGACGACCTTCCCGGATAGAGGAGGACCGTTCTTCGGTCAAGGGTATACGAGTAGCTGCGCTCCCCTGCTAGAACCTCCAAACAAGCTCTCTCAAGATAAGCAGCAAGTATGTATATTCCTCTAAAGTATTGTTCCAAAAATGTTAGCAATGATTCACAAAAAAACAAGAAGGCTATCTGAGTTAGAGGCTTTGCTTTTATTACTGAGGACTATAAATAACTAATCTAACACATTTGGAATACTACAGAGTCTGTTGAAGGTCTCCAGGTGAAGACATTCACTTTTGTATGTAGAGGAAAGTTTTTTCATTCAATAAAATCTGAGACAGAATTTTTAAGTAACAAGCAAATTGTGGGTCGGATTGGCATTTTGTAATGATTATTAGCCTTACATTTGGACTTGATTCTCAAGTATATTTAATGGTTACAAATGATCTGAATTAGTTGTCAATTTTGAAATTAAACAGCATTATTTTACAGTCAAGGAAAGCATTCACAGAAAAGAAATATTAAATTCAATTATATGGTACCAAATGTGAAGTAGTCACTTCTAGCTCTTTGATTATATACTTTGTTTACCAGTTTAATTTTCTAGGCACTTTCAGATACTTTTCCATTAAAATATATTACAGATGCCTATGCAGGTAGTATATGACGTTGCCAATATTAGGCCATATTTGTTCAATAGAAATGGAAATTTCAACTTAATACGTGGTCCTACAGATGAGGGTAACCTTAGTCATGCCAACCTCCCCATCTCTTATATGAAAACTTTTTTTCCTAATGGAGCCACTTTAAATGAAATTAAAGAGATTTTAAAAGCCCTCTTTCCTTTTATTCATTTAATGAAATCAATGTTCCTCTATTTTCAAGTGTTCTTATCAAACCACTATAAGGACTAATTATTCCAACCAAACCAGGGCAAAAAAAAATTTTTTTGGAGTGAGATTTATGCTGAAAAGACAACATTGATTTCCTCAAAATGCAGAGATGGGGAAAGGTACAAGGAGAAGACCCTACGTGATTAAATATGATAGATAAAATGCCAAATTATGAAAGTCAAAGACATACATAAATACTTAGATTTCATTAAAATACAGTATTTTGGCATAGTTCAGCAGTAAGATGAACCCCCGAAACTCTGATAATCATTAAAAAATCAACTTAGTTTCTCAGAAGAGATTATCAATTAGTAGTATTTGCTTTTTAACACCTCATCACGATCAATTTTGCTAATTTGGTATGTAAAAGCTATTTTGAAATTGGCAATATATCTCATCCCTGCTTTTCTCTTGTGGCTCTATGACCTCATGGTGCTCTAACTTGGCCTTGGTAAGTTAGGTTCCAAAGAGTTCCAATCTTAAATTAACAAATTCTCTGTCTTCCTGTGCCCACCTTATTTCTGGCAGCATAGACTATTTCATCTTAGATAATCCAGGCTTGATATAATGGGTAATGTTCATCAATTAAAATGGAAGGTAATGGACCAGTGCTGGAAAAGGTGATCCATGACCAGACTGTTCTGATCTTTCATAGTACTGTCTGTTGACCTATTTGGCAAGTTGAATTCACTCTTCTCATTCATGCATAACTGGAGGCACTTAAACATTAAAGGATTGGAACTTCTCTCCCCCTCATCCCTTGACCTAGGTTAAACCTATTGTTACTCCTCGGTCCAGGATGAAGGAGAATGTGTAGTATATATATATGTGTGAATGTGTGAATGTGTGTGTGTGTGCATGCATGCATATGCTCAAAGTTGTGCACACTGCAAGTGGTGATCTAGTGAAAAACGCACCAGGCTTTATGTTTCATGTGCCCACATTCTATAAGCATAAAATATATGTAAATGAGGATCATCCAGTTAACCTAGAATGCCAGTAGCTATACATTAAGTCTCGACAGATAATTATCATTTATAAACCCTCTTTCTATGCCTTGAATCTTGGCTTTTCTTTTAAAATATGCATAAGGGTATCTTGGGTATACATAGTGAAATGGATCTTACATGTGTTGGGTCAAAGAGGAGCAGAAAGTTGATAAAGATAAGTGATGCAAGATTTACACTTTAGGAAGAATCATGAATCATGGTACAATACACTGTTAAAATGGCTGTTGGATGCTGGAAAGAAATGATAGCCTGCACGGAAGCAAACTACAAATGCAAGAAATACTAAGGCAAATGGTGAAGGGATGATTAGAGAAGTGGGCATGCTATAGTGGATTTACTAAGTGAGACAAGAAAACACAATAGCTGATTATGTTACAAAAGAGCCCCCATGACTCTGTTTACCAAAGTCATTAGCAATGCACTGATGAGAGTGAAACTAGCACATTTGAAAAGCTCAGTGATGGCCATCCTCTCTCATCCAGGGTAGGTAAGAGATGCTAAGAATTTGGCTCACTGGTAGCAATGGGGTTAAGATACTCTTATTTAGAGAAGCCAGATGACAGTAAGTTTGAAGTCATTATAGTGATGAGTGCCCATGTCAATGTGCAGCCCAAGAATTAGGTAGATGATTCAAAGGACACAGTGTTTCTATGGGAAATATAGATAGTCAGCCAACAAGGGTACAAGCAGTCACTCCAATAAAATATTTGGATGCCTTGCCCAGTTTCCAATCTGAGCCTGTTCTTGAACCCCATTAATTAATCCATTGATTAATGGAGAGGCTGTGTCCCCATGAGGAATGATTTTGAACATCATGGCATGTGTATACAATTATGATTCCTCCAATATCCCAAAGGACTTACAGCTATTTAATCAGATAAACATACACTGTTAAAATGTGAATGCTGTGACATTTTGAGAACTGTGGAACACAGTTCAGGCTGATGTTAACACTTGAAAGCCTGAGTCATAATCATGGTCCTGCTGTTAAGGTAGGTGCATCTGAGGACCTGATAATAAGTGGAGTTCTGGCTCAGGGTTAGCTGACATTAAGTCTTTGTGGTTCACAGACATCCCAGAAATTATTTGTCTGGTCTTTGAATGCTTAATTGGAATGGACGTATTTGGTTCTTAGAAGAACCCCATATTGATTTCTTGGCTTATGGGACCAGAGCTATTGAAGTGGGGAAAGTAGAGTGGAAACTTCTGATTCTGTCCCCAACCCTACTTTTAGACACAATAATACACCAAAAGTCCCTTATTGGCATGGACATGAGCTGTGAAGATCTTATTACAAGTTAACACCATCTACCATGGGAGAGGCCCCACTGGCTTACAGTGCAACATAATGGGCTCCCAAATGGAGCAGCCTTGCTAGTGGAGACGGAGGCTATCCATAGATAAACCTACCAACATGGTCTTCAACTACCCAAATCTGAGTTAGCTCTGGCCGTTGCTTAATATAAACCTGCCATCAACAGAGACCAATATGGAGCAGGAACTCCCCTCAAGGAGACCAGTTAGTGATTTGGTTTCAAGATGACTACATTGGACTGCTTCCATCACAAAAAGGCACCAATTCATTTTGACTGAGGCAGATACACATTAAAGTTAGAGGCCTGCCTTTTAGTCCTCAGGGCCTTGGCCAGCACCACTATCTAAGGGCATATGAAGTTATGATCTAGCACTCAGAATATTGCACAATATTACCTCAGAAAAAGGAAACTACCAAAAAAGGTATGGAAGTGGACATATGAATCATCACATACTACCCCACCCACAATCTGCCAACTTGATAGAGTAGATGCAGATGAGGCACCAACTTGGAGGTGACAACCCACAAGGATGATATGTTGTCCCCCAAGATGTAGTTTATATCCTAAATCAGTGACCGATTTATGGCACTAGGTCCCCATTAGATAGAATATATGGGTCCAGATCAAAGGAGAGGAGGTAAGAGTGGTCCACTTACCCTTACTCCCATTGAGCCACTTGGAGAATTTGTGCTTTAGTCTCTGTTTTCTAGATGCCATCTTCTTAGAGGAGGAACACTTCCAACAACAGAACAGTACAAATCCTATTAAACTTTAAACTATTGGTGCTGCCAAGTCATTTGGGCTCCTTATGCCAAGTGACTAAGAGATAAGGAAAAGAATCACAACACTGGCATGGGTAGTTTATCCTGGTCATCAGGAGAAGAGCAGGCGACTGTTACACAGGGCTGACAAGGAGGGAATGCTTGACATCTCCCTCACTCACTGTAGCAACTCTTAGTACTCTCTTGACCAATTTGATGGTAAATGGACAAGTGCATCAGTTGTAGCTAACCATGGTGAGAAGATCATGGTGATCAGGGCCTCATACTACACAGGGATTACAGTCTGGTTCACTATAAGGTGAGTCACCTAGATGAGCAGAAGTCCTAGCAAAAGTTTAAGTGCATCTAGAATGGATAATAAATAAGAGATATGATGAGTATCAGTTGCAGTCCCAAGATGAGCTTCTATGTGGTCACCGTAGTTTTTAAATTCTTCTTCTAAGGTTCTCCAGGAAAATATCAACTAGAATATCATAGGGGATGTTTCCAAATGGGATGAACAGTCTGCGTTGGTGGTATAGTGGTGGGCATAGCTGCCTTCCAAATGGGATGAACTTATTATTAAAGCAAGTGGATCTAAGCAGTTGCAAGGAGTACATCATAAGGCGTGCTATAGCTGATGCATCATCCAAAATCTTTTTCAAGATCAAGGTATCCTTCCCTCACATTCTCCAGGAATTGACTTCAGCTGAAAGGAAGCCATCCCACCCAAGGTTAATCTTATTTTTAAGGTCAGGCTACAAAAATTCAGCTTCTTGCTTCAATTCTAAAGGGCCATCTCAGCTCTGGAGCTCCCCTCGTATTTGGCTGAGGATTTTGTTTTGACCACAACATCATTAATTTTTTTCTCTTTTCCAAGACTTGCATGTATTTTCCTTAGATGTATTGCTCCTGAGAACATGCTCATGAAAATCTCCTGCATGCAAACCTCTGTATCAGAATCTATTTCTTGAAGTAACTGACTTATGACACAAAGTCACACAAACTATAAGTGACATCCAGAGTTTGAACTCAGACTTCCAGACTCTCACTGTAGTGTTCTTTCCTTTACATCATACTGATAAATCCTGTCAATATGTTTTTTAATCTATGCTATTATATAGTGTGGTACATAAGTTTTATATTTATACATTGTGTCCCAAACTAGAATATAAGCTTCTTGAGGACAAGGATATGTATCGTAGGTGTATTTACTCCCTAAATTGAGCAAATTTACTATCTTATATTAAACATTCAATTAACATTATATTTGTTCAATGAATAACTTTTGAATAACTATCATGATAGATAAATACTTTCCAGTTCATTTGAAAATTATGATCATAATTAATTAACATTCAAGTATTTTCTTTATGGGAATTGCAGTATATTAGAAAAGTTGTTAAGAATGCATGTCATCCTTTCTGAGTTTCCTTTCTGTATTGCTACTAATACAGGTATGCACATAACTCCCTATTTTTCTAATTCCTCTTCATTGCCCACTACATTTATTGCTATCTTTATCTTCCTAAAATATAATTGTGAATGAATAATTCTCTTTCTCAAAAGCCTGCATGAATCCCTGTTTTCTAAAGGATAAGTCTAAACTTAGTAAAATTTTTCTAGTTGAATCGGAGGCTCTCTAAACTTTATTACCACCTAATTTCCCAGTTTTATTTACCATCACTTTATTCGTGTGCCCTAAATTTCTTCCTGCATGATATTATTCTCACTATTTCTTTTCCTCTCAAATGCTCTTCCAATCTCCATTAGTCAAAATTTTAACAATCCTTCAGGGCCCAGATGAAATGCCGCTTCCCCAGTCCTTATTCATACTCTTCTAATAACTACCCTTCGCAAGGTAGAAGTCATTAATCTCTTTCTATATTTAGTGCCCATGCCACGATTTTTTCTCTTATGGAATGTACTATTTTAAAACATGTGTATTAAACATATTTGTATTTGTCTTATCCCCCATCCTCACTGTTTTGTTTTTTTTTTCTTCTTTTTACCTTCAATACGTAGTCTGGTATGTAGTGCTAAGTAATTTTTATTGAGTGAATAAAATACAGATGGACGTTGACAACATAATAGCTGAGTGACCAGCCATGAAACTGAGTTGTCTCACTTACGATATATATGTGAAATGTATTTAATGACACTTAGATGGTAAAATACGTAAATAATGAGGGAAGACTTTAGAAATAGAAAGGATTTCAATTTCCCTTGTGTATATATGTTTGTGTTATGGTCTCTTCAATATGTCATATAAATTTGCTTGTTTTCCAAACATCAGTATTTTTAAATGGGTTTTAACATGGCTTTGATATTAATCTTCAGCTATAATTTTGGTTATAGTAGCCTGCTTTTCTTTGCCAGGATAGGGGAAGTTAATATTGAGAATTATTTAATACCTTACTATATGCTTCATTTGGATGTGATTAGAAATACAATGGAAAACAATTATCACTTTCTTTTTTTTTTAAAGATTTTATTTATTTATCTGACAGAGAGAGAGAGATAGCCAAAAAGGGAACACAAGCAGGGGGAGTGGGAGAGGGAGAAGCAGGCTTCCCGTTGAGCAGGGAGCCCGACGCAGGGAGCCCGACGCAGGGAGCCCCATCCCAGGACCCTGGGTTCATGACCTGAGCCGAAGACAGACGCTTAACGGCTGAGCCACCCAGGCCCCCCGAATTACCACTTTCCTATGCCTCTTGACAGTTGGGATGCAATGTCAGAGGCCCACTTCAGCACCTTGGTCAGAGCAATAGGATTAAGAGCATTTTTTTTTTTTTTGTATTTCTACAAGTTGGCTTCAATAGGGCAAATATTGTTTCTCTATGCCAATAAATGCATATTCAAAAGTTATTGGCAAAGGGATATAAAAGCCAACCAAAATCATTCTATAAGAATCCACTAATAAACATCTTTGTAAAAAATCAATCATAGAGTCCTCAGGATGAAAAAAAACCCATGAAGATCATCTATTCCAAAATTCCTACCTCCCTTTGTATATGAACAAACACTTCTACTGAAGTTATTTTTAAGCAAACAATTTTACATAAAAAAGAAAAGAAACACAATCCTTTGATTTTTTAAAAATAAAATATACACATCTGTGTGTAGAAGGAAAGAGAAGTATAGAGAAATGTGCGTGGTGGTTTCAGAGTTGTGCTTGTTCTTTTTTCTTATCTTTATTTTCTGTTATTTCTCTCATAAGTGTGTGATTTTAAAAATAATACATATTTTTGATAAAAATAAATCATTAGCTTGCTCTTGCAATGCTAAAGTGAAGCAGGAGCCTTATCAGTGATCATAGATTTAAGTAAGTCACATCCCTCATGGGTCTAATATATTTTGATAGCAGCAGTGACAATAAAGGTAAAGAGACCAACCTAAGAGCATAATGATATCCTGAGAACAAGCCATAGCAATTTAGTTGACCATTCTTCCTAGTCACAGAGTCCTTGTCCATTTTTAAATTACCAACTTTCTGTTTGTACTTGAAACAAGGGCTATAAACAGTTGTTCTAGATGGTTTTGAAAATATCTTCTGGTTCTCATAATTTTTACTTCCAGGCTTTCATATTCTATGCTGATACCTTTCTTTATAGATGATCATGACAGTGATAATGATAATTAGCATTTCTGTGTACTAACTATGTGTCAGAAGCAATTTTAAATATTTCAGTATAACCGATCTACTCTTTGCCTCGAGACTTGAGTTAGGCACAATTATACTGTCAATATTATAAATGAGCCAAAGTCCTAAAAAGCTTAAGTAATGTGTCTAAAGCCACACAACTGTTAAGAAGAAAATGATAATCCGTTCTAAATTGTGAGGAAATCAGCCTTTTTTGGAACTTATCAATTAATAGTTTTAAGTTTTAGTTGACTCCAGACATGATGTGAAGATTGCTTTAACTGGTCTTTGTAGAATTGGAGACTCAATATTCAATAAAAGTCATCCAAAATGTCAGTATTTCTCAGTGTTGGTTATAGTAGATCCCAAAGCCTATTGATCAGATTACAAAAATTTATGAGATAGTAAATATGCACTGAGAACTTTCTTAGTTCTTTTAGATTTAAGAAAATATTTTATGGAGAGTAATATGCTTTTTATTTATATTTTCTGCACACGGTGTCTCTAGACAAGCTGAGTCATCTGTCTCTGATTTGGTAGAGGGTCAGAGCTGTCATGATAGTAATATGAAAGGAAAAAAGTGTGGAAATTCAGCTTTGACTTTCCAAATAATATTGCAGAAAGATCATAAGATTGACAGCCACACTTCAGGGAGAAAAAATTATTTCCTTGGCAGGATTTTAGGGCTTGATTATAGACAAGTTGGAAGAGAAAGGAGAAGGGGAAAGGAAAGGAAAAGCAGATGGTCAGATATTTGTTACAATCTCCTCTTTTTGACAGAAAAGCCATATTAAAGTTGAAGGTGAATGGCAACAGCATAAATGACAAAGTTTTCTGCCCTGTTTTTGCTTTGAGATTCTGGAAGGAAATTGCATCCCAGGCCCCCTCCCACACAACAATGTAAACTTGACTCCTTTTCCTTCGAGAGGTTGTTCCTTATCACATATTTTTTTTTTAAACCCACAAACATGCACACGTGAGTTTTTTAATATTATTTTATTATGTTTGTTAATCAGCATACATTACATCATTAGTTTTTGATGTAGTATTCCATGATTCATTGTTTGCGTATAACACCCAGTGATCCATTCAATATGTGCCCTCTTTAACACCCATCACCAGGCTAACCCCTCCCCTCATCCCCCTCCCCTCTAGAACCCTTAGTTTGTTTCCCAGAGTCCATAGTCTCTCATGGTTCGTCTCCCCCTCCGATCCCCCCCTTCATTTTTCCCTTCTATCTTTTTTTTTGACATATAATGTATTATTTGTTTCAGAGGTATAGTCTGTGATTCATCAGTCTTACACAATTCACAGCGCTCACCATAGCACATACCCTC
>NC_138369.1:124062259-124087235 GCF_054177405.1 Leptonychotes weddellii
TCCCGCAGAGCGAGGAGCCCAATGCGGGGCTCGATCCCAGGACTCTGAGATCATGACCTGAGCCGAAGGCAGACGCTTAACGACTGAGCCACCCAGGCGCCCCCTCTCATTGAGGTTTTGATTTGGATTTCCCTGATGCCAAGCAATGTTGAGCACTTTTTCATGGCACACATGAGTTTTTGATCACTATATATAAAGACACTGGCTGCTTTTTATTTTAATCAATCAGCATAAGTAGTATTTAAAATTTAATAAACAATGATATTAAATGCAATTTAGTAAATTAATAATATTAACCTTAGTGGTATTATTTTATTAAAAATTGTGATGAATTCAAAATACATAATTGGATAGCTAAAAGAATTATTTAAATAACTAAAAATCGGGAATTCTTCCCTTCCATGGCCTAGAAATCATTGTCTCATCTAAGAATGAAACAGCTCAAGTATTTGTTGCTTGAATGTCTAACTCAGTCACATAACTTTTTTTTTCCACTTTTCATTGCATCTATTTGATTCATTGCTTTGGGAGGATGGAAATTTATCACATGTTCATCACCATGACCTCTGTTCATTATCTTTTGTTATTATGTCTCTTTAGCTTTTCTGCAAATTGTTTTGGTTTGGATAGTAACAGAAATATAAATGAGAAAAAAATGTCATACAAAGTTCTCCTTTCCTCCACTGGTTCCGACCCAAAACACTTTTTTTAGAAAAGATTATTTATCTATCTGAGAGAGAGAGTGGGGGGAAGGGCAGTGGGAGAGGTAGAAAATCTCTAGCAGAGTCCCTGCTCAGCACAGTGCCCGACTCGGGGTTCGATTTTACAACCCTGAGATCATGACCTGAGCCGAAATCAAGAGTTGGCTGTTCAACCTACTGAGCCACCCAGGCGCTCCCCACACAAAAAACTTTTTATTGTTGATCTCATTTCCGTTTCTTGCTCTGTTTATGTATACTTTTTTTAAAGATTTTTAAAATTTATTTATTTGACAGAGAGAGACACAGCAACAGAGGGAACACAAGCAGGGGGAGTGGGAGAGGGAGAAGCAGGTTTCCCGTTGAGCAGGGAGACTGAGGCGGGGCTCGATCCCAGGACGCTGGGATCATGACCTGAGCTGAAGGCAGACATTTAACCCACTGAGCCCCCCAAGCACCCCTATGTCTACATTTTTATTAAATTGTTTCATGTAATGAAGTTACAATTATGTTTATGTTTTTATCATTTAGCATATATTTCATGACTCATTTCCTTTGTATATAAAAAGTGGAATGTAAAGTATATAAATGCATATGCATATATAAAAATGAAATATATTATTAGGGGAACTTTCATAAAACTATTATTTGATGGTTAATTAATAGCACCAGAAAAGATATTTCTCAATATTTTGCATGGAAACGGTTTTTGACATTCTGTATCTTTCATCAAGCTAAAAAATATAATAATCTGCAAGGGATGATAGTAGAGTCTTAGAGAAAAACTAATCGACATTGCTTCAGACTTTTAGATGGGCCATGATTTTCTAATATTTTTAGCAAATAGAGAACACAAAGGGAAACCTTAAAATAGTCACATATATAAAATGAAGTTGAATACATTTAAAGTAACAAAAATCACTGCTCTTTACACTTTCTAATATTTTGGAGGAAAAAGAAGAAAAAGTGGGGTTGATAAAATAATTTACTTTGTTATCCACAATATATGAGATTCTTTTCTTTTTATTTTTAAAGAGATTTTATTGGTTTGAGAGAGAGAGAGAGAGAGAGAGAGAGTACAAGGGGGGCAGGGGCAGTGGGAGAAGGAGAAGCAGACTTCCCACTGAGCAGGGAGCCCAACACAGGGCTCCATCCCAGGACCCTGGGATCATGGCCTGAGCTGAAGGCAGACCCTTAACCGACTGAGCCACCCAACCTCCCCAGAGATTCTTTCCTTCATTTTATTTTATTTTATTTTTTTAATGAATTTTATTTCATTATGTTATGTTGATCACCATACATTACATCATTAGTTTTTGATGTAGTGTTCCATGATTCATTGTTTCTTTTCTTCATTTTATAATAATTATCTCATAAAATATAGTCCTTGAAAATTAGCCTGGGTTGCATCTATAATCAGAAAATAGTGTAGATTATTTTCAAAATTAACAATTCTTGGTTAAGCCTGGTACTCTTGGATCCATGCCTGAGACTAGTTTGTTGTCAGAAGGAGAGTAAATCTCTCCATTCCTAAACCATATGAGTAAGAAAGAACCATAGGTGAGGTGATATGATACTGCAATAAAAGGGAAGTCTAAATCCTCCAAAAGAAAAGATAAGTGTAAAGTGGTAGTTTGGAGAGGAGGGAATAGGAGAATTAGGAGTGGGGATACAAAGGTTGGGACAGAATGAAGGGCATGGATTGCATGTATAATCAGAAAAGAATGTAGCTTATTTTCACAATTAACCCCTCAGAACTCAAAATTTGAAATTCTTGTCAATTGACAGAATCATCTAGAGGGTTAAAGGGTCTTAATCAGAACTTTTAGCAAAAAAAAAAAAAAAAGGTGTTGGTCCTATTGATAGAAGTGATTTTATTGAATTAAACTTCTAAACAATACCTGAAATTTTTATCTTCATCAGATTTTTTTTGAGTGTCCTTTCAATATATGAGGCCCATAACAAATGCAGATACACAAATGTGTAATATTAGACAGAAGACTTTGCCTCATAAGACAACAAATTCTTCCTGGACAAGATTTTGAAGAATTTCTTTCTGGTCTTTCAAAACTAGAAGGCTTAAATGGGAACTTTTTTAGCCACTCTGATTCCACCATGAGGCCTGGAGATTTTTTGCCATTTATCTTCAAATCCTTAAAAGTGTAAATATTTTTTCATAAAGCAATTACAATTCCAAGAAATAAACTGGGAAAATATGTTCCCACAAGAATGTACACTGTTACATTATAGGTAACAAAGAAAATAGAAAGCAATCTTCATATATGAGAATAAGTAATTAGTTAAATATGTTATAGTATATTCACACAATAGTCATACTAAATATTAACTGAAAATCATATTGTACAAGAATTTAATAATCAGAAAAAATGCTAGTATTTTGTAAGAAAGGTGTAACACTGCATATATAATATACAGATCGTTTAGTGTATATATACATAACATTTTATTACATATTTTTCAGTGCATGTTTTTAATGAAATGTGTAAATGTGTATACAAATATGTGACGTGAAGTAATTTGTTGCAATTTAATTTTTTTTCTTTTTTGGTCTTTATATATTTGGTAATTTGTAACTTGCTTCTAAACACTTGATCAATGCAGAAGAAAGGTGCATTGTAACCTATATTTATTTTACTATACATTTTGATTACCAGCTACAAATGAGCCCCTGTTATTTTCAAAAGAGCCTATAGTATTTCTCTGTTCAACTTACTTTTCGCTCCCCACAAACACTTGCAAATCGTTTACTGGGAGACAAGAACTCATTGAAGTATTGAGATGATGTAGCTTTATTTTTCCCTTTTGATGGTTTCAGCCTTGTTGCACTGAATTACCTTTTCCATTTGGGGGTGGATCTCATCAGTTTTAGGTCATTTTTGTTCATGAAAATAAGTCCAGGTTCATGAAAATGTAGGCTAAACTTCAAGGCACTTTAGAATAGGGAGAGCTGCTCTTGCTTTCTTCTTTTAATTTGGGTACATATCTACATAACCAGATGAGGTTTAGCCTATGATTATTCATAGTTGCTGCTTTCCTGGATCATATGACTGCCTGTTGTTGTCCTCTATGTCCTCTATGCAGACATCCAAATGTTGATTTTTCTATATATTTTGGACATATGTCTGGTTTGGTTGCAAGAGAGTAAGGTTATATCTCTTGTCCCGATATTCCTTCCAGGTTAGTATTTATCACTCTAAAGAAGTCACAGATTGGACAGTAAATTGTATGTAATGCTCCTTGTGGGATATATTTATGTGGACTTTCTAGGGGAGAAGAACTTCTGTACAGCTTTGACTTAATCCCTTCTAACAAACCCTCTTCCTCTAACTTCAGTTCATACCACCAGATGTCTAACCTAGAGTCTCTTGCCTCTCACGTCCATTGCTTAGGAGATGGAGATCTCAAACTCAGCAGCTTCTGCCATGTGGATCAACCCCCCAGGAATCCCTTTCCCTTGAACAACATTGGGAGTCCAGTTGCTCTGCTGCCTCCTCTTTCATTTCCCTCGCATGCAAGATCATACTGCGGCAGCCAGTGTCTATCCAAGAAGCAAAAGTTCACATCTTTTTTCTCACTTGTGTTTTTTAATCTTTACATGATTCTCTTCCATACCTACATTAGCTCCAAGGGGGAAATTCCCTTACCTTAATTTTAATGGGAAAGTGCTTGTGGTAGGCATTCTTATCAGTGAAGATTCCAAAAATATAATGACTATCACTATATATTCTCCCTAGTCCTCATGTTACATGTGCAGCACATTTAAGATCTTCAAAGAAAGTTTAGAACAGCCTATTAAACAAACAAACAAAAAACTTAGGATTTTGAAACCAAACTGGTGATATGAATCAGGGACAAGTGGTAATTTCTACTACCTACATCCCCGGACCTTTGTCTGTGAAGGGTCAGCCTGACTCAGTCTTAAGAAATTGAGAGCATTTTAAAAGAAATCTATAAAAAGTGACACTTACTAGTTACTATTCTAATACCATTGTAAATAAGCATGAAAGGTGATGACTGAGTTGATTTTAAGGTTGCAAATAATATAGCTAAGTTATTGTCCTTACCTTTTTCGATTTTATAGGTTTCACCTTACTTTTATTATTAACAGAACGTTGTTAGAGGTTACAGCATGTTTCATTGTAGGGAAATTTTTGCTGGATTCCAAAAGAGATACTTTATTTTATAAAAATCTACCCTGCAGTCACTTGGGCTAGTCATCATTCTCTGAATATTCCTCATATTTTGCCTGTTGAGATTTTCTTCTCTTTTTTTTTCCTCCTACCTTTACCTCTACTGATGCAATTCTAACTTTATACCCAATGAATGTCTTTGACATCAAGTGTTCAATGAATCCTTTCCTAGTTTCCTTCCACTACCAACTTGTAAACTCTTTTAAGACATGGGCCATGGGCCATAGAACATAAAATTGTACTTTGAACATAGTAGGAAAACAGTGAGTATCTACTGAAGTGTATCAGTAGAAATATGTATAACTGATTTTTAGTGTTGCATTTTATGAAGTATGAAGTTTCCCATTCAAAAATTAAATGGAAATGGACTTTTATGACTGAATCTTAACTTACACGTGATCTTTTAATATTACAAGATTAACTCAAAAATTTGTGGGATAGAGCAAACATTATCTCCATTTTACAGGTGAATACAATTTGACCTTTCAACAACATGGGAGTTAGGGGTACTGACCTCCCTGCATAGTTGAAAATCCATGTACAACTTTTGACCCCTCAAAAACTTCACTAATAGCTTACTATTGATCTGAAGTTTTACCAATATCATAAAGTCAATTAATACATCTTTTGTATGTTATATGTATTATGTACAGTATTCTTACAATATAGTAGCTAGAGAAAAGAAAATGTTATTAAGAAAGTCATAAGGATGAGGAAACACATTTTCGTACTGTACTATAGTTATCCAAAAAAATCTGCATATAAGTGGACTTGTGCAGTTCATGTCCATGTTGTTCAAGGCTAAGGAAGATTGAATGAATTTCTGAGGTCATACAGCTGTGAGTGAAGGAATCTGATTGGTTGAGCAGAGCTCTTTGTTCATGATATCACTTCACTATAAGAAAGGGGAGTGTGAATCTTTGTATTCTTACCTACTGACATGAATAAATTCTAAGAATTATCATAGATACTAAACAATCTCCTAAGAGCTCACTCTAAGGTCCTTGAGAGGATACTATTTGCATTTGTCAAAGGGCTATTGTAGGTCTCCAGTCCTTTTTCTTCTATTGTTGCTAACAGGATGGTTCACAAGAAGCCCCATCCATCCTCTGTCATTTCAAAAGAAAGCAGCATATTCATTAAAACTATTGTAGAAATGTGTAGTGAGGACCCTAGAATGGGCTGGGTGAACTATTTATGATCCTCAGAAGCAAGAGAAAGAAAGGTTAAAGCTCTGGCAGTATGGTGCTCCACTGCTGAAGGGGGCTGAGATTCCTGGGGTGCACACAACTTGTAATGGATGGGACCATGGGCTGCACTGTGCAGATGCCACTCCCCTGTTCCACCCATGACAACTCCCCTGCGTGCCAGGGATGGAAGAATGACTTTGTGGCTTCTGTAAGGTAGCAAATCACAGGAGACCAAATGAAAAGGGGGGTGTTTTCTGGCTTTTTGCCTGAATGAAACAAGAGGTTCTGACTTCTCACTGCACACTTATTAAAGGGCCTCTGCTCTCAGGTTCAGAGAAATTGGGGTCCCTGAGGAAACATTACCGTTAGAAAGCTCATGGTTATAGATCTGAAATCCTGGGTCTCATCCCAGAGGGACCAGCCACTAGGTATTAGGAAATCACCTTGAAACACCCTTTCTGTGCCTTATTATTTCAGATTATAAGCTTGGAAGAGAGATGAGGGAAAAAAAAATCTGCTGTTTCCCTGAAAAGGTATTATTTAACCCCTGATTTCCAAAGTGAGCGTATTGAATGCCTCCTGTGTGTTAGGAGTGGGATCAGCACTGTAAATATGCTTCTTCAATTACTTTACTGTCCCTTAGAGTTATACTTAAAAGGATTGCCAGGAAAGGGAGTAAGGCAATTACTCAAACAGGTATAAAATCTATTTCCCATACAAGAGGAGAAGAGAGAGCCTGCATGAGCATTGTTTATGAAGTGCTACATTAAGCCTTTCTATTAGCAGAAGCAATTGGAAGAGATATTTCTCTTTTCATTAATCCAACTTTTTTCACTTAAGAAGCATATTAATACTTTTTATCATGAGTATTATACCTTTCCCATCCTACCCTTTTTATCTCAAATTTCTGCAATAATTTTCAATTTATTCACTTCTTTTTTAATGAAATGATAGAGGATGAATTAGGTGTCTTGTGAACAGTCCCTTTTAGCAATGATAGGATTAAGAGACCTGGACCCAGGTGAGCCCTCCAGTGAATGTAAGCAAAGATGTCAGAGCCCCTCCATACTTCCAGGCCCCTGGCTCTGAGACCTACAATAGTTTGTAACAGACAGGACTGTAAGCCCATTTACTGGTCCCAAACATCATCATTGTGTGACATAGTAGAAAGAGAATTGGACCCAAAGTCAGTGCCAGGGTTTACCTTGGGCCTCAACTACTTATTATAACATGATCCATAAAAAACTTAGAGCCAGTTTTCTCACCTGTAAAATGGGGATCAAGATACTTACTTCTTCCTGATGTTTCCAATAACCTGTCCTGATGACATTCAAGGGTCATTTAAGTGAGGGAGGCATAGGTGTAATGTTCTCCAAGAAAAAAATCAATCAAATATCCTTGTAAGGACACTAAATAAAAGCCAGGTTATCCATGACTGGTAATAGGAGAATCTCCACATAGCAGTGGGTTTCTGGCCTGATATGCAAGTCTCAAACCATTTTCTATCAATATTAATCTTCCTCTTAGGGATATACAGCCTATCTAGTGAACTTAGGGGAAATCTGCCCATGATTTTCATATGCCAGACTCTGTAACTAGAACATTTAACCGAGGTATTTTATTCATCTTGGGGAATTACAGTGTGAAGGACAAGGAGAAGGTCACAAAACTAGAGAACATCTTATGGGATATAGCTTGCTGCTCTTCAAATTTACATTACCTATCCCATCCTGGTTTGTCATGCTTTTGTGTAGCAAGTACTATCTCAACACCCTTCCAGAATCCGTTCCTATTCATCAGTCTTCTTTTAGATCCCAAACCAGATTCCTGACAATATTCTTCGAGCACCTAGATCCAGCCATAGCTAAAGCATAGACTTGTCAGTTATGAGAGCTAATTATTCCCTTGCTTTGATTAAACATGTTTATGTTTCTCTCATTTATAGGCAAGTTGGTTTGAGCACATATTTTATCCCTTATCTTCTGCAGAGCTGGACATGGGCTATTATCTTTTGAGTAAGTACCTCAATTATTAATCTTGCCACTATTTGGAAATTAAAATACATATTGTTTCTATGCATAATATTTGTGGCAGAAATGAGTTAGTCTGTTGTTCAATTCACTGAAACATATTGTTTCTATGCATAATATTTGTGGCAGAAATTTGTTAGTCTGTTGTTCAATTCACTGAAAAACATTTCTAAAATAAGGGACAAAAGTAGGAGCAAGTAAGCTTTTGCCATTTATTTATTTATTAGACATGGATTCATTACAAAATTGACTCACATATGATTAGAAATATTTTAAATCACAAATCAAAGTCACTTAAAATATTAAATGTTAAATTATATTTTACATTTATAGAATATCCATCATAAGAATTATAACTGGATGTCTGGTTTTGCTCACATAACAAAAAATGTAGATAAAAATATGACAAATATGTTAAGAAATATACTTATGTCATGCATCTATAGCTTGTAAACCAACTTTATTTGGTTTCATAAAAAATAAAGAGAAAATGATGCATCTAATATTTACCCACATGAATCTTTTGGTAAACTGAAACAAATGTAAATTTGTGTATCCTGACTTTATAGACAAGAAGTAGGCATATAAAAAATTATCACTGGGTGTCTAGATTCTACACTTTTCTTTGAACCTATGATGTAGGTTGGTTGTTGAATTCATTTGTCACATTGAAAAAAAATCTTTTTTTCTGAAATAGATAAAATAGAACAATTTTTGCCCATTGATTCAGTTCTTTTTTCTTCCAGTTTTTCAAGATTATAGTTTAGCATCACTGCAGTTTTAAATTAATCCCATTCATTAAGTGTCACCTGCATAACTGAGGCTTTCAAGTGCCCTTATTCTCCAGATATTAGCAAGATACAAGTAAGCTTTATTTTCAGATGATCAGAGAATATAGGAAATGTCATCAAATTTTAAAAATTGATGTCAGATACTCGTCTTTATGGGAGGTTAGGTTGCTGTGCCCCCAAAGCACTTGACTCTTTAGGCCCCTTAACATCTGAAAGCCTTATTAATGTATCCTAGATAAGGAAAAGAACCCTTCAATCTTAAATGCTGAAGATTGGTCTGGCCATACACATCATACAAAAAAGGTACAGATCAATAGGATCATGGTTAAAACCTAGGAGAAGAAAATCCATGACTGGAAAATGTTATACACAATATAAAGGTATCCATCACAAGCACAAGTATTAAGTTTTTATTTCTCATTTTACATTAATAAAATATTAACTGTGATTTAGTGGATTGGCATGGTAAAACCATAATAGTTAGAACATATACTTAGGTGAGACAAATTTTCAGTTTCTCAAACATCAACAAAAGAATTTTTATACATAATGCAAATGAGTATCAAATGTCTATAGATAGGTAGTCTCAAGAAGATGTGGTAATTTTCTTTCATCCATGGTATAAGCCAGAGCAAGTTACCATAATTTATCACAAGTATACTATAATTTCTTTAAACCAGGCTGAGACCAAGTTTCATTTAAAAATGGTTACATTTTATGAGGCTCTGTTTCTACTAAATGCATTGTGGGAAGTCTGGGTGTTTCCTCATGGTACATAGCACATGATAAAGCACACAAAAATGCAAAATAAATATTTGTTGAATGATCAATTTTGTTTTACAGCTAGATCATTTAAAATTTTAAAGTAGTTATGTTGCTGTCTTGATTCCTAGGGTATTAAAGTACAACCAATTTTAATTCTTTAATCTTATCTTAAATTTGTTATTTTAAAAAGATAAATTACACCCACCAGGGGCACAGATCCTGCAGTGTAAAAGGCACTTCTTTGTTACTGTTTTTGTTTTTGTTTTTTTTTTTTTAGAAAATAGAATGTGTTCTATCTCTTCCTAAGTTATGAAAATACTCTGGAGAGTAATATTAGTTAATATCTTAGATTCTCCTTCATGGATTATAAAGAAAACTAGGTGGTAAGGAAACTTTCTGAACAGATTACTGGCTCACAATCACCAAAATAAAGAAAAACCAGATAGCAAAAACAACAAAAGTCATGTCTTGGTTACAAAGAATCCCAAAGGGCACACACTCATGTTTTCAGGCACGATGGTACAACATGACTTATTGAGAGGTGGAAAACAGAAAAACAGGAAAGAGGTTCAACATGGTGGATTTTATCGCTAACTGAACTTTTCTCCAAAAAACCAGAGGTGCATATCTTTGATATGTAAATTATTCCGCAAAAGATATGGAGCTTGAGGAGAACTAACAGGAACACTAAGAATATATTTTTTTTATTTAGAAAGAAAGAAATCTTTGATGTCAACATTTTCATTAAATTTATGCACACTTATTTAAAAATTAATGTCTCTATTTGTTAGATGCAAGTTACTCTCACATAGTTAGACTGAATTAACCTACAACATGGGCTCATACCAGGAAAAGAAGACTGTGATCAGACAATGGTTTCTTGTGTCAACTACAAATGGCTCACGTTTAAAAAAACTGTATGTCAATCTCACCCAGTATACCTATAGTGTCTATCAAAACTAAAGAGAAGAGTGAGCTGGGATGGCAGTGTTGGAGTAAAGTTGATGGACCCAGCCTCAGTTTATAGAATGTTAGTGATGATCTCATCCAGCTTCTGTATTCTGCAGCCAGGAAAACTGAATCTTCACACTTGGGAAGTGGGTTTCTCAAGGTCACAGCAAAATAGTGGCTCTAAGTCTCATGAGGATGGCCACAAGGTCTAGCTTGCTCACATTTATTTTATCACCACCCCACCCCATAGCACAGCCCCGGGTGCATGGTAGGTGTTGTACAAGTATTTTGCATGGGCCAGTGAATGAAAAAATGATTAGATGAATAAGTGACTGAATGAGGGAGACAACGGCAGAGCTGGGCTAGACTATACTTGCAGTACCAGAAGCTTGACAGCATCTGGGCAATTCGGATGGTGACTTGTTGTTACCAAACGTCCCTCAAACATGTTCTAGTTTGAGTCATGTTGGCTAAAGAGGCAATGCTAGGTGCCTACAGAAGCTGATATACCGTGGCGCCTTTTGAAGTCCTCTTAATTCTCTTTCATCTTTTATCAGTAGTATTTCTTATTCAGTAGAGTTACAACTCTTTGAAGAGGCTCTTTGTCAACTCCACCACGGGACACTTACCTGCTCACATCTATATACTGTGTCTTTGGGAATGATGATGGCCAGAGACCCTTGCTTCTACCTCACCCCCACAATCTGAACACTCAATAACAGGCACCTGGAGCAACATTAGTGTTCACTCTAAAGGCAGTTTTCAGAAATGAAGAGGAGCAGGACAGGATAAAAGTGCGAGGGTGGAGGCTGTGAACATTTAAACTGCTTGATGAAAGGAGAAAAGCTGTTAAGACTTGCTATAATTGGAACCGTAGATGGAGGCCTCAAAGGAATATTCAGGCAATCAGAAAATACCTTTTCAGGTACAGGGTGAAGGGAGGAAGTCAACAGCAGGTGTTGGTGTGCAAACAAGTAAAATTTAGGTGAAAGAAGAGTAGGCATGTTTCATTATGGATTCTTGGAAGCTGTTCTCTGCAGGTTTAAGTGGGTAATTGAGAGTGACATTTAAAGTGGTAGGAGACAGTCGGGGCAAAAGCTTCCATGTTCCAAATAGTCAGGTTCAAGTGCAAGAGAGGTTCGTTGTAAACAGAGTTTATGGCAGCCTTTTGTGATAGAAGGGGGTCACTAAGACTGCTTAGGGACCCAGGTAAACTTCCAGCCTCCCTCCTCATCTCGACAAACAAAGGCTTGTCCCTGGTGGAAGGAATGAGTTTTCACATTACAGTGAGGGCTTAGGGATGTGGAAAAGGCCATCTCTGTTTTATTGGGTGACACATCAGAAGTATAGTAAGGAGGAGTTTGCAGCCCTCCTGGCGGATTTGAAAGTTGAGAAAGGAAGTGAAAATCTTCCCTGTGCCTGGCAGTGCTATGTGAGTGGGTTGCTTGGTCATCTCCATAGTCAATTGGCAGATCCTCTCTGGGGACATTTTCATAATCAACTGCATCATCCAGAAATGGGGGAAATGTGCTGGCAATTCTTCTGGGATGAGAGGAGTGGGCACTGTAGTTAGCTGATGAAGTGTCATCGATGGTGTTGAGGTCTTTTAACCCAAGTGTTTGAAGAACCCAGGGGTCCACAGGGGGCCCAGGCTGTTCTTCACAGTTAGCAAACTCACGAGAGAGGTTTCTCTTGGCATTTTTGTGATGGGGGATCTCAGGAGGAAAATATCTTTGCTCTTTGGGTTTCCTCTTTCCCTTTCTGAATTGTCCACATGCTTTGGAAAACTCATCTGATGACAGCAATTTCTAAGGAAGTAGTATTTGAAAATATACAGTCAGATAGTCAACCAAGATCATTTTCTTTACTGTTGTCTGATTAAAACTCCTTCATATATTTATTAGTCACCTTAATTCCTTAGAAAATGTGATTAAAATTCTATTCTCTCTCTCTCTCTCTCTCTTTCTCTCTCTCTCTCTCTCACACACACACACACACATATGTAAAAGTAATTGGATTGGTTTCTATTTCTAAATTAAAATCTATAATGACAAGTAACTACCTGGAAACCACAATTCATGTTATTTACGAATCATTTAAAAACATTGAAAGAAATAATGTCTTTAAATTTTCAATTCAGGGAAGTAATTATTTTTATAATAATGACAATAATAGCGACTATCATGTATTGAACACTGACTACATGCATAGTAATCTCATTTTATAAAATCCACTTTAGTGGATATGCCTCAGGCATATATAGTGGCACTATGTGACTTATTGAGGATCATGCAGCCTAAATTAAATCTAAGTCATCTGAATCTAGACAGAGCAACTGATTGAAACAATGACACTGCTTCTTCTTATTTTGTTAACTTTCATAGCACTCTCATGTGATATGTATTATTCCACATCTTGAACAACTGGGGAAAAGAGAGAAAAAAACCTGCCTAATCAATATCATTTACTAATTTAATACATGTCCTTTTTTATAAAATGGTGGCTGGAGTTAGGAGCCCAAGCTAATAACTGTGAAATGTGCTCCTTTTCTTAACAAAGCTGACTGGATTGTAACTAAATTGTAAAGGAATCAGATATGGTACGCTTTTTTCTCTGAACTGTTAGTTCCAGTGAAAATGGTAAGATGCATCATCAATTTAAATTAAATAATATCAAATAATGCAGCTTGTCTAGCGGCAAGGTAAAGATTGATGACAAAAGCAATAATGATAACAGAATGGCAAAAAGAAAACAAAAATACAAAACCCAAAAGAAAGGAAGAAGAATAGAAAGAGATTGTGGACAAGCTATTTGTCCTTGAGTTACAAATAGTCCATTTTAAAAGTATAAGAAAAAACATTCACTAAAAGATAATGTAATTGGCAATATATAATTGTCAGTGAAGAGATCTGGGCTCCAGTCCTATTCATAACATTTTAGAGCTGGGGAGATTCTTAAAGGATCTTTTAGCTCCTGCATTTACAGATGAAGGTAAGTGAAGCTAAGTGACAGAGATTTACCAAAAGTCAAGCAGATAATTAAAAGAACAGAGTGTCTTTCAGATCTGATTCCCACTCCAGTGGTCCATCCATTTAACTCTGTCTTTTCATTAACCTCTGCTGTCTTAGCAATTCTCTGGACTGTCTTTTGATTCTTAAGCAACTCTTTTTGTAATAAATGGCTAAAATATGCAGTCTAGATACTTCCAAGAAATGATACATAAAAATTCTTGAGGAAGTGCTATATTTCTTTCAGAAAAATCCATCTAGCCTATGAATGCCTTTGAAGCCATGCTGTTCAATACACCTCCTACATTTAATCAAGCAGTTTTATCCAAATGGTCTTTGTTCTCAGATCACTGCTTTGCTCTTATAAAGGGGATAGTTACATACCTTGGCCTTTTCCTCAAGACATTTAACCAAAGCAGAGTTCAGGTATTGTCTGAGATGATTATTCTCTTCATGTAACCTAGCAAGTTCTTCTTCCTTCTGCACCAGAGTATCTTGGAGCTGCAAAAAAGCATACAATGGTGAAGGCCCTTCTACTATATTGACTTTGTAACCTTATAATAATGCCACTGATCCTTAACCTGCTTAAACTTGATTATTATTCTATTTATGAACCAAACCTCAGGGGGCCCTTGTCCTCTAAGGCCTAAATTCAATCTACACCCACCTACCACCCCATTGTTCATTTTTGTGCTCTGAAATTTTTATTCACTGCAAAGTATTTGAAGAGATTATATGACTTTTAAGATTGTAACCACAAGGGAATCGGGAAGGTCTGTAGGAAAATGAGCTGCGTGCAACTGTTTAAATATAGAAAAAGTTGTTTAGAAAGATTTCACTGGACTCCTTCCTTGCACGTTAAGAAAAGAAGAAAAACAAGGGGGAGGGGTTGGCTTCCCTCATCTTCAGATTGATCTGTTTGTATATCCACTAGATTAAATTACTCTGTCAGGAACAACAACAAATAAAACATGGAAAATGAAGCAGTCTTTGCAAAACTTTATAATCATCCTCCCTTCTCCAAGTGATGAGCTATGTTTATGGATTAAAAATACAATCACATTCAGTATATCATTTGGTCTTTCCAACAGCCCTCTGAGGAAGGCAGCATAAATCTTTCAGTGTCATAGGTAAGGTAAAAGAGGATTCAAGAGGTCATATAACTACAATGTATGAAGTCAGGGCCTGACTCTAGGTTCTCCTAGAGGGTTTTGGATATTGTTGTTGACTCTGTTGTTGTTTCTCCCTGTGACACTGATCACCTATCTTCACATTCATCCCTCTGGACATATATCCACTTTGGTTCTAAGCTGAAAGTCAACATATGAATTTAACAAGGGAAAAGAAGCAAGGTGACATTAAGGGACGATGTTAAGAATAAACTGCATGCGAACTGAAATAAGTCAGACTGAGAATGACAAATGCCATATGATTTCATTCATATGTGGAATCTAATAAACAAAACAAATGAATAAGCAAACAAAAAGCAGAATCAGACCTATAACTATAGAGAACAAACTGATGGCTGCCAGAGGGAAGAAGGTAGGAGGATGGGCAAAACGGGTGAGGAGGAGAGGGAGGTACGGCCTTCTAGTTATGGAGTGAATAAGTCACGGGAATAAAAGGTAGCATAGGGGATACTGTTAACGATACTGTCGTCATGTTGTATGGTGACAGATGGTAGCCATACTTGCGATGATTATAATGTATAGAGAAGTTGAATCACTATGTTATACACCTGAAACTAACTCAAAAAAAAAAAAAGACATTAAACAGAAAACTAAAAAGAAAAAAAGAAGAAGAATAGACTACATAGAGCACGTCGGTCCAGTCTCAGGGTTCTGATGATCTACACATACCTGCTTGTTTCTGTAGAGCTGGGAGGAAAGCTGAGCCTCTTCCCACGAACATGAGTTAGGAACAGGGAAACCGGAGTCACTGGATGATTCTTTGTGAAAATACCAAATGGATAATTGAGAAAACACACTTGCAGTTTTTGTGTAATACAGCGCTCACTGAAGGATTTCAGACAGTTTAATAGATTCAATTACCTTTCTAAAAATAGCTATTGCCTCTACACAAGAAACAACATATTTAAAGCCCTTCAGAAGGGATAAACATGCTACGAAAGACAAATACTTATAGACTTTATGCCAAAATGGCTGAAGGGGTGAATTTTTAGGAGCTAAGAGGTCACATTTCTTCCTTACATATAAATTCCCACTGGCTAAATTTACAAAAACCATCCTATCTGCACTATGAATTCACTCAAATATTTATTGATCCTTCCCCCACTCGGCATAACATTGCAATTCCACTATGTTTTCCAAGTTTCTATCTTATTTTCTAAGATTTAGTGCTTGTAGTGTTTAGCTCTAGAATCAAATGCTATTCTTGATGCTACCATTTTTTCCCCAGATGAAAATCTCTGCCTGTTTGCTTGCCAGTTAAAACTGATGGAGTGTATTCAGAATTATAAGTGGTAGCACTTCCTACTTTAAAATAATTTGGACCTTGCTTCTCTGAAGACCTTGATGAAAATCTCAAAACTGTACCCTGAACTCATGTATTTCAAATGTCATCATTTGTATATCTTTCATGCTTTTGTAGAGTTTTTTTTTCTTCCATATTTGATAGCAAACTATAACTATGAATAAAAACTATGCGTGGGCATGCTATATTGGTTTACTTTTATTTTATTTTCCTCATGTAGTACAGTCTGCCTCTTGCCCATCTCCACTGAAACTGACATATTACTGAAATATTTTTGACTAAATTAGAATGATGAGTAAGGAGACAGAAATCAAATTTTATACAGTTTGGTTTCATATTCTTGGGCATTCTGTCTTCTCTGTTGTTTGTGGTAGAAAGCTGAAATTGAACAACTCCCTTCCTGACATATAAGTGTGTTTCAATATTTTGGGGCTTTTTGTTTGTTTTTTCTCAAATTCACACATACACAAAATAATGTGGTAGAACCAGGAATACAGATAGATACTTAATTCTGAAGTGCCTACCAGTTTTTCTAGAAACCAGAGTGTTAATATATAAATTCCTTTAATATTTATAAATACTATTTACTCAGCCTCAGGTGATAATTAATACATAATTTTCCATCACAGGGTTATCTCTCCCTCCAAAGTTGAAGTCTTCTTTGGGCAAAAAGGAATAATTTTTTTTTTCCACTTATAGGACATCGTTCATGGGACTTCCTTAGGAAATAAAAGAGTAAGTTAGTGGTTTTCCTTGCTTCTCTCTTATACCCAGGGAAACTTTCCTGAATTCCAAAAGAAATGGTCCAACTGGTATCTTGACTCCAAAAGCATCTCACAGTATTGTTTATAAAACTTTGACCCAACCCAAAATCCTTCAGTGGGTTGGAAGTCTCCAGGAACCGTTAAGTGTGGGGAGAAATACATATTGTCCAGTGGACAAGGGGATAATTCCCATTTTCACTATCTGGCAAGTATAGAAAAGCAGGTTATTTAGGTTGTAAAATGCAGGAGTCTTTGGGCTTTCTTCAACTTCCCATAGAATCTCTTCTTCTACAGGGTTCTAGGCCATGATGCTTTGCAACTATGGGTGCTGGAAAAGGGCTTCAGACCTACCAGGAAAGCAGAAGAGCAGAACTTACCCTGTGCCTGTGGTGCTTGTTGGGGCTCTTTGTTGTCCAGGAGACCAGCAGCCCAGAAAGAGACCCAAGTCTCCGTGGAAACGTCAACACTAGATTCTGACGTTGTAGTGGAATACGGGCAATTATAGCTCTGGCCTCCTACAAAGTACTGGTCTTGGCAGGGCAGAACAGTGTTCTGTGGAAGTCAGTATGAGGGATTGGGGCGGGGGTGGGGAGGGTCCCAGGAGATGGGGTGATTGGGATTTGGAGTGGAATAAGGATGGGAGAAAGGGGCACAAATTACATGCAATGAATCAAAAACAGTACAGGTGTTAAGCATAGATTCCGGATTAATTCAAGTGGTCAAAATACATAATTACTAAAAGGGAATCAGCATCTTGGTTTACCCAGTACCTTCCCTAGGACCTCCCAGCAAAGAACAGGCTAGTATTGGATGGACCAAATTTGTAAATATCCAAGAGTATTTTCTGTTGCCATGACTGAGTCATCTAACAGGCTATCCAGGATCTAAGTAAAAGGAATTCTACTTACTGATTGAAAGATGTAAGAACTATTTAGCTCTTTCTAGCAAATACCTTAATTATATTTCTAATAGCCTTGAAAGACAAAGAGCCCAGAATGCTAAGGCTGAAATGGACTGAACATGACATATAAGGAAATCTCCTTATTTTAGCTTCTTAGTTTCTCAATTATAAACTTGCCCGGTTCCTTCCTTCCTCCTTCCTCTGGCTTTAAATGCTGCTGGATCCTACAGTGGTCCAAATGGTTTGATATGGATATATAGACATATAGATATATTCCAGAGATAACTAAATACATTTTGCTCCTAACCCCAAGCACGGTCACATATAGTCACTCCAAGTAAACATATCATCAAAGCTGAAATATGTTAGTCAGCTGAGACAGCAGGCTCTAGGTCTCTCCAGCACTAGGTCTCTATGCCCTTCCAAAGTTATCTTGCCACTACTAACTGCCTGGCATGTATTCTCCACTGTGTTCTGAGCCAGTGAACACGCTCCTGCCCCCGACTCCTTAAACTTCAAACACACACTCTTTCCAAATGTCCAAGCAGGGGCAGGTATGCAGCCTTCCTGGGTTAATTTGTACAACAGCCCATTCTTAATTATTTGTCAATGTTTAATCAGGTAAAAAGCCATTCATTTCAGCAGAGCCCAGCTTTGGACAAACTCTTTTTGACCACTACAAGTCCTTTGTTGACTTGAGGACTTTCTTGGGCATAATATAAACAGAGAGAAAATAAATAATAATAATAATAAAATAACACGGAGAAAGTTAATTAAGTCACAATTTGTTAATATTCCCAGTACGTTTTGAAAAAATCCAGTCTTGAAGCAAGTCCAGCTTGGGCAGTGCAAACCAAAGAAATTCAGCCCAAAGTTTATCAAGGACTATTTTCTTTTATTCTAAAAGCATGTTCATAGGCTCTTTCCCTGAGGTTATTATTGAAATCAAATCTGAACTATTATGCAATTGACACCTGAGAAGAAAACAAATCTCAAATACTCTTAGACTAACTCAAATCCAAGTGTTTGCAAATATGCACATAATCTAGAGGAAACAGGTGGAAAGAAAAGTGAGTGCAAGTATAGAGGGAAAGAAAGTTGAGAGAAAGTACAGAGAGTAGAAATAACACAGAGGGTGAAAGGATGAGAGAGATGGGGAATGGGGGGGGAGGGAGGGAGGGGGAGAGAGAGAGAGAGAGAGAAGATAGGGGAGAAGCAAAAGCAGATGGGGCAGCAGAGAAGGCCCTTTTAATGGGCAGGTAGCAGAGAAATCTTGCATCCAAGGCGGAAGAAATTATAAATGCAAAGCTTACTAGCTCTCAGAGCCCCCAGGTTTCCCCAGCGCATTACCTAAACGCCGGCTCCTCACTTACCATCTTGCAGTGGAAGAAGGCGTTGCAGAAACTGAGCCCTCAATTTTTCGGAAAGCCAGTGGGAGCTTTAAATGGGACTGAGGGGAGGAGCTAGGAGAGGCGAGTTCTAATCTGCGGGAGCTCCCAGTGACGCCGGGGACTCCCGGCGAGCGCCGCCCTCTGATTTGGTGCGAGGCTGTCAAACTGGTGACGTGGGTCAGGAGACCTGAAGCCAAAGTCACTGGCACTCACGGCGACCGCCGCGCGGGGACCTTGAGACCTGCCGCGGCGCTCAGCGTCCCGGTGCGCTGTGCGGCTTCGAAACCCGCGCGGCGCCCGCTCGGTGCCTGCTCTCTGCCCGCGGTCTGCGGGGAGTTGGGGTGGGAGGGGACCGCGAGGCCGGCCCGACGGGGCGAACCCGGCTCCCCGGGCAGGGCGGGGCGGACTGGTTGGTCCTGCCCGCCAGGGCGTTCGGGTCGGAGAAAGCCTAAAGCAGGGTCTCAGGGATCAGAGCAGCACTTGGGGTGCAGATGCAGCAGCCCCCAGACTTAATACTGTTCCTGTGTATTTCCTGGCCACGTGATCAATACCAAATTACTGAATGACGTTGTGAATTGATTGGCTTTTTTCCTACTATTTGATAGATCTAATTTTCCTCAACTCCTGAAGTGGGTGTGAAATGTGAAGATGATCTGTATCCATTCTAGAATGAAAGTTTCGGGGGAAGAGCCGTTCCTATCCATTTTGTTCAATGTTGTCTCCAAAGTGCCTGGAACTATTCCTAACCTGTCATGGGTGTTCAATAAAGAATTAATTAAGCTACAAATTTAAGAACCTAAAGTGTCTGTGTCTGTGTTGGTCCTATCTTCACAACTACGATTATATAGAATAAGTTATTACAATTAAGAAAAATACTTCTCAAAGTATTTGGTTCCCCCCCCATCTTTTCTCTTGCATTTTATTCTCACGATTCCTATGATGTTATAATCCACAGGAGAAAAAAGAGTAATATCATTTTTAAAACCATCCATCTACTACTAATAGCCAACTCTTATTTCAACTGGCAATAACCTAGGGGTCCGGTGCTCTTATTGTCCCTGTTTCAGTGGATGATGAATGAAGCACTGAAGTTAAGAAACATGACCGATGATTACACAATTAGCAAGTAGCAGACTCTGGATTTGAACCTCTGGCTCCAGCATCCTTGCTCTTAACTATCATAATTCTATTTTATTTTTTCTCACTGCACATTATAGCAATTCCTGTAATGGGCACTTTTACGGATTGAGTAATATTATCTCAGGATTTGCAGGTTGAATCTCCAACCCTGAATGTGACTGTATTTGGAGATAGGGCCTCTAAAGAGAGAATCAAGGTTAAGAGATCATAAGGGTGGTGCCCTAATCCAGTAAAACTGGTGCTTGTAAGAAGAGGAAGAGACCCGGGAAGATGACGTACCCAGAAAAAAAGGCCATGTAAGAACACAGCCAGAAGGTGTCCATTTGCCTCAAGGAGAAAGGCCTCAGGAGAAACTGATTACCCCACTGACACCTTGGTCTTAGACTTCCAGCCTCCGGAAATGTGAGAAAATGTTGTTTAAGCCATCTCATCTGTGGTTCTGGAAGCCCTAGCAAACTAATGCGGGCATCGTGTAGGGATTGAGAAAAACTTCAGAATCTGGCTTTCATAGTCCTCTTTCTAAACCAGTTTGACCTTTATTCATTTTGCACTGGATTGTACTCAGCATCCAAAAAACTTAGCAATGGCTAACACGGCAAATGCTCCTGAAGTGTTCTGTGTCTGACATTAAGGAAGGAATAGAAGAGGAAGAGGAGGAAGACACCAGACTTGATCGATACCCTTTCTCCTGTTCACACTGCTTGTTCACAAGCATTTTTAAGTGAATAATACCAGCTTTGAGGATCACTGCCTGCAGGACTCATGGGTCTTACACAGGGTTACACGACATGACGCATTTCAACGAGTGACTAAATGCGGGTGGCACAAGGGGTGGGGATACCCTGGCAATATGACCCTGAGATGATGGGGGAAACAGATAAAAACCCGTTTAGGTTATGAGAATTGATGATCTTGCTGATGGCAAAGAAAATCCTAATCATCTTTTTGATGAGAGCCAGGGGAAGGAAAAGGAGAACTGAGTTGTTTTGTTTTTGGAAACTCATAAATTGGATATGTGAACCTCTGGAAGATACGATCTCTTGACCTTAAAAATGACACAAAGTGGGCAACTGAGCAAACATGACATGAAACAAAAGGGCGTAGGCTTTGGGTCCAAATATACCTGCTGTCTGTTCTACTCTCTGAGCCTGAAACACCTGGGGCTATATTATCATGGTCTCTAAATTCTCAGCTCCTATGGTAAATTAAGGAAAAATTATGTATCTGAGAAGCTTATTAAAAAGCTGACCACTAATGCGTGAAAACTCCAAATTCACTGCCTAAGTCACAAATAGCAGCCCATATTGTTATATGTAGAAGATTCTCTGAACCTAAATGCTGCTGTGTCTTGCCTGCTAAAAATAACTGAAAATAAAAGCTACATTTATTAAACAGATTTTTTGAGAGCTAAACATATTTTTTAAAAGTCTTTGATGGATTTTAGCACAGAGACATTTCAGAAATCATTAGCTACTTTAGCTTAGTGGGAATGGGAGTGTATATGGTGTAAGGGGATCCCTAAAGTTAAACCGTGAAAAGCTATTGATAATTGAACATAAGTCAGAAGATAAAGCTTACCTGAAATCATAAACCGATGGAAAATTTTCCAAATCCTTAAGATCTGATTTAAGCGTATCTTTTTATTTAAGATCTACTCCTTGGGAGGGGGGGCTTCTGGGTGGTTCAGTCGCAGGAGCCCCACCTCAGGCTTCCTGTTCAGCAGGGAGCCTGATGCAGGACTCGATCCCGGGACTCCAGGATCATGACCTGAGCTGAAGGCAGTAGCTTAACCAACTGAGCCACCCAGGTGCCCTAAATAAATAAAATTTTAAAACAAAAGATGCACTGCTTGGGTATAAGCCTTATTTTTTTTGTTTATTTGAAGGTTTGTTTTTTTTTTTTTTTCAATGAGTCAAGTAAGCAATAATGTGAAATCCTTTGGCCATTTTTTATTCACGTTTTTGAAAGAAAGAGGTGCAACTTCTTGGTGATTATTTTTTCTTCTATAAACAATAAGATCAGTAAAAACTGTCTTTTGTATTGTGGCTGAAGAGATGGTGTTAAAAGGGAGGTAGCTAATAACAGCCCAATTGTTGAATTGGGGTACTACCTCCTGCCAGGGCAAAGAAATAATAAAATAGAAGGTAATTTGACCTGCACACAAACCAAGTCTGCAGACAGGAAAGGGTAGTGTGTGATCAGTGGTGGACCAAGGAAATAAACAGATTGGCATATGGAATGTTCTTTTATTTCACCCCTGGAGGACACTTTATTTGATTACCTCATTAGTGAATTCAGTAGCATATATAATAAAAAAAAAATATAGAAATTCTCTTTACAAACATGGCCTTTCCCTATAGCTTCAACAGCTGAATCTCCAGGCAATAAAAAAGATTGTATTTCTGCTTTCACATGTCAGGAAAGAAAAGCAGAACTCTTAGAGAAAATTCAGTTCAGTAGATGATTTACACTGGGAGACTTACTCCTTGCATATTTTATTTTAGCAAGTCTGGAGAACCATGACATGTTTAGTTCATTGAGGCATAGTTTTGAGTTTTACCCTTCCAGAATTATGTGTGGAAATCAATCATGCTGATTTGAGCAGAGTCTTGCCTACTACCTACCAGCCACAGGCAGCAGAGCTTCTAGTAACCATGCACATGCAATAACATGCCATGGTAAATCTGTTTCTACATGAACAAAGGTATTTATACAAAAGAAAGTCAACGGTTAATTCTGGCAACAGAAAAGGAACAAAATAGGTTTAAGAAAATTATATCAGGTTATTAGCCAGAAAAGAGAAAGGCCTTGAACAAATTAAAGAGTGAAATATTTAATTAGGGCCTGACTAGATTTGTGTAGTTTAGAGCTAAGTGGGGGGGGGGGGGGGCAAGGAGATAAAAATTTATGATACTACTTTCTGGTTGTTCCAGCCAGAATTTATTTTAATAGCTTTATAACCAGCTTTAACCCTTTATTTATTGATTCATTAAGTGATTGCTTAATGTTTCAGTTGTATTTGGTTGTATTATGTTAAGGCAGATCATACACTATAATAATATTCACAGATTTGAAGATTCTCAAGTCTAAGGGTAGATTTTTCAAATATTAACTATTTATGTCATATTTGAGGGATAACTAGCAAAAGGATAAAGATCTGTGTTCACTGTACAAAGTGAAGCAGGCCTTTCCTGCACTCTGTAGCATTGTTTTCTGGCTTTTCCAATAAAATGCACTTGAAAATAATATTTGTGGGCATGCTGGAATAAATAATTGAGGTTTATCCTGACAGGCTTGGGGGTTTCCATTTCTTCTAGACGCTGTCAGGCCACCCTGAGGACGGGTCACCAATATCTCCCAGGGCTTTAACTCATCATGCCTTGGTGCACTAGGAGGGAAACTCTGCTCTGTGATAACCTGTCTGGCCAAATTGGAATAAAATTATCTCAACACCAGTATAAAAATACACACAAAACAATGAAATTAAATTTACATTACTACAAAGGTTAGAGATGTGGAATCCCAAGCAAACAAACAAAAAACCAAATACAACTCTACTCCTCATTACTCCAACCACATTAGAAAAAATGAAAATAATGACTTATTATAATTACTATACATCAGAGATATGTTCATCTGGCTGTGATTTGAAACATAAGGAATTTCTGGTGCTCCTGGGTTACTCAGTCAGTTGAGCCTCCAACTCTTGGTTTGGGCTCAGGTCATGATCTCGGATCTAGATCAGCCTGGAGTCTCCTTGAAGTTCTCTTTCCTTTTGCTGCCCTCTCTATGCTCCCGCTCTCTCTCTCTCTTTTTCTCTCTCAATCAAATAAATAAATCTTCAAAAAAAGGAATTTATGCTTGTTACACTAGTATTTTCATAAACTAGGCTTCAGAGCCTTTATTGATCCTGAAATCCCTCTTAAGGATTTTTGATCTAGTGGTTGGTAGATGAATTGCTGATGAGGCATTGAAAACCAGAAAGGTGAATTGGCAGTGACCATGGCATCCAATTTTATCCTGAAGATAATAGAAATAAGGACATCACTGCCTGGTTTCTTCAAAAAGCTTAGTTCAGAGTGTAATAGCAAAACAGGACAGCTGGGACTGGATTCCTTCTAGCCCTGGAATTATCAGAGAATCTGCAATATTGTGACATCTTTCATGAACAGAAGACAAAGAAATATATTTACATACAAAATGTTAAGCTATAGTGAATTTAAAGTTCCATATTTTTGAAATCCATAATCTATAAAATGTTAACTGGTTTCTTATTAACCCAATAATTTGTGACAAAAATCACCTTACTCATAGTCAAATCAAAGAAACTTGAAGTTTGTAATAATGAAATTTGGTTATTTCTAGCCAAACTCTGTTTTGCACATTTCTTTTTCACAAAATGAAAGCATAATGCCAACCTCTAGTCAGTGGAAGCATTTATACATTCAAAAAACAACCTGAGAAAGAGGAACCCTCCTACACTATTGGTGGGAATGCAAGCTGGTGCAGCCACTCTGGAAAACAGTATGGAGGTTCCTCAAAAAGTTGAAAATAGAGCTACCATATGACCCAGCAATTGCATTACTGAGTATTTACCCCAAAGATACAAATGTAGTGATCCAAAGGGGTACGTGCACCCCGTG
>NC_138369.1:124087735-124146419 GCF_054177405.1 Leptonychotes weddellii
ATAAGTGCCTTTCAAGACAGAAAGGATATGATTCAAAATCCATAAAAAGCATAGGGGTTAGAACTTCAATAAGTAGAGGGGCTAATTAGTGATAAAAAGATGTGGAAAATTGATGTGACACAACTCTTGATAGAAGATTAAGAAAGTATGTACTTGGTAATTTCTATTTTTCTCTACAAAGAAGGACACAATAAATCCATTGAGAGATAGAGATACAGGCTTGTAGAAAGCTATGAAGGTTAAAAATTGGCACAGAAGGAAAAGAGCAAGAACCATCAGCTCTAGGGTTCAGATAAAGAGAAAGACCATGGGTGTATAGTAACTAAATTATGTGATCAGTAACATAGGAGTAGAGACAGATCAAAAGCATGTGTGGATTGATCTATGTTTGATGGTTTGTTGAAAAGTTTGTTTTTTGATTTTTGGGTTTTTTTTTTTTAAAGATTTTATTTATTTGACAGAGAGAAACACAGCGAGAGAGGGAACACAAGCAGGCGGAGTGGGAGAGGGAGAAGCAGGTTTCCTGCGGAGCAGGGAGCCTGATGCGGGGCTCGATCCCAGGACCCTGGGATCATGACCTGAGCCAAAGGCAGATGCTTAATGACTGAGCCACCCAGGCACCCTAGTTGAAAAGTTTGATAGGAACTTCAATATAGTGACAGATTTGAAGGTTTTGGTAAAGGAGTGGTAGGAGTGTTGGATCATAAAGGAAAAATGTCTCAAGAGAACTGAAAGAATTGGGGAGAACAGTCGAGAAACTAGATGCCTTATGGAAGGCAGAAATCAAACATAGTAAGAATAAGTGAGCAAAATACTGGGAAGATGTGGATTATTGTCAGATAATGTGACAAGATGAAGTTATGAAAGATGTCCCAAAGCTAATTAAATGTATTTTGATCTCTTCCTCTTGAATACAGTGTAGAACTTACTTTAGCTATCCCTTCAGAGTACTCATTTGTAGAATAATTTGCTGGATTTGGGTCCCTCTTATGACTAAATGAATGCTTCTGGGTAGGATGGTGAATGTGGGTAAGAAAGGGAAGCTGTGGCAAAGAGTGAAAACAATCAACAATATTTGAGGTAATTAGAGCTTTTATAATGTGGTTTAGAGATGAGGTGGTTATTCCACTGTGTTTTAAAAAGTAGAGAAATGGAGGGGTGCGTGGATGGCTCAGTCGGTTAAGCTTCTGACTTCTGCTTGGGTCATGATCTCAGGGTCGTCATTCAGTGTGGAGTCCTCACTCTGTGTTGGGCTCCCTGCTCTGCAGGGAGTCTGTTTGTCCCTCTTCCTCTGCTCCTCCCCCCCCCCCATGCTTTCTCTCTCTCTTTCAAATAAATAAAACCTTTAAAAAAATAAAAAGTAGGAAAATGGAATCTTGAAGGAAATATTATTTGTCATAGGGGTAGAATTGCAATTTGAACTTAGATCTCTTGTGTGTTGCATCTTCCACCAGGGTGGGTGTACCCATCATACTTTCCTTATACTTTGCAAGTAGATATCATATATCTTAAAGCATGATAGAGTCATTCGCTGGTTGGAAAATGTTTATAGCATTTTAGTTTTAATGGTATTCCAATTAGATTTATAAAATTTTCATAGGTATAACTCTGTGAGATTCACAAAAATACAGGAATCAAGGGTGCCTGGGTGGCTCAGTCGGTTAAGCTTCTGCCTTCAGCTCAGGTCATGATCCCAGGGTCCTGGGATGAGTCCTGGATCAGGCTCCTTGCTCAATGGGGCGCCTGCTTCTCTCTCTCCCCTTGCCCCTCCCCCCGACTTGTGCTCTTTCTTGCTAATAAATAAATAAAATCTTTCATAAATATAGGAATCATACAATATTGTATATACTATCTTAAATATAGCAACTTGCTAAGAGATATGATGGAGAACCTTTGCTGGGAATGCTCTGATGCTTTGACTGTTTGTTTCTCTTTTACCAGTGGGCCAATAGGACTGCCCACTGATGAGAGTTTTTTATAAAAATAAGATGAGACAATGCATGTGAAACTACCCAGAACAGTGCATGGCACAGGTTTGGCTCTCAGTATAATTTGCTTATTTGGTATTTAACTTCATCTATGATAATGATGATGAAAATTGAAGATGAGGTGGAGAATGAAATTCCTATGAAGTCCTTTTTATTTTTAAAAGGGACTTTACAGCAGTGTGATGCAAATGATGAGAGTGGTTATAGATAGATTCAGTAGAGGCAACCACAGTTCATTTATTTCCAAATCCCTACCATTCTTGTCCGGCACAGACCAGCTCAATTAATGAGTAAATAAGCCAGTCTTAAGGAGTTTTGTAATTCCATCCCATGAAATATATTATAGAGACTGAGAAATTCTCATTCATTTACATGCTCTTCCCCAAACATATCTAGCACTTTCTTAATTCATTGCTCATACTGTTTGTTCCATGTGGCAGCTTCGTCTCTAAAACATTTTTATCTTTCTGTCAAATTGCTGTTCAAGATGTATCTTCTTTGTTCACTCACCTTCTATACCAGTATTATGGGTGAGGAGGAACTCGTATGTAAGTTACCTGGCAATATTGGGAACACATCACTAGAGTGCTCCAGCATCACATTCCATCATTTCTAAGGCATAGAAAAGGCTGGAATTAAAAGGTACTAGACACGATATGTTCCTATCTTCTCTTCCATACTTTTGTGTTTTCCCCACGAGACCATGACCTCCCCAGTGCACATCTCTACCCCTACAGCACACTATCACATTCAATGCTCATTAACAAGAAATAGTTAAATATTTTATGCAGACTAATCCTAGCAATAGTATGCAGAGAAAAGTCATACTCAGGGATAAAGTAACTAGGGTGTTTCAAACTTGACATTTTTAGGGGTAATTCTTGGAGTATTTTCCAGAGGAGCCTTGCCCTTTATACATTTTCAGGGAAGGATGAAGAGACCAAAAGTTGCAGATTCTATTCAATGATAATATATGAGCACTGTTTTTAGCTTAGCTCACACCACCACTGCCAGTCCATCATCATGAACTGGTGTGGGGTGGAAAATCAATGTTTCTTGCCTTTTTATGACATTTGCATGTTCTGCATTATCAGTAAACTCTACTGAGACAGGTGACAAGAATAAAAATAATTGCTAGGTAACAACTTTTTTTTTTTTAAAGATTTTATTTATTTGACAGAGAGACACAGCAAGAGAGGGAACACAAGCAGGGGGAGTGGGAGAGGGAGAAGCAGGCTCCCCGCTGAGCAGAGAGCCCGATGTGGGGCTCGATCCCAGGACCGTGGGATCATGACCCGAGCGGAAGGCAGACGCTTAACGACTGAACCACCCAGGTGCCCTTAGGTGACAACTTTTAATAAGTGGGAAATGAGTAGCTAAATTTCATTAGTGATCTTATTTTCAGAACCACAAATAAAATATTTTAAGAATATTTCCAATCACCTACCAATAAATTCTGAAGTATGTTAAATCTTAACTCATTATCCTTCTCCCCCATCCCTGGGTTTCTCTTCTTTAAAGAACTATGGTTCCCTTGCCCTTTTTGCTAACTTTCTTTTTTTCTCCTTTATCTCCTTTATCCCAATGGCTCTTTCCTCATTTTTATATCTTTTCCATTTAAAAGAAATCCCACAGTCGAGCCCCACATTGAGCTCCCTGCTCGCGGGAAGCCTGCTTCTCCCTCTCCCACTCCCCCTGCTTGTGTTTCCTCTCTTGCTGTGTCTCTCTCTGTCAAATAAATAAATAAAATCTTTAAAAAAAAAAAAAAAAGAAATCCCACATCTTCAAAACTCCTTACTTTTATTTCGCTCTGGGCCTTCTTGACCCAAGTGCAAGTCTGCAGGCCAGAATAGATTTTTCTGGGAACTCCGAGTCAGGAGACCTGAGTTCTACTACATGATAAATACTGTTGACTTTCAGTGTGACCTTAGACAAGGCACTTTCTTACTGAACATTTAGTTTTCCAATTTGTAAACAGAATGGATACTGGGGTTGATGATCTCCGTGGTCCCACAGAGCCAAGTTAGAGGAGACAATCTAAAATTCTCACATCCGTGTGTCTCTCAAATCCTCTGCCAGTGAGCTGTTGCATCCTTCAGACACTAGAGGGGGCTTCCTGAAGACTTTTTTAATGGAGCCAGATTTAAGTAAGGGATATGTGTCTCTTAATAATAGTCCACATTCGGACTGATAATTGTGATTCTACTTTTTACTTTAAAATAAACATGAAAAAATATGTTTCAGCAAATATGACATTTTGTATTAATATGACTTTCTAGCATGAGGCTAATTTAATTTGCTTTAAATACCAACCAGGTCTAGAATAGTCTATCCTTCAAATTTGTGAACGTAAGGGAAGCAGTTTTAGAAGCCAATGGAAGAGAAGTACAATCATAAGAGTAGGATTCTGAAAGCCATTATTCACAACTAAGATACTTTTTTGTTTGATGGTATTATAAAAGGAGAGTTATGATGTCCCTGTGTACTTTTTGAAGAACATGTTATGAAAAATAAAGAAGTGCAATTTGATAAAGACCCATTTCAAATTAAAATGTTATGAGCTTATTTCTTAAATCCCCAAAAAAGCAGTTTTGGGAAGTTTGTGAACAAATAAAGATCTACCAATCTTCCCAGGCCCTGGGTGGCACAGTTAGTTAAGCGACTGACTCTTTGTTTGGCTCAGGTCTGATCTTGGGGTAGTTAGATCAGCCTGCTTCTGGCTCCAGACACTCCACGCAGAGTCTGCTTGGGTTTTTCTCTCCCTCCCCCTCTGCTCCTCACCCTGCATGTTCTCTCTCTCAAATAAATGAATAAATCTTTTAAAAAGAGAGAGAGAGATCTACCCATGCTCCTATGGATAAGATAGGTTAAGATGAAAAGTTAATTAGTATTTTTATTTTTATTAAGAAATAGTCCAACATATCTGTAGATCAAGAAGAGCTAACAGTCTGATTCTTTGCTGCTTTTAAAAACTACTTTCTTATGCTCTTGAATCCTTTAGATTTTATCTTTGATATTCTTATATATTAGTATGTCTTTAAGATGTTGAGATTTTTTTCCCTTTAAGGCTTGAAACTCTACCAAGCTTTTCAGTCTAAGATCTTATGGCTTCAATATGAGGAATTCTCAGTTATTCTTTTAATTTACTGCTTTCTTTGCATTATTTTCCTTCATTACTTGTATTCCTAGTATGAAAGTACTGACATGTCTCTGCCTAACATCCATATCAATATTAGGCAGTATCATTCTCTTATCTAATTCTTTCAGTTTTTTTTACTTCAGCTATTAAATTTTTGACAACCAATATCTCTAATTCTTGCTTCTTGTCTTCTAACATCTCCCTTAGAATTCGAAGAATATTTATATCCATGTTTTAAATATTTGTTTTTTTCTGTTCCATTAGCTCTATCTTCTCTAGTATCAGATAATATATTTTTTATCTCCCAGAATGTTTACACTCCTCAGAAGGTGCATGGATTTTTACTGTGAACTCATTATCATTCCCATTAAGCTATCAGCTGCCATTTCTGACTATAATATTTCAAGGTTGAGATGGTTATAGTTTTGTTCTATTTGTTAAGTGTGACTCTGCATTTGTTCTCCTTGTCTTATCTGATCTGTAAAGGTTTTGATGTGGGAACATCAGCCAGGACCTCATATTTTGATAATGTTTGTGTAAAGATGACAAGCCAGTGACTTATAGGATAGTATTTCATTTCCTATTCAGGTATGGAAATTATGTTAACATTTAATGTTTGTTCTCCCCTCTCTCTCACTCGACTCCCATTTTCAAAATGCTGTTCCTCCAGTTTGGAACACTGTTTTTTTTCTGAAATCCATAAAGTCCATATATTATTGGGTGTTAGTAAAATAGATAATATACTTGAGTTCTTGACGAATAAAAATGACTAAGATCTTATATAAAAATGTAAAAAATGCTACAGACATTTTGATTAATCAAATTTAACTAATTACATAATGTCTGTGTGAAAAAATACAGATTAGGTATAAGAAAACTAAAAGTAAACTGAAAAAATTTGGATTTAAATCCTAGGTCTGGTTTTTATTAACAGTTTGACCTTGGTTAAGTTCTAAGACCTCAGGACTTCAGTTTTTAAATTTGTAATATATGAATAATAATTTGTTTCTTCTCCTGAGCTTACTTGCTAAGGGAGTGTACACACATACAAAAATAATATGCCAATGAGGAAATGAGTGTGTGTGTGTGTGTGTGTGCACATGCACATGCTAATTTGGGTGTTCACCTGATAAACTCCAACACAGGGTTCCTCCAGTAAAATATGAAGAGAGAATGTACTTAGGACTGGATGTCTAAGTGAGATTTCTTTAAATCTAGAATGGCTATTTTGTGGAACAACTTCCACTTATTCAACTAATGACATGATTGTTTATAGCTGCTCTCCTTCACCTTGTAGCACAGACAGAAGAGAGAGAGTAAATGTATGGCCTGCCCTGCAAAGTTAGATCCTCATAACTATGTGACTAGCTGTGTTTTTCACATGGGAATAGGAAGTATAAAGATTTTGGCACCTGATTTCAAGAAGTTAAAGAGAAAGCAGAGCATTTGCCTCCTTCTTACAGAAAAGAAACTGCCTACCAGCAAAATATGAGCTGACTCATGTTCAGTACAGTCAATGACCAACCCCTCTTCTTATGGGCAGACACAAGAAAGGGACTGAAGAAAGAAGTTAGAATTGTCGACAGAGGTGTCCTTCTCTAGGGTTAAGGCAGATACATGAGAAGAGAGAAGAGGAGGGGGGGAGGGGAGGGGAGAGGAGAAGAGAAGAGAAGAGAAGATGAGATCTCTTTTTTTCTTTCAACAAGAGTGACAAATTAAGCAACATGAAAAGTGCTTGGCAAAGTAGAAATCGCAAAACAAAATTGAGAGATTTACTATATTAAAGCATTTATTTAAAATCATTTTGTGCTCTAGAAATGACAATTTTTTCAAAGTTGCTTTGTGTAAAGTGATTATCACTCTTGTGGAAGCATGGTAGACACTCACTACATGGTATTTTCTTATTAGAATTTCTACTAGATGTAATGATCTGACAACTCCATTTAATCCTGTCAACAAAATATGTACAATTCATAGGACTTTCTTAAATTAAAATCCTTGTTACTAATAGTCATAATACTAGTATTAGTCATAATTAATATTAGTCATAATACTAAGGGTACTTCAGTTTGAAAATCATAGGTTTATAATTCAATTTACTATAATATATATTAAGCATTAATATAGTTTTCAATTATTCATCTTAACTTTATTGTTAATGACATCTCTTTGCTCACGATTTTCTTTTTCTCAAAATATCTCCTTCTCTTGTGTACCAGGATACCACAAGTCCTCTTCCTCTTCAATCTATCTGTGACTTCAGAATCTCTATTGCCAACTCCTCTTCTAGCAGACCACTGGAATTGCTCAAGCTTTCAGTCTCATCACTTCTCTTAGTCTACAAATTTTTCTGGAGCAAACTTATCCACCACCATAGTTTCAATGATTTTCTACATCTTGATGACTTTGAAATTTATATATTTAGCCTGTGCAATTCTTGGAATCTCAAGGACTGTATATTTATTGCATTCTTGCTATCTCCTACTTGCTATCTTGGAGGCAGCACAGGCACAACTTGCCCAAACCTGAATGCAACTGTTGCTATCCTTCTAAACCTTCCCCAGGTCGATAAAGGGTAACACCACCATTCTGCCACTCCAGCCAGAATCTATCAAGGAATTCATACTTGACTCCTCCCTCACCCTCACCTTCTACTGTCAGTCATGAAGTCTCAATCCTAAATGACTCCCCAAGACTCCAATTATTTCCATTCCCACCCACCACCATGGTCCAAGCTTCTGTCATTTTTTTATCTTGGACAATTCAGTTTTTAGCCTTGCTGAACTCACTCTTTAACCTTGCTGAACTCAGAGATTAGTGAGTAATCTCTAGCAATTTACTGGCCCTTTAATAAAATTAGAAATCAGAATATAAACCAAAGCCAATACACCTGAAAAAAGTAAAGCCCATGTCTACATGTCTAAGTAATAAATAAGCTAAAGAAAAAAATCACAACAAATATCATAAAAGGTTTAGAACTGAATAAAATAATTTTGCATAAAAATGTGTGTGAAATAAAGATTTAGAATTGTGATTCACAAGCTTAAATGAAAATACTGGGAAACAAGAAAAATCACACATTAACCTTTTAATCTAAAAAAAAAAAAACCCAGAATAAAGTAGAATTTTAAAAAGTAGAAGAAAAGGAATTATAAAGAAAGAAAAGGAGTAATTACAACAAAGAACTGAAAAAATATCTGGTTAATCAACAAGCTCAATAGTAATTTTTTGAAAGAAACTAATCCAATAGACATATATAGATCCATACTGGGGTGCCTCAGTGGCTTAGTCAGTTAAGCTTCCAACTCTTGATTTCTGCTCAGGTCATGATCTCAGGGTCCTGAGATTGAGCCCCATGTCAGGTTCCATGCTCAGTTGGAAGTCTGCTTAAGATTCTCTCTTTCCAGGGCACCTGGATGACTTCAACTCAGGTCATGATCTCAGGGTCCTTGGATGGAGTCCTGCTTAGTTGGTTGGTCAGGGCTCTGCACACAGCAGGCAATCTGCTTGTCCTTCTGCACCTCCCCCCCCCAACCCCCCGCACCGCTCATGCTTTCTCTATCTCTCTCTCTCTCAAATAAATAAAATCTTAAAAAAAAAAAAAAAAGATTCCCTCTCTCTCTCACCCCCCTCAGCCCCTTACCCCCACATGCTCTCTCTCTCAAGTAAATAAATAAATCTTTTAAACTCATAACATACCATGAATTTATTAATGCAAATATCTTTGGAAACTTGGAATGATCACTCTTTTAGAAATATGAATTAATAAAATGACTCAAGAGAGAAAAATAACTCAAAATACTGGATAACTTTTAAAGAAACTAAATACATAGTTGAAAATCCCCTTCTAACATATATACTGGGGGCGAAGCCTGGGTGGCTCACTCAGTTAAATGGTTGCCTTCGGCCTGGGTCATGATCCCTGGGTCCTGGGATCCAGCCCCGCATCGGGCTCCCTGCTCAGCGGGAAGCCTGCTTCTCCCTCTGCCTGCTCTGCCTGCCGCTCCCTCTGCTTGTGCTCTCTCTCTGACAAATAAATAAATAAATAATTTTTAAAAAGCCTAACGTATATACTGGGGCTCAGATGGTTTTATAGGCGAATTTTTAATCCAATTTTCAACGAACTAATAATCTGTTTATTGCAGATAGTTGCAGAGAAGAAAAAAAGAGAAAAGATACCCCAATTCATCTTATCAAGCTAGTATAACTGCCATATCCAAACCAGAACAAGAAAAGCATAAGAAAGAAGAATTATTGACCCATTCCCCTAATAAGCATGGTTATAAACTAGTAAATAATACATTATAAAATCTTGCCTCTCTGTATAACACTGACTCCATACTTTTGACCACCCTGGCCCTCATATTTGAGAAATGGAATTTGAAAACTTCCAATGATGTTTAATTGGATTTAACCGGACTTTTAGCCATTTTTTTTAATGCTCCACGAGATGTTTTTACCTTTTTTTTGCTTTTTTGGATTTCACTAATTCTAGTAGTTTCCATTACCTGACTCTTTTCAGCTCTCTTCCTATGTTCTCATTCCTAACTTCTTTCCCTTCTGCCCCTCTATCCTGGGAATTAACACCTAAGGCATGACATATTGCTCCTCTTGGTTTATATCCCCTGCCTTGAAGAGTGCACCATTCACACATGTCCAGCAATCCTCATCATATCAGTAACTCTCAGACTAAAATGTTCCCCCTCTGCTGAACAGAACCTAGACCTGTCAGATACTTATTCCCATTGTGCATATCACTCCACAAGTTTAATTTGACTAAAACTATACTATTTCCTCTGTCAAAAAACTGACTTCCAATATCCTTGTCTTCACATCACTTTTGCCACTGTCGAGTTTTTGCTACCAAGCTTGCCAATTTGGCATTATCATCTTGAATTTCTCCTTTCATTAGCTGCAGCCATCTGATTCAGTCCTTAATAATATATCGCATATTTGTCTCTTTCCATCTAGTCCTATTTCAGCTCTCCTTGCCCAAGGGCCTGTCACGAATATAGAGCACAGCATCTCAACAGCCTTTTGCTTTCCTCCAATCTGCACTGCTCACCACTGCCAGTTTTTTATTAAAGCATCTCATTCATCATTACATCACCATTTTTTGTTCTTCCATGGTTCACTATTTCTTATTGTAACAGGACTGTGAGATGTTAAAATTCCTCAAAATCAGTTCTTAAAATCTAAGTAACATTATTTCCCATTTCTAGTCTGAATATCTCTATGTCCCATAGTACAATAATCATTATAAATTAAATCATAAGTCAATCACATTGAAAGCTAAAATAAAGACCTCCTACTTTAGAATTGTAAATAATATCTTTGGCTATGGAATCAATATTACATTTTTAGTCACATCATGCTTTATTTTATTTAAAATACATCAAAATTGAAAATTTGGAGAGATTAAACTGAAAAAGGAGTTTATTAATCAACGGGCATTTTTTAGCAGATTATTTTCTTGTTCTTTAAGTGTTAGCTTGTTTAAAGACAAACAAGTTGTAAAAAAATATATTTTTTTTAGGATGGTGACTAGTCTTTGAAAGGTAACATTTGGCTGTGATTGTTAATTTGTTTGTTCCATAGAGGATAGGGAAGACGCTTGAAATGTCTTGTCTGACATTATCATAAGAGGGTTTATTAAGAAAATTGCCCGTAACTTGTACTAATCTGTGGTTTCTGCATTTTCCCTTTGGCTTATGCTTTCTAATTCCCTGGTCCCAAACCACATCAGTTGTTTCTTAATTTACCTTAAGCCACATATCATCATGACAATATCTGTTACTCAAAGACCCCTGAGTCCCTTGCCAACCTCAGTGGTTATTTAATATAATGGCAAAGATTATGTGATTGACAATGAAATTAGATCTCAAGCTGATACCAAAAACAGTGACCTATCCTAGGTAGATATCTAGATCTTGGGTTTGTTCTGCCCCTGTCCCTTACATTGTCCAAAATTCTTAGATTACTTTACAGAAGGATTTCCTAATAACATCAAGTACAGCATCACAATCACAATAGTCTAAGAGTAGCATTGCTTAAATAATAAACTGGTTTCTCTTTTATAATTCATTGTGACAGAAATTATCTAGTCTTATTTTTTAAATTTAACTTTTCTATATTCTTGTATGTTTATATCCACAATCTTGGTCTCATGAGTATTGTTTGTAGAAACATAAATATTGTTTGTTTGTTTGCCCAATTGCATTTTGTCCCTCAATTTTTATAGCAATTTTTATTTTAAGTGTATACATTAAGAATACATATTTTTACTTAACTAATATTTTATTCCAATTTAGATAATTACATTATTTTATATAAATTAAAATAAAGTTCATGAAATTTAAGTTATAAAAAAAGTACCCTTAAGTTTTTTCAAGTTTAGAGATTTATTCCCCAAATCCTTCAAAACAAGAAATGAGACTGTCAAATTTTGGCTATTAAACTTCAGGATCATATATGCCTTTAGTATTAACTTCTAATCCTTTAAGCAAACGTATATTGATAAATTTATTGGAGTATCTACATAAATAATTTTGTTGAAAGAAGAATAATTCATTAGTGATTCTTATTTAAATACATTTAATAAATGTACATTTTTATCAAAGTATTAGATATTTTTCCTTAATGGGAAAAAATATTCTTAATTCTTATTTCCCTAGAACTTTTTGAAAAACGTTATTTGCCAACTCTTTTTCATAAAGAAAATGACACACTCAAACATTTATAGCCTCAAAGAGTAGATTGCAAATATAATTTACATGTAGCACTTCTTACCTTGAGATGAGATTTCTTAGCCAGCATCATACACTGCTGTTTCTAACATTAATTTCTCATTGCCTGGTAACCTCACTACTAACTAAAAATGTGTTCCACTGGCTCATAAACAATTACATCAGTCCCCTCTGTGTGTAACAAGAGACCTTAACCACAGAACTGGGAAATAAAAGGAAGAATTATGCCAGAAGTGACAACGGTGCCAGAAACCTGCTTTGCAGTGATTGGCTAAATGGGGCCAACCAGTTGAGTTTCATTCATCAGACTTGTTGAGTTAACCTTTACAAGCTTTTTTTTTTTTTTCATTTTCTCTATTTTTCTTTTCTGGAGTCTCCTTTGATTTCATGCTGGCTTTTTAAATTGAGGATAAAGTTAATTCACTTAACAATGCCACAGCTGGAATTAAGTATGCCTCTTCTCCTACCGCTGAGGGGAGGGGCCGTTGCTGGTTGGTGGTGTCTTATTGGATGCCCAACACCCTTGAGGGCTGTTGCTGAATCAGTGGTGCCTCTAGCGACAGACAAGAAGTTAACTAATTATGAACATATGGTTTGGCAGACACCTTGTTAGCTTGCTGCTGTGTAGGTGTTTGGAAGGAGGTAAAGGGGAAAGTTTGAGGTAGAAGGTGTGGTTAAAAGTCCCACTGACAAGCCTGGGGGAGATTTGATTGATCCTAATCTATTCTTTTTGTCAGGAATCAGCATGCTTCTGGCAGCAACAGCTTGGTAATAACAGAGATTTGTGGCCCTTAAGCTCTTGTGGTGATAGTCGGCACACGACCAGTCAACTGGCTCCTTACAAGGCCCCCATTTAATTGGCCACAGTGGTGGGAAGAGAAATGAGATTTTAGGTCAAGGTACAACACATGGCCTACCTGAAAGGGTTCACAATGATCTGAGGCACAGATGTCATCTTTTATTGGCGTGATTCTCTTAAGGCCTGATTGCCATAGGAGAAGCCTTGAATAAGGGCTGCAGGAGAGCCTTCAGCAAAAGCCATGCAAGTACACTATTTATATTTGAATTACCTAGAGAAAAAGGCAGATGTAGAAAGGATAGGGAAGAGACATAGTAGACTAGATTGTGACTGGGTCTGATGAAGAATAAAGTGGATTTTCAATTGTATGAAAAGGAAGATTTCTTGAGAATTTATTGGGGAGATTGAAATATTCTTTAAATTGTATGTCTGTCAGATAAATTGGAAAATCACACACGTTTGGTATTCAACTGCATAGCTGTAACCAGAAAGATATCTTTTCCATTATCCACAAATTTGTATACCATACTTGTACTTGGCATCCATCACTTATCCCCATATATTTAGGGTGTTGTGGTCTCTGTACCGTAAAGACTTCCACTCAAAGTCAGTCATAATCAATAGGGATATCGTCAGTTTTTGTTCATTGACTCTTAGATCTGTTGTCTGAGTTTTTTCAACTTAATCTAAAACTAAATTTCCTGGATACAAAAAAACAAAAACAAAAACAAAAACTTCCACAATGTCTATGGAGGATTAGTTTAGCTACCAGGAAACACTGCTCTTGAAAGATCTGCTAAATATTTTCAAATCTTTGTCCTTTACTTAGTGATTTTCTTACGTTAGTTGCTCAGGGTAGTGTAGATAATATAGATGTTTTACAGATCACTTCAAATAGCATAGATAATTATATAAAAGTGATTATGTAGCCTCCCTTACTAGAGTGTCACTAACAACTTTACAGCGTTTATTAGTGAACTCATAGATGGGAGAAGAGTTACCAATATGACTAAGTAGACTCATTTCTGTGCTCTGCCATTACACAAAATACACATGAACAGTGTTGGGTGTGAGTGAATATGGTTATTGTTTTCCTGAGAATGGTTTATGCAGACTTTCTTTTATGAATTAGCTATAATTCAGTTTAAATACCCAAAATTCTACATCTTGATGAAAATATAACCGGTGGAAACTTGGAATAAGAAAGACAAGAAATGTGACAGTATAGAGCATGGGATCTGTAGTTTGCTAGTTTGGGGCAAGGATGTAATACTTAGCAACAATGTGACCTTGAGAAAATTGTTAACTTCCGTATGTTACGGTTTCCTCATCTGTAAATAGCACCTGTCCTACCTGATTTACCACAGGTGGTGGGTGTAAGGATGAATTGAGTTAATGTACATAAAGTTTTTATCATCAGGCCTGGCACAATTTTTGTACAAATATATGTTCACTAAAAATGAGACAGACAGTGACATGCATTATTCTCATATAGTTCTAACTGTCTTTAGGTGGCCTGAAACCTCAGAGTATATTTCACAGAAACAGGGAATCCAAAAAAATTGAGGATCTATCAAGTTTAAAAACAGAACTTATTTAGGTCATTAGGTAAAGAAATCGCACAGAGCAAAAGCGTTCAATAGGGTCTCTTAGGTGAAGGGAAGTTTGCTTCCAATAATATACCTGCCTGCCCCACACTAAGAGGTGACACTGGGAACTCACAGATCAGTGCTCTATCTCTGTAGAGCTTCTAATTTTTGAAAAACACCTGTAATAGGGCCAAAAGAGGATGGGTTTTCATCAGACTATCTATGTGATTGGTCTGATTAGCTGACTGGCGCCACTTGATCGTGGTGCCCTGCCTACAGCAGGTGTTATATATTTGCTTCTGAAAAGAATCCTTTTTTCTAGAGCCTTCATTTCAGCTGATGGAAATTTATTGAGCAGATCAATAATAAGATCATACCCAAAAGAGTCCTAATTCCTTAATGTTGAACTACTACTAAATCTACTTTTGTTTGCTTATTTTGTAGTGAACTGTGGGCCGAGTGCCTGCAATGTATTATTTTGAGACCTGGGTGCATAAATCAGTTCACTTTTTCTTATATATATAAATGTCTATTACTCACCTACACCCTAGTAGTTTGCTTTATTGTTTGTTCTTTTACATTAAGCCATTTCAATCATTAAGATAGTTTATTTTAATGGAGAAAATATCTATTTGAAGCTTGTATAAAGATAAAGCTTTCTATCAATATTAAGAATACCTGTGTGTTTTCCATGGAATCATGTGTAACATTTGGATTATATATTTTGCTATTAACAGACAAATTAAAAAATATGCTTTCCTGAATATTATCTCATGTATTTTTATTCATTTAAAACATATATCCTTGGGGTACCTGGGTGGCTCAGTTGGTTAAGTGTCCAACTCTTGATTTCAGTTCCGGTCATGATGTCAGGGTCATGAGATTGAAAGCCCCACATCAGGCTCCATGCTGGGTGTGGAACCAGCTTAAGATTCTCTCTCTCCCTCTCCTTCTGCCCCCCACCCCATTCTCTCTCCATCTCTCTAACACACACACACACACACACACACACACACACACCATATATCCTCTACTTGTCCCCTTAGAAATAACTGCCTATAGCTTTAAGATTTTTCCAGGCTTTACTTTAAACTAGAAGTGGGAATTTTAAGACCAGAGACTATTTGCACAAGAGAGCATTTAGACTATTTAATTCAACAACATTTTTTTTTTATTTTATGTTTACAGAAGAGAACCAGATTGATTACAGTGATGTGATGCTCAAGTTCACACAATTGAGACCAAAACCCAGAATGTCTGTCACATGTTTCTTACATGAAAAGTTCTATATGTATATTTAAATTTTTAGAATAAGTGGGTAGAAATATACAGTAGACTTATGATAAAAAATCAAGTTGTTATTACTGTAATTTTATGTATAAATAAGAGAACCTTATCTTGCTTAGGGCATGTTTTGTTGTTTTAATGATTAGCATAGGAGCAATTCTTAAATCAAATTTCCTACGTTTATCAATTGTCTCAGGATGTCAAGACTTCATGGCTAGTAAAACTTTTTATTCAGTTGAAGACTAAACAAAACTAGGACCCTCTGATTGTACTTCAGAAAATATCTAAGTGATTAAAGTTTCTTAGTAAAATTTTACCAGAATTCACAAAAATCATTATTTATGTTAAAGTAGACAAGGAACATCATTATTTACTTGCAACTGAAACATTTTCTGCATTAAGAATTATCTAGGCTAATAATGGTTTTAAACTCCTTTCTGAGGGAGACTGGGATTTCTCTAGTGAAAACCTAAAGTGGTAGTGAGGAACAAAGAGGTGACCAAGCACACAGGCAGGCTTCTGAGTTTCTTCACTCACATTCAAAAGGGCAATACAGTAGTTTAAAAATATGTTCACAACTTCTCTGACACTCCTTTCTTCAAGAGATGGAGCCCAATGCTTCTGTCCTTGAGTGAAGACTAAACGACTTCCTTGGAACAAATGGATTATGCCAGACATAATCACGTGGGTCACTTTAAGACTTCCTCATGAAAAACATCATGGCTTCTGCCTTGCCATCTCTCTGGGATCACTCATTGTGGAGGAAGCCAACAGCCGTGTCTTAGGGACACTCAGGCAGCCACAGGAAGAGGCCCATATGAAGTATTGAAGCCTCTGTGAACGGCCATGTGGAAGCAGATCCTGCTGTCCCAGTCAAGTTTTAGGAAGGCTGCAGCTCTGTCCTGTGGTTCTAACAAAGTAGGGCCACGGGTTCCATAGTTCCATTAAATATTAGTAAATACTTAATGATAAAAATAGCCCAGGGCTCAAATAAGTGTGAAGAAGTCAGAATAAACAGAGTTCAGAAGACTTCTTTCCTGCAGAATTTCAAAAATTATTTAATATGTATGATATATATACATTGTGGCTCTGGGTGATTCTAGACCTAAAGGGACTTGACTGCCTTCATTTGATCCTAAATCTTGGTAGGATGCTTTTCTAAAATTTGTAGACCTGACTAGTAGGAAAGAGCTCTTTACCACTAATTTGGTGGCAAGACATTTTCACCAATGGCTAAATGTTGGAGCCAGGTCTATCTTCCAATATAGTAATGGATCATACACATGCAAGTGATAGATATGAACAAGGTTGTCACACAAGTGTTCAGTGTAAGACAGATGTCTTAATAATACATGTTTTAATAATACATTTTTTCCTATGCTATATACTCTCCTAAATGCTTCTGAATAATAAAACCTATTTTACAGATCAACAAACTAAGTTTCAGAAGAATGGCTACTTGCTTGAGGTAGAAAACTGTTAAAATGGTCCAGTGGGGGATTCAGTTTTTTCTCCATTATGCTCCTAGGCTGCCTCCATTATGATCCTGGCATACCCAACTCTATCTGGATTTCTCAACTTCTCTACTCACTCTAGTTACTCACAGCCTTGGACATACCTCTCTCCTCTGTCTCATTTCCTATTTTCCTCCTTTTTCAATGACTATCAACAATTTCCGATCTTTCTAACCAATATTTATTGATCATTTATTATACTTTAAGCAGTGTATTTACTATAATTGTTAACTTACTTGTGAAGAAACTGAAAGATAAGTAATTTCTTCAAGGTCACACAAATTTTGAAGTTATTGGGGTTAGAACTTAGATCTGATTCTAGTACCCATGCTCTTCACCACTTTGCATATTTCCATGACCTATTTTATTCAAAGAGCTTGCTCCTGCACCTGAATTAATGTAGCTCATATATTTTCTGTACCATTTGTAGGGTCCTAGCATACAGAACCATATTTCACTTATTAATGTTATATAAGTGTCACTTTTTGTTTCATAGAAAATTATATATACTGTATGATTTCATTTTAAACATTATATATATATACACACATAGTTTTAAGTAGTGTGTGTGTGTGTGTGTGTATGCATGTGTGTGTAATGTCACTTTTCAACTACATTATAGACTAATTAAAAACTAGGTATCGCATCTTGAGGAGATACCAATGCCTGGCAAATTTAAGTAAGCTGGTTGGTGTGATGTGATATGGTGGAAACATTGTTAAGCAAAAAGAACCAAAGAAAGCACTTTTAATATTTCCTGAAGTTTCCATTAAACAGCTTTGATAGTTATGCTCAGAAAAAGTGAAACTCTGATTGCTTTGTAATGTGTTCATGAATCTTAATGATCTGGCTCTCACTTCCTTTTCAAGTCTTGGCTTATATTTCCATCATTCACAGGCTTGGCGATTCTCTATCCACACTCCATGCTCTCTAAGTAAAACCACACTTTCCTTTGTTCTTGCATGTGCAGTGATTTGCTTTGTTTTGTTTTTGGTTTTGGTTTTGTTTCCCTGCCTGGAAATCTTCTACTTGTTCTTCAAAACCCAGATCCATAGTTCTCTTTTTGGCAAGGAAGCAGTCATTCCTTTTTCTCTGAACTCTGTTAGTGTATTTAAAGCATTCCTTGATGCCAGCTCTAAGTGTCTCCCTATATATCCTTAAGCAGCTTCAATCATGTAGGATAGAAAATATTTTATAATTATTAAGAACATGAACTTTGAATGTAGATAAAACTGGATTCAAATTCTGACTTTGTCTCTAAATACCTCTAGGACTTTGGTCAAGTTGCTTAACTTTTCAGTCTCAGTCTCTTTTGGCATAAAATAACAATGTTAATAACCTTACAGATTCTTGCAAGGATGATATGATAAAATATACAGAGTGCCATGCATTTATAATTTTGTAATATGATTAATATTACTTTAATATATCTTTATATTTCACTAATTAACACTATGTCTAAAGTCTCACTTAATAAATTTTTGCAGAAGGAATATATGAAAAATAAATACTTGTATATCAATGTTTCCATTATACACAAATTGACTACACAATATGACCATAATGGACTCTTGCAGAATCAAATTAAAAAGCACAAATTTAGGGGTGCCTGGGTGGCTCAGACAATTAAGCATCCAACTCTTGATTTCTGCTCAGGTCACGATCTCAGGGTCATGAGATGGAGCCCCCCGTTCGGCTCTGTGCTCAGTGGGGAGTCTGCTTGAGATTCTTTCCCTCTGCCCCTACCCCTACTTGCTCTCTCTCTCACTCTCTCCCTCTCCCAAATAATTAAATAAATCTTTTTGAAAAAGCACAAATTAGCAATAAATTGCCTAAATTTTGAAACCTGAAGAATACATTTAATAAATTACAGATATTCAGTGGTGGAAAGAACATTAGAGATTCATGGGACTCAGATCACTATATCAAATCAGTGTCCAAACCCAAACTTCCTGATAGTCTTGGCCACAGAGGGCTTTTCAAATTAGCAAGATATTCAAATAAGACTGAAGTGTGGCAGCAATATGGTAGCCATAGTTCACAGCCAACTAAGATTTAAGACTTGGACACTTATAAACCATCTGGCTACAGATTTTTTAAGTTAAGATCTAGAAGTTCCAGATTTCTCTTCTCCTTCTCCCCATTTGCTTCCAACATACTTTCTCAATAAAAAAGAGACTAGGTCTAAGATCATAAAAACTCTCTCATTCTCATTTGTCTTCCAACCTAAGATTTCTTGAGTGAAACAAGGTCTAGAGTGGTATCTCGTTGTCTTGACCAAAGGACTATTGGATGAATCTCTCAGGGCCAGAATATCTCCTTTAGGGAGGTATATATCTGTTTTCAGTTTGAGGAAGTATATGCTGGCTCTCATATTTTTCAGTATTTATCTAGCATAGAGTAGTGGCTGAGAGATGGTATAAAGTACCCAAACTCTAAAATAGATTTCTCAGGTCAAAGTCTGCCTCTACCACTCACTAACTATGAATCCCAAGAAATATTTCTTAGATTTTCTCAATGTCAGTTCTCTCATTTGTGAAATGAGAATAAGAATAGCATCTAAATAGTATCAAAAGTATGTACTGAGAATTGAGCTCATTCATGTAAGGTTTTTAGATTAATTCCTAGTTTACAGTATGAACTCAATATACATTATGATTTAATTTGAATTCATGGCTATTTCATTGAATAAAACAATTCTTATTCAAATTTTAAATTCATTTTGTTGTTTCTAATTTTATAGCTTTGAGTTCTTTCACTGTTCCTATGCCTTCTTTATAATCAGGATTTGTAGAAACTGGCGAGTACACTAAATGGGAATTGGGGCACTGACTCCACAGTCACATACATTGGAATCTCTGTTTGGACTTGGTCAATATCAGAATTTTGGAAAAGAAAAACAAATTGCCTAGTCTTTACTTTTATTGCAGTAATATTTTAACCTCCAAATTCTATTTAGGCTTTTACTTTTCAGCCAGTGGAAACACCATGACAAATTGTTTTTCTGCCTGTATTATTTATCTCTATCTCCAGAGAAATATTTTAGGGACCCAGGCCTTAGTATTCAGAGGCAGTACAAAGTAGATAAATAACAGTTATTTGTTATCTGACTTTATGGAATCCTTGAGGGAATGGGCTCTATCTTGTTCACTTTGTGATCACTTGTGAGTAGTACATTGTCTGGTGTCATGCAGCTCATTTAATAGATGTTGTATAAAAGAACTGTTTGGGGGTGCATGGGTGGCTCAGTCATTAAAGCGTCTGCCTTCAGCTCAGGTCATGATCCCAGGGTCCTGGGATCGAGCCACCCGTAGGCTCCCTGCTTGTTGGGAGGCCTGCTTCTCCCTCTCCCACTCCCCCTGCTTGTGTTCCCTCTCTCTCTGTCAAATAAATAAATAAAATCTTAAAAAAAAAAAAAAAGAACTGTTTGAACATATATCTAACATGTGAGAAGTTCTCTGTGATGGAATATCTGTTGTCAACTCAGCAACTTTCCTATTCTGATTAAATCATTCTGCTACGGTCTATAGCAACTTTATCAAACCAGCTCTACTTTGTTCAAAATTCCAAAAACTCCCAACCCCTTCAAAGTTCGTTCATGATCTCCTCCTTGAAATTCATAAAAAGAATATAAAGAGCCACAGAGGACTTTCCCAGTTTTCTTGATGCCAAACATTAATTTACTTAAATCTGTAGCTTCTCTAGTTTCCTTTTCCTTGCTTCCATAAAGAAAGGGTCCCTTTTTCTATTTAAGGCTTTAATTTCCATTGTTAATAGATCTCATTTCATTATTTCTTCTTGGGAAGCTTGCATTATTGATTGCCTCAGATGGATTCTTCTCATGAACTTTTAAACATTTGTCTCTTTCAGTCAAAAAAAAAAAAGAAAGAAAGGAAGAAAAAGAAAAAAGAAAGGTGATGGAGCACTCCCAACTCCTTGTCCTTTTCTACCACTTGCCTATTTCCTCCCTTTGTTTTCATTTATTTTAAATTGCTGGGAGGAAAGGGGAATGGGGAGGTAGCATTCAGTGGATACTAAGTTTCAGTTTAGGAAGATAAAAAACTTCTAGAGAGGGCTGGTGGTGATGGTTGTATAAAAATGTGTAGTTAATGCCACTTAAAATGATTTAATTGGTAAGTTTTATGTTTATATATATTTTACCACAATTAAAAACAAAACAAAACAAGTTGCTTATGTTAAATGTTTCTATTTCTTCATCTTGCACTAATTCTTAAACTCTCTCCAGTCTGGATTTTGCTTCCATCACAGAAACAGCTCCTGCTAATGTAGCAGATAAGTTCACGGTGCTAAATTCAATGGGCAATTTTCAATCCTTACCTTAACTGACCTCTCAGCAGCATTTGGTAACTTTTTCTTTCTCTCTGAAATTCCCTCATCCCTCGTTTCTTGATGCAACACAGCTAGAGTTGTTTTTCTCCCCTTGAGCGACTCCTCTCTGTTACCAATCCTTTGTTCCCCCATATCTGACCATTATACATTAAGATTTTTCAAAACTCAACCCTAGCCCTTTTTATCTTTACATTGTACCCTTTTCCTAAGTTTTTTCATCAATGTCCATGCCTTCAGCTACCAACTATAAGCAGGGGACTATAAATACATATCTCTGTGTAGACTTTTTTCTTAGTTCTAGATGCAAAAATCTACCACGCCTTCTAATCCAATTAGGTATCTTCAAAACACTTCAAATCCAACATATACAAAAGTGAACTCAGGAATCTGTCAGCAACTCCCTACCCCTGCTCTTGCATCCCGCTCCCATCCCCTAAATATGGACCTTATCCAGTGTGTTCTCACTCAGTCAGTGACACCACCATCCAGCCAAGTATGAAAGCTAGAAATCGTGACAAATCTTACTTCCCCACCTTATTTCTCATATAACATCTATCACCAACAACTGGTACTTAAATCTCCTAAATATGTCTCAAACCTATCACATCTTTTCACCTCTGTCACAACCATACCACTCACCTCACCACAACCATACCACTCACCATCAAACTTGCCCAACCTACCTAATCTTCATCTGCTGGTAGATTCCAAACTGGGTCTTCCCATATCCACTGAGACCTTCCTCCAATCCAAACTCCACAGTGCTACAAAAACAATATTTTAGGAATGTAAATTTCATCTTATTATCTATCTTTGTTTAAAACCATCTAATATTTTCACATTGTCCTGATGATAAAGACTAAAATCCTTAAGATAGTTTGTTAGACTCAGCATGACCTGTGCTTTATCTACATCTAGCACTTTCGGACTCTCACTTCTGAATTCTTTCTCTCTCACTTTCTCTCCCTCTCTCTCTCAAATCCAGTTACACTGACCTCAGAGATTGAGACATGACAATTGTGACATGCATAGCTAGAGGTCAGTTCCAATTGCCATTCATAGCCCAGAATTTGTTGAAGTCTGTTACGTTCTTTATACCAAACTTAGCTGGAAGGAGAAGGCTCATGGCTGGCACTATACCTGCCTACTAGTTTTACACAGGTGCTGATATGGTTGATCTAGATAACTAACTAGTCATGTGGGAAAGACATGGAATACAGACTAAATAGAAAGAGAAATGATTTTAGTAAGCTATGAGTTCTTTAGGTGTAAGATGAAATAACAGTGGTACCAATAGGTATAGAGCACAATTGTAGGAAACCCATATTCCCAGTACTGGAATCCTAAGCAAGCACATATTATGTGTCATGCACTATGCTATATCTTAGCCATTTCTTTAATGAAGAAGTATTAAAAGGGAGCTAATTGTGATATGCCACTATAGGACTATTTAACAATTCTTGCAGAAACTCTTTAGAGAGTTACCCCTTCCTGAGGAATTCAAGAAAGATTTCACAGAGATGATATTTTATGTGGGGACTGAGGTTAGATAGTAGTTTGCCAAATGGAGAAGGGCAGATGGAATTTTAAGTGGAGGGAGGAAAACACAGATGGAGTTTAGGTTTAACCACACTTTTAGTTGGAAAAAAAAAAGTCTTCAAACCTGAAATTTCATCTTAAAAGTACACAATTGTCTACCATTATATAGCATTGAGAACAATTTTGCAATAAAATATTACTGTTTATAATATTTATAATCAAAAAGCTTTGGCCATTGGTCCCTTTCCCGCCAAACAAGGTGTTGCCATTAGGGTGACTTGCATCCTGCTGAAAGCAGTATGTCTGATGTTTAAGGCACAAAGACATTGTTTAAAGAAGCCTTATGATTTTGAACAAACTGGCCCAGCAGGGGGATTTTAACCTGCCCTCCCTAACAGGCACAACAGCCTGTGTTTGTAAACAGAGCCTTATTGCACTAGTGAGAGCGGACACAGAACAGTGTCAGCTCATTAATTGGGTGTCAGCTCCCTGCAGGGAAGAAAGCTTAATGAGTCATCTCATCATAAAGAACTGGAGCTCAAGGGAGGGGCAAATGGCTTAGAGAAAGGGAGAAAGATTTGTCCAGCAATAACTACGTGTATAGAAAAGCCTGAAGCCCACCTGTTGGGATAAAGAGAGAGCAGCATTTGGGAACGGATGGTTTCTCTGTATTCTGCTATTCAAAGGGAAACCTGAGTTTATGAACTTACAAATGCAGCAATTACCAGTGTGCATATTCATGTGTTCTGTGAGTGTAATAAATTAAAATTATTCAAAACATATTTTTCGTAATAAAGTTTATGAAGTTCTTCTCTTATTCTGTTCACAGTAGAAATATTGTCCAACTTTCCCACATAAAATCTCCTATAACAAAGTACATGCTACTCAAGGCTTGTTTGAAACTCAAGTATGTTCCTGATGCCTTCAGCAAACATGATGAAAAGATGTCAAATTTCTCTTGTGCTTCATAGTCATCGTCTAAAAACCACTTAACAAAAAAATTCTTAAACCTGAGAAAGAGCCTCCTTTTTTAATTCTTATTTTCTAATCTAACCTAATAATCATATAAGAAGTTATGCCTAGTTTTCACATAATGCTGCAGGCTTACATCTGATGTTAGTTCATTATTAGAACTCTATGTTCTTCTACCTTGGCCTATTGGTCTTATTAACTTTTGAGATCTTTCAATATTTAAAAAATGGCTGTCCATTTTTAGGTATTTCCCCCAATTTGTTTACATTTTTACTTTGCTAATGGTATTTTCTCCATGAGTTTGATTAATAAATTGAATTTTAAACTTCTTTCTCATTTCACTATTTTTCTCAGTCCCAGAAGAATCTCAGAATTTGCACATTTTGCTGATTGATTTCTCAATCATAGTGGCTTTTCCAGAACTTTTCCCCTCATATCAAATCACGAGTTCTTCTTTTTCTCATCCTCATCTACCCCCTGACCCCATGCATGTTTTAATAATTAAATGTGTCATGTGTTTTGCTGAGAAAATGGGGAGGGTGCTAATTATCCATCACTTCCATGAATCTGTGATTTTCTTCTCTCTAAAATTGTTGTGGTTTTAGGTAGGTATCTATGTTCCCTCCCCTTAAATCTGGATGGGCTTGTGACTTCCTTGACAAATAGGTGGAAGGGGTGCGAAGTAAGGGTGGATTTAAAAAAGCCATGAAACTTCCATCTTGTTCATTGAAACATTCCTTCTTGGAGACCTGAGCTGTAGTGTTAGAAATCCTACTACATTGAGGCCACCATCCCTGGACAGCTGATAATAGAGAGGCCAGCCACATTCAGAAGATCTGAGACTATATGGAGGGAGGAAGCCATTTGAGTCATCTCTGCCCAAGCATGTGACATGTGAGTGAAGAAGTCTCCAGATGATTCCAGCTCCCTGCTTTTCAAATCTTCCCAGCTGAGGCTCTAAACACTGTGGAACACAAAGACAAACCATGCTTTCTGAGCCCAGCCCTAATTCCTTATGCACAGAATCTTAAGTATGATAAAAATAATTTTTTTGGGGTGTGGTTTGTTTTGCAGCAATAGGTAACTGGATCATCTGCCTACTACAAACTCATCTTTCAATGAGTAGAGAACATTTCTACACACTCCAACATTTGATATCTCTCTCCATAAATTTCCCTTTTCTTGTCTTCAAATATATGGTAGGGATTATATTGAACCAGCAGATTGCTCTGGGTAGTATGGACATTTTAATATTAACTCTTCCAATCCATGAACATATATATCTTTCCATTTGTTTGTGTCATCTTCACTTTCTTTCATCAATGTCTTATAGTTTTCAGAATACAGGTCTTACACCTCCTTGGTTAAATTTATTTCTAGGTTTTTTATTCTTTTTGATGCAATTATAAATGGTATTATTTTCTTATATAATATTTTTATATTGTTAGATTTGTTTTGCTAGGATTATGTTAAACAATTTATGAATCTATGTGCACAATTGTTATTTATCTGTATTTTTCTTTTTTTTATGAGGTCATTGTCTAGTTTTGATATCAGAGTAATATTGGCTCATACAACGAGTTGGAAATTGTGCTTTCTCTGTTTTCTGAAACAATTTGTCAAAGCTTGTTACTACTTTTTATTTAATATTTGATTGAATTCACCTTTGAAGCATGCAAGCCTCAGCTTTTCTTTGTGGGAAGCTTTTTAATTACTTAATTTTCTTTATTTGTTATATATGTATTCAGACTTTCTATTTCCTCTTGAGTCAGTTTTGCTAATTTTTACTTTTGTAGGAATTTGTCCATCTTGTCAAAATTGTCCAATTTTTTAAAAATGTTGATGATTTTTCTTTTTTTTTTTTTAAAGATTTTATTTATTTATTTGAGAGAGAGAATGAAAGAGCACAAGAGGGAAGAGGGTCAGAGGGAGAAGCAGACCCCCCGCTGAGCAGGGAGACCGATGTGGGACTCGATCCCGGGACTCCAGGACCATGACCCGAGCCGAAGGCAGTCGCCCAACCAACTGAGCCACCCAGGCACCCGATGATTTTTCTTATAATTTTTTAAAATTTATTTCAGTCAGTACTGATGTCTTTCATTGATTGCTGATTTTGGCAATTTAAATAATCATTCTTTTTGTATAATTTGTATGATTTCCATGTGATAACATACAACTTCTTATATAGTATAAGAACTTTCCAACAGTATACTTCTTTTTTTTCTGTTGAGGCTTTTGTACTATATTTCAATTATTTTGCCAATTATTTTTTAAAGAGATTTTACCTAAAAACATTATATTTAGCCAAGTAGCTACCATTTTGGGTGATTGTCATTCTGCATGTAGATGCAGATTCCCATCTGAGATAGTTTCCTTTTGACATGAAGCACTTCCCTTACATTTTTGTTGTGCTTGTCTTCTGGTGACATATTCCTTTAGCTTCTCTAAAATAAGTCTTTCCTTCACCTTTATTTTTTTAAAAATATTTTTGCTGGGTAGAGAATTTTGTAGTTACGTATTTTTCTTTCAGTTCTTTATTATTCTTCTTATTATTATTTACTATTATTATTATAGATTTTATTTATTTATTTGAGAGAGAGAAAGAGAGCACGAGCAGGGAGGAAAGACAGAGGGAGAGGGAGAAGCAGACTCCTGCTGAGCAGGGAGTCCAATGTGGGACTGGATCCCAGGACCCTGAGATCATGACCTGAGGCAAAGGCAGATGCTTAACCAATTGAGCCACTCAGGTGCCCTTTCAGCTTTTTAAAGATGTTGCTCCACTGTCTTTGGGCTTCAATTGTTTCCAGGATTGTATTTGCTGTTATTCTCATTTTTCTTCCTCCAAATGTAATGTTTCCCCTCATTTAACCATTTTTATTTATTTATTTATTTACTTTATTTATTTATTTTTAAAGATTTTATTTTTATTTATTTGACAGAGAGAGAGACAGCCAGAGAGGGAACACAAGCAGGGGGAGCAGGAGAGGGAAAAACAGGCTTCCCACAGAGCAGGGATCCTGATGCGAGGCTCAATCTCAGGACCCTGGGATCATGACCTGAGCTGAAGGCAGATGCTTAATGACTGAGCCACCCAGGCGCCCCTCATTTAACCATTTTTAAAATGGCTTTATCACTGGTTTTAAAGTAAGTTAGTTTTGAAGTACATTGGTATAGTTTTTTGTTATCGTTTGTTTTTGTTTTGTTTTGTCTCTTTTTTCTTTTTTTCATTTTTTCATGTTTCTTGTGATTCGGGTTTATGGAGCATCTTGCTTCTGTGGGTTTATAGCCCTGCTATGTCTTCAAATTCACTAATATATTCTCCTGCAGTATCTATTTGCCATTTATCCAATTCCACATATTTTTTTCTCAGGCATTATAGTTTCTATTCTTACAAATTCGATTTATGTCTTTTTATATCTTCCATATTTCTGTTTAGTATGCTCATTTTTTCTCTAGATTATTGTGCATATGGAATACAGTTGTAATAACTGTTTTTATGCCCTTATCTACTAATTCCATCATCTGTGTCATTTCTGGGTCTGTTTCATTTGATTTTTTTCCCCTTCTTATAAATTGTGTTTCTTTTTTTTTTTTTAAAGGTTTTATTTATTTATTTTAGAGGGGGAGAGAGAGAGAGAGCACACATGAGCAGGGGGAGGGAGAAGCAGACTCCCCACTGAGCACGGAGCCCAATGTGGGGCTCGATCCCAGGACCCCGGGATCATGACCTGAGTCGAAGGCAGACGCTTAATGAATGAGCCACCCAGGTGTCCCATAAATTGTGTTTCTTACTTCTTTTTATGCCAGGGAATGTTTGGTGGGATTCCAGAGATTATTAATTTTACCTTATTGAGGAGTATATTTAAAATATTTTGTTTCTATAAATGTCCTTGAATTATTTTGAGGATGCAATTAAGTTACTTGGAAACTGATTGATCCTTTTCATTCTTACTTTTAAGATTTGACAAACAAGACCAGAGCATGTTTAGCATAGGGCTAATTTTTCAAAACTACTGAGGATAAAACCATTGAATACTCTCTTCGATGATCTATGGATTATGAGGTTTTCTACTCTGACTGAGCAGAATAGGAACAGAAACATTGTGTGCTCTGTGTGAATTTTAGAAATTGTTTCTCCTAACTCTTTCAGGTGGTTCTTTCTATGTTCTTGGATAGCTTCCACAATTAAGTACCATTTAATCAGTACTCAGTACACAGCTGAGTCTTCAAGGGGGACCCTTTTCTGATTTCCAGAGTTTTTACTCTGATTAGTTCTCTTTTATCCTGGTGTCTGCACTGTGAACTTTAACTACCTTGACCTTTCTGGACTCTAAGGTCTACTTTCTCAATGCAAGGAGACTACCTGGCTCCACCTGGGTTCCCCTTTCCTGTGTTGTTGCCTGGAAACATTCAGACATTAAGGTAGAATGATTGTAGGGCTTAACCTCTTTTGTTTCTCATATTAAGGACTGCTATCCTTCATTGCCTTATGTACAAATATCTTTAGAAACATTTTTAAAAATATAATTTATCTAGTGTCTGAGTTGTTTCAGTCATGAGGTCTATCTGGCCCCTTTTTATCCATCTTGGCCAGAAGTGGAAATCTTTCAAAATGTCCTATTCATTTTTATGACCTTTAAGTTCATTTTCTCATTATGCCATTATTCGGTTTTTAATCCTGCAACACAGATCTTTATTTTTTGTCTACCATGTATGAAACACCAGGATAGACCTTGGAAATACAACAGTAAATCAAATAAGCATGCTACCTTGAGGGACTGACAGTCTGAGAGATAGGTATTAAGCACATATGATCATGAGTAAATGAGTGTGAAATAGCAAGCAAGAGGATATCTTGATTTGAATCCTAGCAAGACCACTTACTTCCTGTGTAATTTAGAGCAGGTTACTTAATCTCTTCCAATCTAAATTTTCCTCAGATGAAAATGGAAATTATAATAATATATAAAAGTACACAATATCTTATAGTTTTGTGAGGATTCAATGAGATAAATTTTATAATGTAACAAAGCATGGTGTCTCATGCAAAGTAAATTATTAATAAATATTTACAAAATACTATGAAATGAAATTAAAGAGAAGTATGAGAACATATAGTGAGAGGCCCCCATTTTGATAGAGTATAGATAAGTAGCAAGAATCAAAGTCTGAGAACCCCAAACGGAAGGAAATATTCTGGAAGATAAAATTGGAGACTTTTACTTCTCTTCATTCTCACTAAGAAAATTTTCTTCCAGAACTCCTCTTGGCTCAGAATTTTTTATGGTTTTTGACTTAGCAAGGGTATTTCTTTGTAAATCTTAACTATTCTATTTACATTTCTGAAACAACCATGACATGAAATTATTCACATAGTTAAATATAAGGACCAGCTGAAGGAAAAGAAAATGTCTAACCTTAGAACTTTGAATGATTTGTAAAATGATACTGCCTAATTCTGCTGGAGAAGTCATCAAACTGTACCCTCAGATTCCAGTAGAAAATAAATTTCTTTTCAGAACTTTAGTTAGAGATATCCATTAAGATACCCAACTGGCATGCATATGCACTATCATCCAATTATTTCATGAATACAAGTCACTTTTCAGAGAGCAAGCCTTGATCCTGAAATCAGGGGCTATATCTAAAATTTCTTTATGTCTCTTACAATACTAAATATAGCACTAAATATATTAACTAGAAGCTTTCCTTCAGTATTTTCCTTTAATTGGCACTGCCTTTCCTCACTCACTTTCATTTTCAAATACCCATGTTTGGCTTAAATAGTAATACCTTGAAAAATCTTCCTTTGCCCTAGCTAGACAAGACCTGTACCTCCTCAGAACACTGTGGTACATTCTCTTGTTCCTCTCCATTGGTCTTTACATCTTATCTGGTATTCATGTGTAAGCCTTATCTACTAGACTGCATGCTTAGTCTTCTTTATGCAGGATAATAGTAGTGTTATTTCATGCTTTCTTATTTACAAAGCTTATTCAGACACATCATTTTATTTGATTCTTATAATCTATGGTGTAGCAATTTTATTATCTCTCTCTGAAAATACTATTCAAAATTATTTGTAATTCAAAAAGGCTACCTTCAAACCCAGATACACCTTTATCTAGTAAAGTATACACATGAAGATGTTACCTAGTCTCTCTGAACCTTAGTTTCTTTACTTGTTTAACAAATGATAAATGTGTTTTGTTTAATGTTTGGTCTGTAGTTATACTCAGTAAATTATAGTCATTATTAACAATGGCAACAATAACAGATAAGTATATCAAGCTTGAATTGTCAATACATTTTAGCCCAGCATCTTGTGTTTGCTTCTCTTCCCCCACTCCATAATTCTAAATAAGAGAAATAACCAGAGAAAGTGGAACATATCAAATAATATCCCAATCCTATTTAAATTTGCTATTTGTCTCTGAATGTTTAGTTCAAAATTTATCTATGGTATTTTCTACATGTATTTATCATTTTATACATTAGAAGATTACATAAATATCATTTAGAATGATCAGATTAATTGAATTTACTGTCTTCCTTTGGTGAAGACAGTATTTCTAATGTACTATCAGAAATGCTTGCACTTTGAATTCTTGTCATGGCTCCTTGCCATAAAAATACCACCATCTTAACTAGCCTATATTTTAGATTATAGAATTTGGGAGAAGCCAGCAGACACGTGTATAGGGGTCAAATCCGTCACTGAATTTTTAGTAGCACCATGTGTCTGAGGCCATTCTCTCAGTGTTAATTGTATTTTTCAGAAACAGTGTGTCCTATTGACTTCAACTCCCTATGCTGATGGTGAAGCATAAGTCTCAGCTTGAGCCCAAGGATTTGAGTCTTGAGTCCCTGCTGGTATGTTCCTCATCTGAAAAGCTTCAACACATAAGATGGTTGTGAGATGTGTGATACAAGTTAAAGGAGCTCTCCTTGAGAGGATTTTGTATTTTCAACATTTTTAAGGATCTTCTCAGCTTTATTTACTGAATTTGTAAGACTTTTTTTCTTCAAAAAATTGAAAAGGAACATTTACCTATGCAGACAGTATTGCAGGAGTGTAAATGACCATACTTTAAGAGAGGATATTGTGTATAAAATGACAACATTTTATAAACATAGGTCAGGCCCTTTCATGCCTTTGTTTCAAAATTTTTGACTTGGGGTTCAACTTTAAGAGTTATAAGATGCAGCATACTTTGTAAATTCCAGCTAAGTAAGTTATAATTACAGTCCAGATTCCAATTAGGAAATTTCAGCATTGCTAAGCTGAGGAATGAAGCTTAAAGATACAATTAATATGAGCTTATATTAGAGGCTTTAGTGGAATTAATAAACTCTATAACAATGGATTATTACTCAATCTTGAACACAGACAACAGGCTCTTGCTGTCAATAACCAGCCTAGCAGACTACCTTCTATGTGCTTCTTTTGAATAGTGGTATTTTATTGAATAAAACCCCCTAACCAACGTAATTATAGAGAACTTGGATGATTTTAATGGAAAACAAAGAAAAAAAAGCACTTGGAATCCCACAGAATAAAGTTTCCATTTATCCCTCAAACACGAATAATGCAACACTGATTCTGAAGTATACAATAGGAAAGAATGGATAATGGAAAAGGCAAAAGAGAGTAAGGAAAAAGATGCTTTTCTTAGAAAGACTAAGATGATATAGAGATACAGAGATGTTAAGAAGATAAGAAATAAGAACTAGATTTTGGTTAGAAAGACCATCACAATGTATTGGCTACATCATATACCTGGGCCATTTCTTATCAGTATAGGGATAAATTCGTTGCTACACCGAGGGAACATTAGTGGTTCCACTCAATAACTTATTTTTTGACAAAATTTACCCAGGCAGTTCATTGGCATAAATTCAATCAAAGATCTGTCTTTTTTAAAAGCCCCAGCATCTCAATACTTCTGGCATTAATAAAATTATATTTTATTTACCTCTAAAACTGCCTTTCTCTGTGAATATCACATAACAAATGTAGCAGCCACATTGTTTAGACAGTGTCTTTCTAATTAAATATGGTTATTTTCCACTCTTCCTGTCAAATAACTATTTATGTTGAACTTCTTATTGAATTTCTCTTTCCAGTGCACTGAAGATGGGAGAAGAGGAGGGGGAGGAGGAGGGGGAGGAGGAGGAGGAGGAAGATCATTTACTCCTTAAGAACTGCATTTTGAGGGGCACCTGGGTGGCTCAGTCAGTTAAGTAGCTACCTTTGGCTCAGGTCATGATCTTGGGGTCCTGGGATCCAGCCCTGCCTCAGGCTCCCTGCTCAGCAAGTAGTCTGCTTCTCCCTCTCCCTCTACCTCTGTCCCTGCTCATGCTCTCTCTCTCTCTGAAATAAATAAGTAAAATCCTTATTAAAAAATTGCATTTTGAAAAGTAATTGGGTAAGTATGTGAAAAAAAATGCTATTTACTTATGAATCCTTTGGAAATAAGGCATATAGAAAAAGTAAGCTATAATCAAGCTCTTCTCCCTGCCTCTTCTGTCCATGCCCAGCCACCAGTTGCCCACTCATGCACAACAAATATGGAGTTCAAAAGACCTGGGCCAAGAGTATGCTTCTTGTCCCAGTTTGAGTTACTCCAAAAGTAGAAACTCAGATAAAAGATAGAGTGAAAATGGAAGTGGAAGAAAACATTGATAGGAGTTGGGAAGTAAGATAGAGAAGAGACTTCAGCCAACAAAGGTAAATCTTCAAGTCCTATGTAGGCACCTGACTGAAGGTCAGTCTCAGTGCAGATGACAAGAACTAACACCTGAGGAACACACAAGTCAGTTATCCCACACAAAGGGCTGTTTTAGACTGATAAAACAGAATACCAAGACTGGTGGCTTAAACATTAGAAATTTACTTCTCACAGCTCCGGAGACTGGAGAATCCAATAACAAGGTTCAGGCAGGATCCAGTTTCTGGTGAGAGCTCTCTTCCTAGCTTGCAGTTGGCCTCAGCATCCCCATATGGTCTTTCCTCTGAGCACAAGCTGAGAGAGATCTCTGGAGTCTCTTCCTCTTTTCATTACAACACCAACCCTATTGGATTAGATCCCCACACTTATCACTTCATTTAACCTCTATCACCTCTTCACAGGTTCTGTCTCCAAATATGTCACATTGGAAATTAGGCCTTCAACATATGAATTTTGGAAGGACACAAACATGCAATCTCTTATCACGAGCTGAGAAATTTATATATCATTTCCCATCACTTCTGGCACTTCTGGACTACCACACGGGTCAGCAAGAGAGCTTTAGCAATCGGATAAAGATGTGCACATTCTAGAAGTGGGGTAGGTATACTACAGTGGTAAAGAAGAGGAAATACAAGTGGGGTGCCAAGAGCAGCTGCTTTACTTCCTTAATATTTTCTGAATAGACTGCTATAATTTCCCCAAGTAAATGGACTTAGCCATGCAGTTGAGAACTCAGAAATTCTGAATTCACTTCAAATCACCAATGGAAATGTATAACAAGGATCAGTTTTTACTGAATCAGTTTGTTTTATAATTTTATTTTTCTTAGTATTTGTGTTTTCTTTCTATTGTGTCAAAATGAGACAATAGACATGGACTCTAGAATCAGTTTCACATTTTGATTTCTTTGTGAAAAAATAGGAAATTGTTTTTATTTACCCATATTTTCAAAGTGCATCTTAATTTTAACTGCAATTTTATTGCTTTCTGTACTGAATTTCTTACTTTAAAATAAAAATTATTGTTTTGAGTTCTCTACCTCAGCATCTTGTTCTTAGATAATATGGTCCTTTGCAGTTATTGTTGTTTGGAAATTTTTGTTTTTAAATTCAATAGAAGAAATAAGATAGCAATATAAATTTATTTACTCTCCTTCCTGAGACCACACTATACAGTATATATACGTACACTCCATAAATAGAACATAATAGAACCCAACATAAATAGAAAAGTCAGAGGTCATTAGCAAATTATATATTTCAACAAATTTCTGAATGATAAAATGCAGATGGAAGAGTAGTTATGGACATCATGGGAAACTGGAAAGAAAAGGTTAAATTGCACAGATGAGTTTGCCTCAGACACAGAAGGCAATGGCAACAAGAAGAGGATGACTTTTTTTTTTGAAGGGAATCACTTTTTTTTTTTTTGAAGGGGATCACTTTTTAGTGCAGAATCCCAGAGAGTTTCAGGACTCTCTGGGGGAGTTGATTGGGAAACATAGTTGCATGAAAAAGTTTGGATGGAGTTAGAGATATATTTCCTGGAAATAATGCAGTAAAACAAACAAAATAGAATTAAAACTGACATGGATGTGATCACCAGCTCTGCATGACCCATATTCATACAATCAAAGTCATCTAAGCATTATATTGACATCATATCTTCAGAATCAACCTATAGATGTAGAAAAGAAAGCACACTTACGATGATACAAAAGACAAGTGTTATCAGACCAGAGAGATCAAGAGTTAGAGGTGCAAATTTGGGAAGAGCACTAGAAGTGGAGTGTTGCTGGTAACCTCATTTCAAAGTGGGGAGTGGAATGACTTCTGTGATGACAGTAAGGAGAAAATACATTCTTTAATACAATCCCACAATTTCTTATCTATAATTCCAAAATCCTAAGAGCTCTGAAAATCAGGAGTTTGTTTTCTCTTAAATCAATTGGCTACAAAAATTTACCTGATCTTAACTCATTTGGTAATAAAATATGGTAAAATATGATTAAAATAACATGAGGCTATTTATGAATTTTGTTTATCACATTTGTTGTGGATATCTATACTTTTTGCTGAAGAAATACAGTAAAAGACTTTAATTGTAGGGTCTGCTCCAGACCATGCAAAGGATGTAATAGAATATACAATATCTGTAAAGTAACACTTTTCTTAAATCTGAAAACTGCTGATTTCCAAAATACATACGACCACATAGGGTTTGAATAAGAGGTGATGGCCAGGCACAAAAAAATTAAAGAATTGTATGGGAATAACTAATGCCAAATTTAAGGGGAGGGAAATTTAAGGGGAGAAGAAGGAAAGACCTCAATATATTGACAATACTTTATTTATGAAGCTGGGTAGTGGTCACATATGTATTTTTTATATTAATTTGTAGCCTTTTTTCCATGTAGGTGATAGGTGATAATGATAAAATAGGTGATGGTGATAAAAATGTAGCAAAAAGAAAACTTAAAAATAGTGATATAGCCATATTGGTAGTGCATGGAAAGAAGAGATGAGAAGGTAATTTAAATGTGCCAAGTTTTTTTGGTCATACCAGGAGACAGTAGACAATAAATATCTTTTCATAAACCAAAGAGTAGTTGTACATGCATATTATTTAGAGATATGGAGGTAAATAATAACAACAAAATTAAATAAAAGTCATTGCCTTTAGAAATTAGGATTGGGAATGGGTGAGCAGTGTTGCTTTTAACCATGCCTGTGTATTACTTTGACAGTAACTTTAAAATCAAAGAACATTGGTGCATTTCAAAGAGATCACATGGATGAAAAACTTTAGTTTTTGTTGTTTTTGTAAAACACAATTCTGCTCTTTTATAATAAAATGGAATTTATTAGAGAGTCATCATGATTTAAGGAAAATTATTATTGTAGGAATAAAACGTAATGAATATGAAATTGCTATATAACCTGTGCATCCATATATATATACACACATAGAAAATAATATATCTACAAACAAAAGACAAAGTGCTCCCATTTAATAAATAGAAACTCCTTCAATGTATACTTTAATATTTTCTATGAAACTTAGATACATACCCCTAAATATTACTACAAACATACATATACAAATATTACCATAAAGCTTGTTGGTGATGGATACATCTTTCTGATTGTTATTCTTGGTGTCCTTTTCCTTCATCATCAGGAATCATCAAGCTTCTTCCAAATCAACACTTCCAGGGTTTGTTGCTCTCTCACTCAAAAATCCTTCTGAAATTATCACTAATTTGACATTTATATTTCAGGAACCCTCTACTTTATAATTTCAGAAAGAATTTATAAACAAAATTAGCTATCATACCATTCTGCATTGTCCCTCTCACACATCCTGGTATTTTCCTCCTTTATGCCTTGCTACTTAAATGTATTGACCTGGACTATCTATTTCCTTCCATTCTGGTTATCCAAAAACTCCAAGGCCCAGGTCAGATGCCATTTTGCTCACAATGCCTTTCTAGACCACACTAAAAAATTTGTTTGGAGGTCTGTTCAAATTTAAAATGAGAGAAGAAAATTTGATTTGGTCTCTGAGGTCCATGCCGGGGAGTACTCCCAATTACATAAGTGTCAGAGGACAGTTAAGAGGTATCATTTATTGGCTCATTCATTCATTCTTTCATTCAGTCAACAAATATCTCAGAGCAACTATTATGTGCTAGGAGTAAAACAATTTCACTTTCCCGGTTTCTACTAGGAAAAGTAGAAAATGCTTCATGGTGGAAACAGCCGAACATTATTACTAGGATCAGATTCTAGAGCCATAAAAATAGTAAATATTTTAGTTTTTTTAAAAAAAGAGTTTATTTATTTATTGAGAGGGAGTGTGTGAGCATGAGGGGGAGAGGGGGAAAGTGAGAGGGAAAGGGGGAAGCAGACTTCCCACTGAGCAGAGAGCCTGACATGCGGCTCCACACCAGGACCCATGAGATCATGACCTGAGCTGAAGGTAGCTGCTTAACCGACTGAGCCACCCAGGTGCCCCATAAATATTTTAGTTTTAACTAAAATTAAATTTTAGTTTTAGCTAAACATCTTTTAACTATGATGTAACAGAAGATGAGATGCAGTGCATTGAAACTAAGGACTGCAGATCTCAGAAAAAGGAAGACAGTGCTGCATTTGGACCATGGGGCATAGACTTGATCTTTTCTAATCAATTCTTTCCTTGTCTGGAGAATTTTTTGTTTTATATGAAAACTATCCTCTTAAATTTTTCAGTGTATAATATAGTATTGTTAAATATAGGCACAATATTGTATAGCAAATCTCTAGAATTTAATCATCTTGCATAACTGAACCTTTACACCCATTGAATACGTTCTGAGCTTGAGCAAAAGTTTATGGCATCAAAAAGGTTAATTATTAAAAACAAATAACAGTTTTAGTGTTCCAGAAATATTTCAGTAATCACATTCAGTATTAATTATGAATGTCATAGAAATACACATTTATTTTTTTACCTATGAATTATACAATGGCTAGTAATATCTTGGTTATCTCTGTATCTCTCATAGTATTTGCCTGGGAACATTACACTATACATGTTAGATGCTCAGTGAATTCCTTTCCTAATAGAAGGAGAAAAAGGAAGTAAAATATTCCTCTTCTGTATCTTGACTTCCAAACCTGACTCTTCTATACAGTGACATTCTAAACCTGACTCTAATTCCTATAATCACTCATTAAAACAGGAATACTGATAAAGATAATTTGAAGTTATTATAAATAATTTTAAAATAATCTAATTAAGAGATAGGTCTTTTTTGTAGGGAGGGGATAGCCACTCTAATTCAGTGTTCTCTTTCCCTCTGTGAATAATTTAAGCATTTGACTTTTCTCTTCAATATTTAAAGAATGACAACAATGTTCTGATTCTTTAATGTAAGTAAGTTTAAACAAATTAGTGGCTCTATTTTCATGACTAAGAAACAAAAGACTACTTATAAGCATATTCCTTGCTTTAGTTCATCTTTGTAAATGCCTTAATTTTAACCCCATGAATACAGAATATATCAAATCTTAACACTGGTCTTCACATTACCATATATAGATAGATAATAGATGAATAGATAGATGATAGGTAGGTAGATCGATATACATAGATACATAGATAGATAATAGATAGATACATAGATGGAGGGAAGGAAGGAAGGAAGGAAGGAAGGAAGGAAGGAAGGAAGGAAGGAACTAATGGCCATCATTCAATCACCCTACCATTTCCATGGTTCCTTATTTAAATATTAGTACTTAATTGTTCCCATGTCTCGGCCTTCCTTGAGTGTTTTCAAACAATTCTTAAAGTATTTTGCTTTTTTCCTCCCCTATTTTGCTATTTCATCCACAGGATGTTATTTAACCCTAATTTTCTCCTGGTTATGTATCAGAGCACTCAACTTTTGAGTAAATCCATTTCCTTTTATAATATAGCTAATCTAGAGCAATTTCTCTTTTTTTCCCAAATTTTAAGATCTCAATGCCTACATATCTGATTTTTAAGGAACACTTGAAATGATTATTTTAATGCAAGAAGCTATATAAAGGAAAATCTCATGATAATTATATATCTATAACTATGTGTTAAATTTACTCCTACACGTACAGTTCTATATCATTATCGAAGTATACAAAGTGCAGACAGATTATCATGTAGCATCTGATGACTGCCCTTATGCTGCAAACTGTGTTTTCAAGAAATAATTTCCTGCCACATTCCTGACTGTATTTGCAGCCTGAGTTGATCCTGTTCCCTGCTGTTCTCTGATCTGCCCCTGGGTTACGAACAGCCCCAACAGACAGACTGGCTCATGCTACCTGCTGCTCAGACACAGATTAACTCACTACCAGCCATATGGACTAGGGACTTCATAAATTCCTCTCCTTTTGCTTTTGGCTCTTAGGAAAGTTAATGGACAGTTTTCTGGTGGAGAGAAAAACAACCTGGTGGCGTGCAGGCTGGGCAGTAATCACCTGCACCCGACACAACTGGCACGTCCATCTGCCTTTCGGCAGCTATTTGTGTGAAGGGAACAGATTACTGCTTTAGGTGCTACTCCCGCCCTGTTGGCTGAGGCCATTTGCCTTAATTAGAAAGTCAGATGATTAAACACCTAATTCATATTTATATTATTTACAATCATTACTGACTGCATATATTGTTAAAAAGGGTCTCAAAATGTTTCTAGAGTTAAAAGAAATATAAATTATTTTGATCTACTGGCAAGTATATTCAAACACGCTTATTTTGAAATGTAAATATAAGTTTCTAACAAACAATGTAATGAAGTGATAAGATGACGGTCTCTAAGTTTCCTGGTCTGGGTTCATCGTGACTTAGTTTCCTTTCTATGCCTTAATCCCCTCTGAAATATCTGAGTGGGTGAAAGTAAACTGTAATAAAGCATAATCATGAAACCTCGTCATTTAAGCATAAAATACCATTGTTAAATATTGGCTTTTTGGAACTCAAAAACAAAGGTTACCAAGGAATCTATTCTAAATCTCAAAAATATTAAGTAATTTTCACTAGCAAGAGATTAATAACATGATCATAATGTTAATAAATCTAGGTGGTTTGTATTGCATCAATCTTCAACTGATCTTGATCTCTGTTCCCCCAAATTAGCCTTTTGTTGGTTTTACAGAAAGAATAATAGAAATCAAATAACTGGCTTTAGAATTAATAACCAATTAAAAATCTTTTATTTCATAAAAAATTTTTTCCTCATGTAGAGGTATAACTTTCTCAATCTTTTAATGACATAATATGCTATAAACTAAGATATTTAATATTTAGTATTTTGTGAAGGTGATAATTTGGAAGTGATATAAATAAGTTATTTCTAATAGTTATTGTTCCTTCATTAAATTTCTCTTTTACACTCAAGAATTCCTTGAATGAATTAAAAAAAACGAATATTCTGTTAAGTTATTAAAATAATCTGTCAGCTTGAATGCTTTTTACATGAACATATGATATATAAAACTGTTTTTAATTATTTTTTTCTTATGTTTTATTTTATCTTTTATTTGCTGGCAATTAAGGCTTTGTGGAAGTAACATTAATTTAATTTGATACTGATTTTCATGAGCAAAACCAATATTATAATATCAAAACATTATTATAATTTTATTTGTTATATAATACATATGGTTTTACCTATGTTATATGTTGTATGATGTTTGTTAAATTATATGCATGCTGTGTGTGTGTGTGTGTGTGTGTGTGTGTGTGTGTGTAACACTGCATTTTTGGCCAGGTACACAGTACTTTAAAAAGACTGGTATGTACTCAAAATCAGTCATGCATTGTGTCTAATGAAAATTTTGCTATTCTCTCTACTCTTTATTTTTAAATATTTAATAGATGGGAAGCACATCTTAATTGACTTTGTGTACCACTGTCTATCAGAACCTCAGATTATTAATTACAATATAAATCTTTAATTGTTGAATGATTGAATGGGAGCAACCAAGAATAAAGGACACTTTAGGGTCATCTTATTATAATATGAGGAGTTATTACACTTTCCTAGTACATTAGAATTTAGAACAAGTGAATAAATTAGTGAGAATAAATGAACTGAAAATACTTATTAAAGACTAACTGTGGCAAATTTTTTGAACAGTAATCCAAGCTAAAATTTATTGGGTCCAGTATTTATTTTAAACTATACCTGATATTTTCACTAAATTGCAGGAAGAAACCATTGGTTAAACTTTGACATTGACCACTGACTATATTATTTTAAGAAATATTGATATTCAAAAATAATCTACAACTTTTCTCTCTCTTTGAAAAGGCAAGCACAGGCCCCAAATGGCATCACTTAAGCAAGTTGTCAAATCTGGACTTGGTATCTAACCTAAATGCAGTTTCAACCTCCTGCAAAAATGTAGTCTCAACTAGTCAGTCAGGAATTTTCTGATAAGCATCAATGAGGTCATCTATCACATGGGCCCTCTCCATCACCCAAAGGAAGACGAGGTAATCTGCATAAAAAGAGCCCTGCTCTTTCCTAGAAGGGAAGGTGACCTTGCCTGAAGCAACCATTTGTTTCTTTTGCTCATAACTTCTTGCCCCACCTTCCTGCCCACAAAAACCTTCCATTTTGTACAGTTCCTTGGAGCTCCCCTCTACTTGCTGGGTGGGATGTTTCCCAATTCGTGAGTTGCTTAATAAAAACCAATTACATATATATATATATACTTAAAATTGTAAATATACATATAATCTCCTACTGGCTCTAATTCTCTGGAGAATCCTGACTCATGTGAGCTTATAATTACCCCAAAGTTGGAATGACCAGCAACGTGTTAATTCTGAGAAAAGCTGAGTGAGCTTTTTAAGAATTCAGTTTTTGTTTGGTTTGGTTTTTTTTAAAGATTTTATTTATTTATTTGTCAGAGAGAGAGAGAGCACAAGCAGGATGAGCGACAGGCAGAGGGAGAAGCAGACTCCCCGCCGAGCAAGAAGCCCAGTGTGAGACTCCATCCCAGGACCCTGGGATCATAACCTAAGCGGAAGGCAGATGCTTAACCGACTGAGCCACCCAGACGTCCCTGTTTTCTATCTAAAAATTGTTAGTGATGGGGTGCCTGGTTGGTACAGTTTGTTAAGCGTTGGACTCCTGGTTTCTAGTCAGGTGATCTCAGGGTCCTGAGATCAAGTCCCTGCTTCCGGTTCTGCGCACAGCGTGCAGTCTGCTTAACACTCTCTCTGCCCCTCCCATTCTTGCTCTCTCTCTCTCTCTCAAATTAAATAAATAAATCTTTTAAAAAATTAAAAAATAAAAATAAAAATTGTTAGTGATCTACTGCTTAAACTTGGCCGTTGTCTATTGGTTCTCAAGTTATATTTACTTTGGTTTATTAACTAACACTTTAGGTCAAAAAACACTGCATTTTCTGGTTTAAATGAGAAGCTCAGATCACTTTCTGTTTGGAAACCTTTCGTCACTTTCCAGGAGATTTTTCCTACAGCAGTCATCACCTTCTCACTTTTGCAAGCAGCTTGCTCCTTAGCTGGTTACCCTAACAGCTTGCCCTGGAGCGCACTATTACAAGCTTCATAAACAGTCTCACCTGCATCTTCTGTGCCTCTTTGTGCATGGACTTTCACGAAATTACTACCAAGGAATTTGTGGTAGCCCAAAGCTGGACCTCATTCTTGTGTGGCAAAGGAAAAAGCCAGGTAACAAAAATAGAGGATTTGAGTGTTTGTTCTTAATAAGTACTAAGCAAAAAAAGGTACTCTGAAATATTCAATAGTGGTGTGTGAACGAAGTCATAAAAAGTTAAATGTTTTTATTTGGCCAAATAAAGAATCCTATTTCAGCCCATCTTTGTTGTGATAGAGCTCTTAAGTAAATAAATCCTTAACTTGAACTTCAAACATTTTATGTGGGAAGCTATGGATGGAAGGAGGGAAGACAGATCACATAAAATTATGTAATACAAGACTTTCATGATTTTTTTTTATTCTTATGTTAATCCCCATACATTACATCATTAGTTTTTGATGTAGTGTTCCATGATTCATTGTTTGTGCATAACACCCAGTGCTCCATGCAGAATGTGCCCTCCTCAATACCCACCACCAGGCTAACCCATCCTCCCACCCCCCTCCCCTCTAGAACCCTCAGTTTGTTTTTCAGAGTCCATCGTCTCTCATGATTCGTCTACCCCTCCGATTTCCCCCTTTCATGATTAAAGAAAACACTATAATGAAAGGCTTTCACTAGTCAGCTCAGCTTGGGGTACTGGATGGGTTGGTGGTGTCCATGGACAGATGGGGCACTTGCTACTGGGGTCTCTAGTATAGGTGAGGTTACTGACTGTGCTCTGAAGTCAGGAGGGGTGTTCCTGACTGGGCTTCACATTCAAGCAGGGCTGTTGGCTGTGTCCTGTGGTCAGGTGGAGTCACTAGCTGGGGACTACATTCACCTCTAGTCACATCTTGATCACAGGCTGTGTTCCCTCATAGGGTAGTATACCAGCCGGACTCTGCTATTGGGTGGGGGCTGTGGGCTGAGCTCCACAATTGCTCCTGGTCAGATGGGGTCTCCCGCAGTGCTGCTGGCTGGACTCTGTGTTGAGAAATTGGGTGGAGCCACAGGCTGGCCTTCATGATTAAGTAGATCTCTCACTGTGTGTCACTTTTGGGTAAGGTCATTGGCTAGGCTTTCCGGTATAGAGGGGCCTTCAGCTCCGTCTTGCAGTTGGGTGGAGCTAGAGACTGTGCTGTGCATTCCCAAAGGCCACTACCTAGGCTCTCTCAATGGGTGGAGCTGCAGGTTATGCTTCACGATTGGTGGAGTCACTGGCTGGGTTCCTCAACTGGGAGAGACAATAGGCTTTGTTCAGCAACCAAGCAAGACCATAGCCTGGCTTCTGATACAGAGCAGTACCCTAGGCTGGGCTCTGAGGCTACCCAGGGTCACTATTCAAGCTGTTTGGTTATGCAGGCTAGAGGCTATATTTAACAGTTGGGTAAGGCTGCTGGCTTGGCTTTTTGCCCAACTGGGGCTTTAGGATGGGTCCTGTGGCTGCCTGTGTTCTCTGGCCAGGCTTCCTGGTTGGGAAGGACTAAAGACTATACTGGACAGTTGAATGAGGCTGCAAATTTGCTTCCTTACCCAGGTGAGCCATAGTACAAGCTCCATGGTTAATACAGCTTGTTGGCTGAAGACCCAAATAAGACAGTACTATCAATCCTGCTGCCTGGTCAGATTGGACCACCATTTTGACTCTGTAGATGGGCAGATTCACTCTTTGGAACTGCTGCTATAAGAAGGAATGAATTGGGCCAAGATATGAGCCCTGGTTGTTATAATCCCATCCCCCTTCTCCATCTCTATCTGCTCTCCACAGGTCAAACCCCACAGATTCCCCCAGTGATCCACATGGGGCAAGACCTGATTGGGCTTCCTGGGAAGCATCCCACAATGCTGGGGCAGCCGGATGTCCACTTTGAGCTCTCTTTTCCCTTTGGATAAACCATAGTTTTAGGAGGGGTTTCTTGATGCAGTGCTATGCTGGCCTGGTGGGGGGGAGTGATATGATCAGAGTATAGCCACTTCTCTTACCCTTCTAATATGGTCCTTCTCTGTCCCTGTGTCCCAAGGAATGCTTCAGCTTCTTCTCCAGTTTCTGGGATCTTGACAGTGGTGTCTTATCTATAAGCGGTTGCTAGTTAGTCTTAGAGGGACTGAAGTCAGGAAAGACGTATGTTGTCATCTTGATGATGTCACCCATCTCCCTGGAATTTATATATGAATAATCATTTATATGAAACATTATGGTTTCACAGGGCTGTTTTCTAAAGAGGGACTATGAAAAATGAATAATAGGTAGCCTGGGTGTTGCTTCCTTGCTATTGATCTCCACATTGAACTAGATACTGATGAAGTAGGGTGAGACATTGTTTGGATTGAAGATGCCCTCCTATCACTGAATATGGCACTGATTTCAGGAACAAGAAAAGTGTCTACAATTCTATCTTGAGTGAGATTGACACCCCAAGAGGTAAATAGTGGTGAAACATGGATCAATATTTAGTTATTTCTGGATGGGTTGCTAACCAACAAAGAAGTTCCTTAATTTTACTTTATTAGAAAGTTCTTCAGTTTTTATTTAAACTTCTCCATGCAATTATCAACGAATAATGCAGAATTCATTCTTTTCAAGTCCACATTAAACATTCATCAAGATAGATAAAACAAATAAACAAAACAAACAAAAAACAGAAAAAATCAATACATTTAAAAGGGTATGTTCTCCAATCAAAATTCCATTAGTTTAGAATCAACAAAAGAAAAATATTTTTTAAAAAATCTCCTAACTTTAGAAATTAGAAAATACAACATTTAGAACTGAATGAAAATGAAAATAACCTAGCAAAAAAAAGGTAGAAAACCAATGATCCAAGCTTCCACCTAAGTAGTTAGATGAAGACCTAACTAAACTGAAAGTAAGTAGAAGAAGAAAAAATAGTAAAGATAATAGTAGAAATTATTCAAATAGAACCTGGAAAAAAATAGAAAAAATCAATCAAATAAAATCTGGTTTGTTTTTAAAGAGATATGAAATTGACATATTTTTAGGGAGACTGATAAGGAAAATAGAGAAGCTCAGGTTACCAATAGTAGGAGTGACTGATGTATGTCACTATAGATCCTCAGACATGAGGATAGCAAGAGAACATTATGAACATCTTTATGTCAATAGACTTGACAACTGCAATGAACTGAATATTTGTATCCCCCCAAATTCGTATGATGAAATCCTCCTTCCCCAATGTGATGATATTAGGAAGTCTGTCCTTTAGGTGGTAGTCAGGTCATGAAGGTCGAGCCCTTATGAATGGAATTATTGCCTTTATAAGAGAGATTCCAGAGAGCTCTTACCCTCTTTTTCCATCATGTGAGGTAAGAAGACCATATTCTGCAACCCTGAAGAGGGCTCTCACTGGAACCCAAACATGCCGGCACTCTGATCTCAGATTTCCAGCCTCTAGAACTGTGAGAAATAAGTGTATGTGTTTATAAACCATCTAGGCTGGGGCAATTTGTCATAGTAACCTGACTTGACTAAGACAACAACTTAAATGAAATAGACAAATTCCTCGAATATATATATAACATAAAAAGGTTTAGAAAGCCTATGTAGTACAACTCAAAGAAACTGGGTTCCTAATAAAAAATATATTTCAGACCCAATGGCATCATTGGTGAATTCTATTAATCTTTTAAGGTAGCAATAATACAAATCCTTCACAAATTCCTTCAGAAAATGAAGGAGGAATGGAAATTTCCCAAGTCATCTTATGATACCAAAATGAGACAAAAACATTACCAGAAAAGAAAACTACAAACTGATATCCTAGAATAAATAAATAGGATAAGTGAGATTTAACCTAAAAATGTAGACTTGGTTTAACATTCAGAAATAAATCAATGCTATTTAAATATTGACAGAAAAAAGGGAGAAAAAACATAGGATCATCTCAATATATGCAAGTGTACTCTCATATTTCCAGTGGAACTGCTAAATTATAAAACAAGTTTGGAAAATAGTTTGGTAATTACTTATTAAGTTAGAAATATACATGCTGGGAAAAAAAAAGAAATATACATACTGGGGCATGCCTGGGTGGCTCAGTTGGTTAAGTGTCCAACTCTTGATTTTGGCTCAGGTCATGATCTCAGGGTCATGAGATGAGCCCTGCATCAAGCTCTGCACTGGGTGTGGGGCCTGCTTGGGATTCTCTCTTTTCCTTTCCCTCTGCCCCTCCCCCACCCCCTGCAGGCATGTGCATGCACACGTGTGTGCTCTCTCTCTCTCTAGAAAAGCAAAAAAAAAAAAAAAAAAAAAAATACACATACTATATGACCTAGCAATTCCATTCCTCGGCTTTTACCCAAGGAAAAACTTTTAATAAGTTCCCTCAAAGACCTATACATAAATGTACATGGCAGCTTTATTTAATAACCAAAATTGGAAATGACCAAGTATTAGAAGCCAAGTGAACACCTAAGTAAATTGTAGTATATACATAAGGGAATAGTATTCACCAGTGAAAATAAATAAACAATGAACTATTACTGCATGGAACCACATGCATGAATCACAAAACATTATGCTGAGAAAAATAGCCAGGCACAGAGTATATACTGGATAATTCTATTCATATGTAATTCTAGAAAAGACAAAACTAATCTATTGTGATAAAAAATAGATCAATGGTTATTTTGGGTTTGGAGTGAGGGTGGATTGAAGGCAAAGCAGCATGAAAAAACTGTTTAGGATCTTGCTTGTGATGACATTTACACCAAAGATGCCTATATTTGCCCAAACACATCAAACTGTACCCTTAAAATGGTTCTTTTTAAATTTTATCTTAATAAAATTTATTTTAAAGAACAGCAACCACTAGAAAGCTTTTTGAGGATTTCTGGTGTCCAAAGCTGCATGGTCAAGGTTGTACGTGGCTCCTCCCCTTCCACAGTATAATAAAGCTCTTCTCATTCAGGTGCCAAACAGCCCAGCTAGTTCTCCACCCAGGCAGCTGAGCTCTTAATGAAACAGAGGCTAAAAGGTGAGCCCAAACTGCCCCACAACTGCTTACTCTGGAAAAAAAGGCACCAATATCCCTCCAGAAGTAATCCTCTTAAAGATGTAAATTCACAGGAAACATTTTTTACAGAGTCCCTTCACTGCTCAGGCATTCTTGTAGTGTCTACTTTTTTTCTTATTCTGAGGTTTTGTTTTGTTTTTAATCCTTCTCAGTATGATGATAGACTTATAGGCTGGTAGGGCGGGAAAGTAGCTAGATTAATGAATTAGTTCATTCAATACTTAACAAACTTTATCAAGCCTGGAACACTGTGTGGTCAAAGAGTAGTAAATGGACAAATGAGGCTCCTAAGAGATGAAAAAAATGCAAATTGGAAGTAGACCTGGTTCCCTATCTTAATATCACTCTTTCTTATTTAACTCTCTTTAAACCAACTTGCAAAGAATAGTGACCTGGGAAAGAAAAGATTCTTTGTAAAGCATCAGTGGTCAAGTGAGAATATTTGCACTAAGAAGTGGTAATTTGGGCCATGTCAGAATTGGTGAAGTAGAAAGACAACAAGTGTTTCATGGTATAACAAACCAGAGTTTTGTGGAGGAGGAAAAATAATTTTTCCTCTACCCTTCTAGGTTCTTGGCTGAAACCCCTCTGTAATAAAAGATTAACAGGAGAAAAACAGAAGTTTAATAACATGTATACATGGGAGATACCCAGGAAAACTGAGTAACTTCCAGAAATGGCCTAAGGCACACCTTAAATAACATCTCCTGCTAGGGACAAAGAAGACGCTAGAGGTGGGTAGTCAGTTATGGGAGGTTACCAAGAAAAGCACAGTAACAAGGGTTAGGTTGTTATGAAGATTGAAGACCTTGTCTTCTTCATTGATAAGTTTCTAGAGATTTAGAATCACCCTTCTCTTCCTGGTACAAAGATGGACACACCCTCCTTTTTATTTTTATTTATTTATTTATTAAGATGTTATTTATTTATTTGACACAGAGAGAGAGCACAAGCAGGGGGAGCAGCAGAGGCAGAGTGAGAAGCAGGCTCCCCACTGAGTAGGGAACCCCATACGTGACTCAATCCCAGGACCCTGAGATCATGACCTGAGCTGAGGGTAGATGCTTAACTGACTGAGCCACCCAGGTGCCCTGAGACACCCTCCTTTTTAAACACAAATGTCTACATCATGATATACTGGGCCATGGGACAGTTTTGTCTATTTATCCCACAGTTTTTCATTTGCAAAAAAACTCTATTTCAGGAGCTGCACCAAGGAATATCTTCTCCACCTGGACAGAATTTAAGCTTTGAACTAAGGCTGTAAAAGCATTAGTGGGGGAAGTGAGGATCTTGAGGAGGCATATGTTTATCTTTCATGTGAGATAAATGTTAACAATTTGTAACCAGAGGGTAGATTGTAGTCCACAAATTTGCATCCACAAAATTGTGTCTACAAATTATTTGATATTGCTCCTTTCAAAGGGTAAATTTCAACCTGTTCCTCTTGAGTATCAGCTGGATTTAATGACTCATTTCTTACTAATAGCATGTGGCAGAAGTGCTGGTGTGTAAGCTAGATCATTAAAGACATTGTGAAGTCAGCTTCTCTCTTGGATGGCTCACTCTGGGGGAAGTCAGCTATCATATTATGAGCACTCAGACTGCCCTATGGGGCTGGCTTTGTGGTGAACTGAGGCCTCTGGCCAACAGCCAGCAAGAAAGTGAGACATATTTTTCACAGTCACATGAATGAGCATTGAAATGGATCCTGTAGCCCTAGTCAAATCTTCAGATACTTACAATAGTGGCTGACATCCATTTTGCAACCTCACAAGAGACCTCTTGCCAAAAAGCACTTCCAAATTCCTGACTCACAGAAACTATGATATAGTAAATGTTTGTTGTTTTAATCCATTAAGTTTTGGGGCAATTTGTTATGCAGTGGTAGATAAATAATAATATCATTCATAACCTAGAAAAGTGATGTTTTAGTTTAATAGTGGTGCAAAGTTTGGGGAGTTTATAATTGGCAACAGGAAGCAAGGAGTACTAATATTCTTTCAGTACCAAACTTTTATGCAAATTAAGTAAAATGTGTGAGTAAACAAAAAGCCATATTTTCCAATTTGAATTATTATTGAATTCATATCCATCTGACACTCAAAATTGTTTGAACTTCTTCAACACAATCATGGAAAATCAAGGGTTTAAAGTCAGGTATCATATATCCAATTAACAAATCATAAAAATGCCACAGGTCTTGAAGATATTTTGGGGCAGCAGAGAATTTATCTTCTATATATTTAATTAAATGGGAGACTTTGAATTTTCAATTACTATCTTAATATTCACTTCCAATGAGAGATTTCTCCCTTTTCAGCATGATTTTGAAATGCCACAAATTAAAGCAAAATGTTGAAATCTTTGACTCTCAGAATTTATGCACCACCAACATCTAAAAAACTTATCCAATTAAAAAGAATAAAGAAGTGATAATAAATTGTGAAACAGAAGGATTATATGGGAAAAAAGTAAGAACCTTTTAATGAAATTATTAAGCACCTGAAATGACTTTTATATGATTAATCCTTAATTACTGAGAGCAGAAGAAAAGAAAAACATTTAAATATTTTTCTTGTTAGAAAAGGAAAGATAAGACCTTTATCGTAAGAAATGTGTTTTTCTTAAAACCAAATACAAACTAGGATGTACCTAAGGATCTGTTGTATATGGGACAGAATGAGTAGTGGCTTTTTTGTCCTATGCAACATCTAGATCAAAAGAATAATTCTGATCCAGACCATCTGTACAGGCTGAAGGAGCAATGATAAATGATAAAGTGGTAGAGACAGTTTTTTTCCCTAGGGATTGAGATCAAGGGGCCTGAACAGTTAAATTCCAATTCTAATTGTTTTACAGTATAGGAATGGAACTTGGAGTCTACAAGCATATTAGCATAGCCATTTGTTCATCTGCCTGAAATATCAGACGTCTTATGAAAACCTTTGCAAGTGCCGTATTGGCTGTCAGTTCACAGCAGAATTATCCATTACGTGATTGTTGGTCCATATGATTGCCTTCAGTGGAAGTTTGAATCTGTGAATTTGAGGGAAGTAAAATTATTACTCTCTCTCTTTTTTTAAAGAAAGATTTCTTATTTATTTGAGAGAGAGTGAGAGTGTGCACACGTGGGAGGGACAGAGGGAGAGAGAGAATCTCAAGCAGACTCCACACTGAGAACAGAGCCTGAAATGGGGCATGATCTCACAACCCTGAGATCACAACCTGAGCTGAAACCAAGAGTCAGTCACTTAACTGACTGTACCACCCAGGCATCCCTATCACTCTCTTTTGGATTTTAAGAGAAAGCTTTATATTCTCACACAGCAGTGAAATGGTTCTCTCGGTTTTCATTACTCAGTGATGCCATAATGATCTTTTAAAATACTTTAGACCATAGGAATTATATTTAACCATATCTTGGCATATATGACCTGTGTATGTGTGTGTGCGTGTGTGCACGTGTACATGTACTTGTGTTTATGGGTGTGTGTCTGTATTCCAGAGTCAGCTAACATGTTATTCCATCTTTTGAAGCTAAAGCCCAGAATATAATTTTCCCCTCGTGATTATTCAATACAGAGTATAGATTTGGGAAAAAGAAAACTGTGAAGAATGGATAACTTATTAGCAAATCAAAATATGTGGAGAGAAACATGCACTCCCTCCCTAGCCTCTATGGCTCGTAGCCCTAGAGAACAAGACATGGGTCCTCCAATAACAGTTTACAAGAGACTCCTCCTACTCAGCTTCTCTTCTAAACTACACACATACAGACACACATGTATAAGCATGGTATCCAAGAGTTACCACTTATTAAATGCCTTTTATATGCAGACACGGTCCTAATAGTTTACTGTGTATTTATTCATTTTATGCTTATAACATTCCCATGAGGAAGATATTATTATCTGCATTTTTACCTATGAGGATATTATTATCTGCATTTTTACCTATGAAAGTTAAGTCACTTATCCACAGTCATTATAGCTAGAGAGTGAGAGTCAGCCTTTTTTCATCTTTAACCCACACTTTTATCTACTACATCATATTGCATACTTTTTGTAGTATGTGCTATACTTTGTACCATAATGATATTTTATATTCTTTCTTCATAATTTAAAACAGCAAGTGAATCTGGGGAAATAGTCATAATAGGCTACCAAGATTATGTCCAGTTTGAGTCCAGTTTTCAAAAACACACATATATACACACATAAAAATTTCATGTCTATATAACTAAGTGTTACCCAGCTTTATCATCCTTTGCCCATGATCATTTTCAATGATAAAAACTTCTGACCCCGGGAAATGTGTTTAGGTTATTTACAAACATACCCTTTACACCTTTGTTTTTAAAGACCAGATGTTAGGGGCACCTGGATTGTGCAGTCGGTTAAGCGTCGAACTCTTGGTTTTGGCTCAGGTCATGATCTCAGGAACATGACATCAAGCCCCACATTGGGCTCTGTGTTCAGCACAGAGTATGTTTAAGTTTCTCTCTCCCTTTGCCCCTGCTCCCTTCTCACTCTCTCTCTCTCTCCCTTTAAAATTAATCAATCGATCGATCTTTAAAAGACCAGATGTTAAAGGTAGCTAAATTTGCACATAAAGTCAGTTGGAAAAGCAAAACACACTGAATCAGACTTAACTCTAGGTTTTATCTAGGACTCTATGACTGAACAGACACATAACTGGGGTTTGGGGATGGAGAGGGGCTGTTCCACACTGACTGTGCTTATCTTGTACTAGCACTTCAAGTTTCTTAAGCATTTGTAATAAATTTAATATATTATATTGGGAAAGAGGGATTTGTTTTCCAAGAGTAAAGCAGACACCTGTCTTGACAGTATCACAGTACATAAGTTTGCATGGTGCAATGAATAAAGCCTGAGTCTTCATACCATCGAACTTGAATTTAGACAATCACCATCCTGCTTCTAAGTCATGTAAACTGGACCAAGTCTCATCAATAATTTTATCTTGGTTTCTGCATCTCCATCAGGATCAAAGCTTCTGATAATATTTGTGTAATATATGAAATTTAGCTTCATCCCCATACAGGAAATAGCAATTTATTACTGATTTATCTTTTGCAAAGTTTAAGGATGACAAATTTAATTTTCTTGAAGTAAATTTTTATTTTCCATCATATTATTAGGCCATTATCTTGGATGAAACAATTTTCAATTCAAATAGGAAAAATCTCTACTTGTCCAAATACCTTGGTGCTTAAGTTATTTCCCTGAGGCAAGAGAAGTTATTTACTGAAATATAAACAGTCAGCAGATTTTAGTAATATATTGTGAATCCAAGAAAAAAAATTGGATTAGAAGGCCTTAAGGCAGTTTTAATTAAACAGAGTAGGGACACCTTCAGAAACCCAAAGTCAGTGTTATGCTCCCCTTAGACTTCATCTGGTAGAGTCTTGATTCTAAGAAGATAAAATAAGGCTAGAGATATAAAACACCAGCAGTATCCAATCTAGGGAGCCCCCTCCAGGAAGGCAGAACTTTATATATGGGTCATCATATAGACCCATCATTCCATCAGATGATGGAATGAGGAGAAATCAATCTGTAGCAGTTGGCAGGACTCTGGCACATACTGAGAAGCTCAGGATATAGGTATAAAATTCCCCAAACCCCTAGAAAATTGTCCAGGAAGGGTACATGCACGACGCAGAGTCAGCCTGGTAACCATCCTGGATCTCCACCAGGTGGGGGCAATGTGCTATTCCATTGACCCTTTCTAGAGCTTGATCTTTACGAAAATTTTTAAAGAGGTTGGAGGAAAACTGATTCTTTCCCCCTTTTTTTGTACACCTTCAGTAATCAAAAGACTCCCATCCACAAAGGTAGCCACTCTAAAGTAGAACTCCTCTTGTTATTTAGAGGGCATTTCTTTATTCTGAGAATCTCTGTGTATAGGGGTGGGTTCTAAACACTGGAAGCCTTAAAAGTATGGTAAAAGGCCTGGGAATAGGAGCAAGGACATTTGGGCATTTGGTTCACAGAAAAAAGAAGGAGGGTTTTAAAGGGAAAAAACATTTAAAAGTGGAAGCTGTGTACCTAGAAACACTAAAAATTTTGTAATCTAACCATTTTATCAAGAATAATCACCACAAGGTAGCCTCATAAAGAATGTTCTTTGTCTCTGCATCTCACACCTCTCCAGCAACTCACCCCTAAATTATTATATATTATAAATGTATTTCATGTTTGTACTGTGGTAACATCATAGAAGCATAAAAATAGACATTTCAAAGATATTCCTTGAAATTTTAATGAGTATCCTGGTAAATCACTGAAGTTTCTCAACATAAGGGAAGACAAGGAAAGCCAGTCAGGTTATATCAGAGAGGAAAAAAAACATAATGTGTGATATAGCAGAAAGAGGACAATATCTGGAGTTAACAGATTTAGGTCTTCAGTGCAGCTCTTCTACTACTTACCACTTACATGATCTGGTCAGGTTACTTTACTGCTCTGAGTCTCAGTTGCCTCACTTGTGAAATGGGGGTACCAGTCCGCATGGGGTTGGTGAAAGCATCACCAGGTGGGGTAGTTATGCAAAAGCTCACCATAACCTACAAAGCTGTACAAATGTTAGGGTTTTCCTTTTTTTCTCCTTGTTTTCTTTTTTTTTTTTCTTATTTCTATATTTCTTTATGACTTTTTTCTTACTTCTTTATCTGACTATATCTAAAAGATAAATGTGTCCATGGATTGGATCTTCCTTATTAATAGGTATTGTTGCATGCAAGTAAAGCAAACAAAATTATCTAATTGACTCATGGGGTAGTAGGGAAACATTTAGTTTTGAAACAAAGAAAACTGAGTTCAAATCTGAAATATTTTCAGTTATTTATTTATTTAATTGCAGTGTAGGTGACACACAATGTACATTGGTTTCAAGTGTACAGTATAGTAATTTGACTTGTCTACACCTTATGCTATGTTTACGACCATTGTAGCTACTACCTGTTACCATACAATGCTATTACAATATAAATGACTATATTCCTTATGCTGTATCTTTTATCCCCATTACTTATTCATTCCATAACTAGAAGCCTGTACCTCCCACTCCTCTTCACCCATTTTGCCTATCCCCCACCCCCTCCCTTTGGTAACCATCAGTTTATTCTCTGTATTTATGGGCCTGTTTCTGCTTTTTGTTTATTTTTTATTCATTTGTTTTGTTTGGATTACACATATAAGTAATATTATATGGTATTTGTCTTTCTCTGTTTGACTTATTTCACTCAGAATAACACCCTCTATGTCTATTTATGTAGTAGCAAATGGCAAGATCATGTTCTTTTTTATGACTGAATAATATTCCATTATATGTATCATTATATCATATGTAATATATATATATTGCACACTTTCTTTATCCATTCACCTATCAATGTGCAGTTGGGTTGCTTCCATATTTTGGCCACCCCATAAACATAGGGGTGCATATATCTTTTTGAATGAGTGTTTTAATTTTCTTTGGGTAAATACCCAGTAGTAGAATTACCGGATCATGTAGTATTCAGTCATTTATTTATAAAATGTGATAAGATTTACCTCAGCAAATTGTTATAAGTTTAAACAAAATAACATGTAACTAATATTTAACATATGGTACATGTGATAATTCAGTTTCTTTCTCATTTGACTCGATAAAGATTAATATAACTGTTTTTCCTTCAACAATAATTTAGACTTCTACTCAGTGTTTTTAATTTTTTGGTTTGTAGCCATCCCCTCAACCTTCAAATTTTAAATACATAGCAAGGATATATAAAATGTAAAATGAAACTTTAAAAAGATTTGGTCACATTAAAAACAATAAACATTCTATGACACAAATCAATACAGCTTAAGTTTTCCCTGGCTCTAGGTCAAAAATCAGAATCAACCAGAATTTCTGTTCTCAAGGAATAAAACTTCTACACTTGAGGTGTGGCACTGACACCTGGGGCATGGTTTAAAGCTAGGAGTTCTGCAGAACTCTCCAACTCAGTGAAAGAAACTGAAAAAAGCATCTGTTGGAGCTCTCTAGGGCTCATGTGGAGATGTGTGCTGTGGGATGCAAGAGGCAGCAGACACTGGCTCAGGTAGAGAACCTGGGCCAACTCTGAGAGATTGTCCATTATCGTCTCAGGAGAGGATTTGGGAATCCCACGTAGAAAATGATGTTCTAGATTAGAGGCTACATGAAGTAGTATAACAACAATAACAACAAGATTATTAGATAGGAAAAATGTTGGGGCCAAGAGACTGAGAGACCTCCCATTCAAAATGAGCCTTAGAATCAATATGCCAATAACCACCCGGAATACTAAAGCTATTTCTAAAAATCAACAATTCGAGATAGGTTTACTATAAATGATATGAAAATACTACAATATGAAAATAACTATAAAATTATATGGTTGGGAGCTTTGGATAAGTAAATGAAATAATAATATAAAAAATGGAATAAGATATTATGAAACAAAAGAACCACAAATGAAAAAAAGATGAAAAAATTTTAAAACATACTTATTTCATCAAAAAACTGATAGAATGAACTCTGGAATGGATACAGTAGTTGAGCAGATTGAAGAAACAGGATATAATACCAAAGAATTTACCCACAAAACAGAGATAAGAGGGATTTTAGAAAATAGAAGAACTTTTTAAGAAACATGTAAGCAAGATTATGAGTCTCTAACAGATATGTAGAAATTATATCTTATACTATGCAACACTAAATTATAATTGAAAAAATCATATTACAAACTTAAAATACAAGGGAATTTCTTTAATATGACAAAAGAGTCTATCAAAGAAAAAAGCACAACTAACATGTAGTAGTAAAACTTTAGAACATTTACTTCAAAGACAAGGTCACCCACTGTGCTCCCCACATTCCTTCAAATTTTACTGTAGGACATCACAATGCATAAAACAATGATAATTGTATAAATGGAAATAAAAGTAACCTTATTTGAAATGGATATAAGAATCTATATAAAAACAAGAGAATCCACAGTGGTGGGGATAGGGCAAAAAAGTAGAGTTCAGCTAGTTTGCTCAAAACTATATCAACTCACCCAAATCAATAATCCATTGGAAAATGTAATTAAAAGGTGACATAATAAAATAAGAAACATTTCAAAGAGTAATAAAATTATAAACTTCTTAGGAATAAATCTTACCAAAAGATGTTCAAAATATTTATTAGTATGACATAATCTAATTGAAACAAAATAACACCCTAATAAAGTATATCATGTTCATGGATGAGAAAACTTCCTTCCATAAAACTATGTCGATTCTTTTAAAGATAATTTATAAATTCAATAAGTCATAAAAAAATATTAATGGAATTTATATGGAGGGGAAAAGGTCAACATGAGTCAAGAATATTTCAAATAACAAAAATGATGTGAGGAAGTTTTATAATTTTTTGTAAAATAATTAAAATAGTGTGAGCTATTGGTACAAATATAGAAAACATTGGAAGAAAATAGAACAATCAGAAACATATTCATATATATGTGTATGTGTGTGTTTATATATATATATATATAAATGACATATGATAGAAGTGTCATTTTAGGTTAAGGGGAAGAGAATATATCATTTTGGGAACAATTAGCTATCCATACTAAAAAATAGACTTATACCACACACCACACACAGACACTTTTAAAATATATTAAGTAGCTACATGTTAAAAACAAAAATTTAAGCCCTTAAAAGGAAATTAAAAGGTACTTATCATTACTTGTTCCAGGAAAGTTTTCTTATACTAGACTTAAAAGCCACTAATAATAAGGGAAATTATTGTTATATTTGAATGCATTAAAATCTATACCTTTTATATGACAAAATAATCCATAAGAAAACTTGGAAAGAAATTCAGACTGGGAAAAGTTATTTGCATGAATATCTGAAATAGATGAAAAACTTTAAATCAATTAGAAAAAGAAAAATAATCTAATACAAAGTTGAGAAAGATTAAAAACTAACAAATCTCTGATGAGGATGCTTCAAAAGCTGTATTGATGTACATCAAATTATCCAAAAACTTAATTTTTTAAAGCAGTAAACATTACTCACTTGGTCTGGAGTTTGAGTGGCTTAGGTGGGTGGTTCTGGCTCAGCATCTCTCAGCATATCATGAGGTTTAAGGCAAAATATCAGCCAGGGCTACAGGTGTTAGAAGCTTGACTGGATCTAGAAGGACCATTTCCAAGATGGCTCACCCTTGGAAGAAGGCCTTAGTTCCTTGCTAGTTGTTGGCAGGGGGTGTCAGTTGTTTGTTGCCTGTAGTCAAGAATTCTCAATTTCTTACTACCCAGACTTGTCCATAGATTGTTTGAGTGGACTCATGATGTGGCTCCACACGCCCCCATTCCCAGGATGCAGGCAGGAAGCCACAGTGACTTTCTATACTTGTTCTCGGAAGTAACATAATTTCCTTTTTTCTTTTTCTATTAGTTATACGTGAGTCACAGAGTCTATACCACACTCAAGAGGAGGAAAATTAAGCTCCACCTTTTACAGGTGTGTCAAAAAATTGTCCACATATTTTAAATCACCTCTGATGAGGATGCCTTAAAGGCCAAAAGACTTGAGAAAACATGTGCCACCTTAATAGTAATTCAGGAAAATAAAAATTAATAATACAAGGAAATACCGCTGAATATCCATCAGTTTGATAGACGTTTAAACCTCTGAAAATAGCAGTTGGTAAGAAGGATGTGGAGTATCAGGAGCTCTTACTTACTACTAAGGTGGGTTACAATTATTAAAGTTTTAATCCCATATACTGTATGACCTATTGATCTCTCTTCTAGACACTTGCAACTCTCGCACAAGCACACAAAAGTAGCAGGTATATTTATTATGGCATTGTTTGTAATAACAAATATGAAATAATAAAAATATCCATCTATGGAGAATAGACAAATAAATAGCATTGAATTCATACATGTTATTACTATACAGGCATAAGAATGAATCAGTACTACATTTATCAATGTAGATAGGATTTAAAAATAAGATGTTGAGGTTTTTATTTTATTTCCTTTTTTTAAAAGATTTTATTTTGAAGTAACCTCCATGCCCAATGAGGGGCTCAAACTTACAACCCTGAGATCTAGAATCACACGCTCTATTGACTGAGCCAGCAAGGCACCTGGAGGTTTTTATTTTAAATCTAGGTACAGAAAAATACCCTGTAGTAAAGTTAAAATCAAAATCAAAACTGTGCATACACATATATGTATGTTATACTATGTGTAATGCATATATACACATGTATAATTAAATTCATACATATTATATATAATATAATACATAAAAACACCAATGGGAATGATAAATTTCAACTTCAGAACACTGGTTCCTTCTGGAAAGAGAGACAGGTAAAAAGAATGAGTCAGTGAAGTTTACCAGCAGATTTCAGAAATATCTGAAGTGGTTTCCTTCTTTAAAAATTAAAACCTAACATATTAAATATAATAAATGCTGAAATTGGTAGATTTTGGTTTTTTCTTTTTTTTTTATTATGTTAATCACCATACATTACATCATTAGTTTCTGATGTAGAGTTTCATGATTCATTGTTTGGGTATAACACCCAGCGCTCCATTCAGTATGTGCCCTCTTTAATACCCATCACCAGGCTAACCCATCCCCCCACCCCCCTCCCCTCTAGAACCCTCAGTTGGTTTCTCAGAGTCCATAGTCTCTCATGGTTCATCTCACCCTCCGATTCCCCCCTTCATTATTCCCTCCCTACTATCTTCTTCTTCTTCTTTTTTTTTAACATATATTATTTGTTTCAGAGGTACAGGTCTGTG
>NC_138369.1:124146919-124218643 GCF_054177405.1 Leptonychotes weddellii
AGGGAATGATCCCAATCTTTTGGTACCGGTTGAGACCTGATTTGTGACCTAGGATGTGATCTATTCTGGAGAATGTTCCATGGGCACTAGAGAAGAATGTGTATTCTGTTGCTTTGGGATGGAATGTGCTGAATATATCTGTGAAGTCCATTTGTTCCACTGTTTCATTTAAAGTCTTTATTTCCTTGTTGATCTTTTGCTTAGATGATCTGTCCATTTCAGTGAGGGGTTTGTTAAAGTCCCCCACTATTATTGTATTGTTGTCAATGTGTTTCTTTGCTTTTGTTATTAATTAGCTTATATAATTGGCTGCTCCCATGTTAGGGGCATAGATATTTACAATTGTTAGATCTTCTTGTTGGATAGACCCCTTAAGTATGATAGAGTGTCCTTCCTCATTTCTTACTATAGTCTTTGGTTTAAAATCTAATTTGTCTGATATAAGGATTGCCACCCCAGCTTTCTCTTTGTGTCCATTAGCATGGTAAATGGTTTTCCACCCCCTCACTTTCAATCTGGGGGTGTCAATCCAGTGTCTGTGGGTCTAAACTGAGTCTCTTGCAGACAGCATATCAAGGGGTGTTGTTTTTTTATCCAATCTGATAGCCTGTGTCTTTTGATTGGGGCATTTAGCCCATTTACATTCAGGGTAACTATTGAAAGATAGGAATTTAGTGCCATTGTATTGCCTGTAAGGTGACTGTTACTGTATATTGTCTCTGTTCCTTTCTGGTCTATGTTACTTTTAGGCTCTGTCTTTGCTTAGAGGATCCCTTTCAATATTTCTTGTAGGGCTGGTTTTGTGTTTGCAAATTCCTTTAGTTTTTGTTTGTCCTGGAAGCTTTTTATCTCTCCTTCTATTTTCAATGACAGCCTAGCTGGGTATAGTATTCTTGGCTGCAAATTTTTCTCATTTACTGCTCTGAATATATCATGCCAGTCCTTTCTGGCCTGCCACGTCTCTGTGGATAGGTCTGTTGCCAATCTAATGTTTCTACCATTGTAGGTTACAGATCTCTTTTCCCGAGGTGCTTTCATGATTTTCTCTTTGTCTCTGAGACTTGTAAGTTTTACTATTAGATGTCAGGGTGTTGACCGATTTTTATTGATTTTGAGGGTGTTATCTGTGCCTCCTGGATTTTGATGCCTGTTTCCTTCTCCAAATTAGGGAAGTTCTCTGCTATAATTTGCTCCAATATACCTTCTGCCCCTCTCTCTCTTTCTTCTTCTTCTGGGATCCCAATTATTCTAATATTGTTTCATCTTATGGTATCACTTATCTCTCAAATTCTGCCCTCGTTATCCAGTAGTTGTTTATCTCTCTTCTTCTCAGCTTCTTTATTTTCCATATTTGGTCTTCTGTATCACTAATTCTCTCTTCTGCCTCATTTATCCTAGCAGTTAGAGCCTCCTTTTTTGATTGCACCTCATTAATAGCCTTTTTGATTTCAACTTGGTTAGATTTTAGTTCTCTTATTTTTCCAGAAAGGGTTTCTCTAATATCTTCCATGCTTTTTGCAAGCCCAGCTAGTATCTTTAAAATCATCATTCTCGACTCTAGTTCTGACATCTTACTAATATCCATATTTATATGGTCCCTCACATTGGGTACTGCCTGTTGTTCTCTTTTTTGAGGTGATTTTTTCTGTCTTGTCATTTTGTCCAGAGGAGAATAGATGAATGAGAGAACAAAATGCTAACAGGGTAACAATGACCTCAGAAAAATATACACTAAACAAATCAGAAGAGACCTTCCAGAAAGTGGTCACTTTTCTGTTCAGAGAGTTGTTGCTATTCTTTTCTTCAATCTCCTGTTGAGTTTGTAAATGTTCAGAATGGTGTGATCCCTATCTAGTTGAATTCCTGGGACCAGATGAAATTTAGGTGTCCTACTCCTTTGCCATCTTGCTCCTCCCCCCCCCCACAAAATTTGTAGATTTCAATTGGTTTATTCAAGTTCTGTATAATTTTTAATATTTATAATGTGAATATTTTCAAAAGAAAATTGAAATGGTAAACCAGAATATCTTGCCAGTCTTACTATAGATTTAATGAAGATAGGATTGGAATCCTGGATCTTTCGCCATTAAGCTGTGCAAAGCCATGTCATCTCTTCAAGTTATAGGCTTTCTATTTTTAATACAGAATTGTGAAATGACATCATATTTTCAGAGTACCCAACACATACTAAATACTAAGTGTTTGCTATTTCTAATTTAACTCAAGTGTCAGTTTTCTCTCCCCTTTAAGTGTCACATTCTTCTGTTATATATTGGCAAAGATTCAGTTGGAATTTGATGGTTCTGAGTCATCTAGCTGACAGTTGCTTTTCAGCATTGTGGGGTCTACTAAACACATCACTTCTCTTAATTATCTGAAACTCACTACTATAATCACTGTCATAAACTGCTTCTCCCTCTCCACAGGCATCTTTCCTCTGCAAAACCATCACATGCTGCTGTGTAGGTATACTAAAATTTGCTGAATGGTTGGGATAGCTAAATCACGTAAGGGAGGTTAACAATTATAATTGCACTGTACTTGACTTTCCCATGATCAGAATGAAAAATTTTCAGGAAGGTTCAACCTTTCACTAGGGGAATCTCATAGCTGTCTTGATCTGACTTCAGACATTACCATTTAGAAAGAATCCAAACTCACAGCTGTTTCTGACTTTCACTTTATAAATCTTCCTCATTTCTTTTAAAGATTTTATTTATTTATTTGAGAGAGAGAGAGAATGAGAGAGAGAGCACGAGAGGGAGGAGGGTCAGAGGGAGAAGCAGACTCCCCGCCGAGCAGGGAGCCTGATGTGGGACTTGATCCTGGGACTCCAGGATCATGACCGGAGCCAAAGGCAGTCACTCAACCAGTTGAGCCACCCAGGTGCCCAAATCTTCCTCATTTTAAAAAATACTTTATTTATTTATTTTCTTTTGAGAGAGAGAGAGAGCACACACACACAAGTGGGAGCGGGGTGGGGGGTGCAGAGCAGGAGGAAGAGGGACAAGCAGACTCTGCTGTGTGCAGGGCCTAATGTGGGGCTCCATCTCAGGACCCTGAGATCATGACCTGAACCAAAATCAAGAGTCTGATGCTTAACCTACTGAGCCACCCAGGCTCCCCAGTCTTCCTCATTTTTTAAGGAAGTCCACTATGAACCCAATAGAATTGATTTCCCTCTAGGACCTATTCTTCTTTGTTTAGTTGTATTATTCATTAAGGAACACACTCCATGAGTGTCACCAAGACAGTCTGTGGTTGCTTTTGGCATTCCTAGAACCACAGAATAGTTTAGGGTTGTGAGGTTACTTAGCTACCCCAAGACTTGGAGAGCATTCCAGAGCAAGCATGAACACATCAAATCTGCTCCTTTTAGATATGTGAACTGTACACAGTTTTGGGTTTCTTCATGTCCACCAGGTAACCCATTTGATCTCTTATAAACATATATAGACTTACGTATGTTTTCCTCATTTCTCAAAGACATATAAAAATAGCATCTAAACATATTTTGTGGAAAACATTTTCCTTAAAGCTTCCCAAGTATGTACGACCATTTGCATCACAATAAAGATGGCATTTCATATAATTATTTAAAATATTGTGCAATTCTCTCATCCTTCCCATTCTCAAGTTGCACACTTATGCCAGAATTAAGAAATAAGCCTTTTCCTGGGCCGAATACTACCTGATGATTTCTATCTTAGTTGTGAAAACACCAAGCTAAAGATTCTAAAATGCCACTTACAAGAGCTTAAGTTGTTAGATAAGAATCACTCTCATAGGGCGCCTGGGTGGCTCAGATGGTTGAGCGTCTGCCTTCGGCTCAGGTCATGATCCCAGGGTCCTGGGATCGAGTCCCGTATCGGGCTCCCTGCTAGGCGGGGAGCCTGCTTCTCCCTCTGCCTCTCTCTCTCTGTCTCTAATGAATAAATAAATAAAATCTTTAAAAAAAAAAAAGAATCACTCTCATAGCTTCTGCTGGTGGTGAGGAAGAGAGGAATGTTTGGGGACAAAACTTGCTTTTTAGTTAATTGCTACTGCTGTTATTGTTGTCATCATGATGGTTGTCACTTATAAAATTGGCACACTTTCCATTTGGCTTTATGGACAGACTTACTATAAATTTTTAAGCAATGGTTTACATTGAGGTTAACACTTTATGTTTGTGGGGTTTCTTTTTCCCTTTTATATGCTTCATATATATGAATATGACTAAAAATTTATATATGCTGATAACTGAGTGGGATTCAAGAGATTTACATTTGTATTATTTGGCTTGGTAAGTCAATGAAGGAACACATGTTCTATAATCCTCATGTACCTGGACATCAAATACGGTAAAGAGTGAGGGGGAGAGAATGAGAGAGAGAAAGAGAAAAAGTGAGCAAGAGAATTAAACGTGAAGATTTGATGTACAACAATAAGGCATTCATTTTCAACTGAGCCAAGATCTGGTGTCAATTTTAAAGCAAATGGCTATCAACAAAGAGAATCTGTTCACCAAAAGGCAAACCAATGAAAATCAAACGGATTACATTGGATGAATGCCATTTTCACTTGGACACTTCAAGAGAGATTATTCAGGCTTTTGCATTTCAGGTACACTACTAAAAATATTGTGGCATGAGAAGAAATAAGAGACAAAAAATTAGTCCCTGCTTCTAGAAACTTTGGCACCTAATCATCCCTTTTTTTAAAAAAAGTAAGGTTTTCTCCTACATAAAATCTATTTTATTGCAATTTGCAAAACAGCCATCCCTTTAAATTAAATCATTGTTTATCAAGGGAAAGTTAATTGAAAAACATGTTTTTCTAACTAAATGGAAGACTGCATCATGCAGGCAATAAACATTCTTGCTTGAAAGGAATTCTTGCTCCTTCTTCTAAGACTGCCATGGGAATAAAACAGAAAAAGGAAAAAAAAAAGGAGAGAAAAAGCCCCACACAGTTCTGAAGTTGTGTCTGGCTTAGGAGCCAAATGGGACTGTGTAGTCCACAAGTTTTCTATTCACTTCTAAATTTAGCACCCACAAATTTCCCTTTTGGCAAATCGTGCTCCCCAAACCCAAGTGCAAGCCATTTTTGAGGAATGCTTGTGTCAGTTGCTCCTTGTTAACAGCCTTAGCTAATCTGCCCTAGTGGACATTTGGCAAAGGTTGATGGTATAGTTCCTAGATGCCCATACAAGTTGGATAAACATGAAAGCAGAAGGGGTGTATAATACCGGCACATGAAATATGGAATAAAATACTTTCAAATGCAAACTCTCTGTGAGTCAGGATTCTGGGGAAGGTAGCCTTTATGACAAGGGCCTAACCCTAAATAGGACATTGTTTTTGGATTCTTTGCTTCTTCTTTTGGTAATAGGGAAAATTTCCTGCAGATACAACTTTACAGACCCTTCTATGTGGTCTCATAGCATTTTTTTTTTTGAACCCTTGTAACAGTAGATTATCAAGCCTTGCCTTTCAAAGTTGATTGCTTTTTATATCTGTCTCCTCCACTTTTTAGTGAACTCTTTGTTTTATTAATTCCTAAAATCTTCACAGGGCCTAAATGAAGCTTGACCTATAGTATATATGTTTTGGAAATACTTGATAATGATATTAATATGATGTGATAATGATATTAATAATAATAACAATGACTGTTTTCCTCTTTCTCCTATTTATCAATCTCCTAAAACCCCCAAGGATTTGGGGTTTAGATTTGGTTTAGAATAGAGAAGGTGGTTCACAGGTGTTTATTCACAAATCCTTATCAGGTGCAATCTCTGCACTTGGAGGGAAATATGGCTGGGAAAATTAAACAGATTCACATTTTTTTAGTGTCTCCTTTGTGCTAGGCCCATTATCTCATTTAATCTTCCCCCAAATTTTAGAAATATATAATATTACCTCCATTATTTCAAATGAAGAAACTAAAGTTCAAAGGGACAGAATCATTTGCTCCAAACATGCAACCATTTTATGCTAGATACAGGATTCAAGGCTAGACGCGTGGCTCCAAAGTGTGCTATTGATCCACTAAACATAGCATATGATCATTGACAAACAGAATTGGTCCATTTCAAAAGGAAAATAATATAGAAATAAGTTTATCCTGAATGAGACTCTTCCTTAGTTCTTTCCATATCAGAATCCTTTTGCAATATTTGAATGCAGAGACTGCATTAGATTGGAAGCCAGATTTTACACATTTAATTGCTTAGAGTTTAAGGAAATGAAATCTGTCTTACCTTTTCATGAAGTTATTCTTTTTAATACTTAATCAACAAAATAACATTATCTGGTGGCATCTGATTACTTAGCATGTGTTTGGTAAGAGGGTTTTATATTTTTTTAATATTTCAGAAATAATCAAATCAGAGGTAACCAAAACACCATTTAGTATAAGAACACTCCTCAGAAAATTCCCTCACTTTTATAGGATTGAGGAAGGAGCTCTTTTCTCACCAATTCTAGAGCTTCTACCCAAAGAGATTCTGCTTCTCAGTTTTTGAATTAGGATTGTACAAACTAGCAATGATTTCTTATATAATCTATCCAGGTAACTAGAAATAAGTCCATAATTGAAATATTTATACAAACTATGAGCAAAATGCACTTATTCATCCACCCACATACATAACATACGGTCTTCCATAAAAGATTGGTAAGGAAATGAAACATTAGTCAAAGAAGGTCATAGAGAAAATGCTAGAGACATAAAGCTGCCAAGATGATGGCCAAAACTTGTGTTCATTCTGCCCACATTTCTTCAAAATTCAATCTGTATAATCTTACACTTGTGTAAGTCATAATATTTTATAATAATATCTTTGTGAATTAGTCAGAGTAAGTTTCACTTTTTATAAACTTGATGACTAAAGTTCACCAAAGTTTAATGATTTTTTTTTCCTTTGGAAAAAAGTAGAAGATATATAAATAGATGAATAGATAGATGATAGATATATAGATCTATCATTCATGAATTCTCAACAGGGCAATATCACCCCCCAGTGGGTAAAAATTGGTTTTTGAGGGGTAAAAAAATCTTAATTTTTAATAAACTCAGATATACATACAGTACATGAATAGATATACAATGTATCTATGGTATTAAAATTTTATGGAAGGACGACTTGAAAAAAATCTAAAAAGAATCCTTAGGAAGGAAATAACTTTTTTAAAATTGTTAAAAAACACTGAGAGAGAAGGAGAGAGAGAGAGGAAGAGATTGGTACCACATGTGATATGCACATTCAGATGGTTTACCATGGATATTATTTTGTCATTTCTCATTCTTTGAGATGCAAGAATTTTCCTTTAGCTTTGATGAAGGGTTGAAGATTAAATTTACTTTGTGCTTAAAGATGGGAAAATGAGTTTCCAGTTACTATGGATTCATACTCTGGTCCCAGTGAACTACCAAGGTCTATTATGAAAGATTAATAAGTATTAGGTTTAAGAAGAGAATTACCTCTGAAACAAATAGGAAGGCAAAAGGAGATCAGAAGATGGAATGAAGAAATAAATGAAAAGCTTGACTAAAAGGGAGCTTCAGAAGCTCAGGAGCTGAACTGAGAACATTTGCTCAAAATGGGAGATTTGCAGTCCGTTAAGAGCCAAATAAGCGGATCTAGTAAAAGAGCACTCACTCTAAGAGATCACATTCAAGAGGCCAGCAGCCAAATAGAATTGGGTTTCCTATTTGAAACACATTATATTTCATTTATCTGGCATTCTCTTCCTCTCTACTGTACCTGGTGAGCTCTTATTTATTCTTCAAGAATGATCTTAAACGTTTCTCCATGAAACATCCTCAGATCCCCATGGCGGACCTTAACTTCTAATATGTGATCACCCTGTTAAATTCACTTAAGAGAGCATTTATCACATCTCATTACTATTGTTTATGCCCAATGAGAATGATGTCCTTAATATGTGAACTGTTTTTTTCTTTCATCTTGGATTGTTTGTTGACTACTTATATAACTTGCATAGAGTAGATGAATAAGACACACTCTACTTGGTACCTAAGCAAGTTAAATCAATTTATAGGCAGGGGGCAATTATGCTTAGCCCCAGACTCTCTACCTTATGCATAGTAGCCAGTTGAATGGAGAACTGTTAACTCCCAAGTCTTAAAATGGCTTATATTTGGGTTTTTTTGGATGGTGCAGATGGCACAACAAATAGGGGCACCAACTCCCTGCCCATTCATGAAGAACACTTACAGTCTAGGAGTTCTCCTACAGAATAAAAATAGCTGGTGATAGAGGCAATATGAAGGCTTTCTCCTGGACTCTGTGCTACTGGGTCCCCATTTTCAGTTGCATATGTAAAATGGAGAGCATAAGAATTTAGTTGGATTTCAAAGCATCATCCTGATGGCAGTGTTCTATATAATGAAACTTGACTTCATTTATCTCTTGTTCCTGCTACTCCTGCATGCAATAGGGACATGATAGTCACTGAAGTGTTTCTTTAAATTTTTAGGATCACAAGTGGAAGATTATTTATCATTGGCTTTTTGCTTGTGAAAAATAATTTCTAGTAAAATGTAGTCCTAATTTTTACTGACTCTTTTGTCTCACGGAGCTTGGTGAAGCAAATTTAGGACCACAAGAAACCAAAACCTTGTAGTCAGATATTCTTGGAAATCTAATATTATTTGTATTTTCCCCACAAACTTGATATTTTTCTATTTTCTTTACTAAAGGATGAAAATCACAAATGAATTTTAGAGTTTCCTTAAAGTACATAAATATATAGCATAAATATGAAGTTAAGCATGAGAAAAGAAATAGGAATTCAGGTTAGTAGTCCTAGCTGGGGAAGAATAGGAGGAAAAATAATCAATGCTGGGTACAGAGGGGATCACAAATATATACATGGTTTTCTCCCTTCAGTGAAAATCTGAGCAAATCTTAGTACTTAAGTGAGTGTTTGGGTCACAGATGTTGGCTATGTTACTCTCAATTCTTGTCCGCGTGAGTGAAATATTTAACCATTAAAAAAAAAAACCAAAACCACAAACCTTTGAATAAAAGAAATTCCCTAGGCATTTTCACTGTGATGCTTGCCTGTGCAATGACCATTGCCTTATATTCTTTCTGTCTAATAGATCTCTAATTTTTTTTTACCTTTCTCTGAGCAACCTTGTCCTTCAGGTAGGCTGAGACTCTCCCCATCTGTAGGGACTGAATTTAATGATTTCTTTGCCAATGATTGTTTTAGGCAAAGGAGTGTAATGCAGTTCTGGTCAATGAGAGGGGATGTGAGGGGATTCTGGGAAGTCTTCTGGCTTTAAGTAAAGACGCATGACAAAGATTCTTTCCTTTCTGCTTCTAGGCCTCGCTACGCCTACATGTGACTTCCTGGAGCTACTGCAGGCATCCTGATACTTGGGGAGACTGACCTTAAATGGTAAGTGAATATATGGAGAAGCAAAGCAGAGAAGTGGAGGCAGGGATAAGTTAATTACTGAATTAATGAACTATGCAACTCTTGGCTTTATATTTCTTGTAATGTGAGATGACAAATATTCTTTTTCCTTTTTTTTAAAGATTTCATTTATTTATTTGAAAGAGCGAGAGAGGGAGAGCACAGAGGGAGAGTGAGAGGTGAGAGGGAGAAGCAGACTCCCTGCTAAGCAGAGAGCCTGATGTGAGGCTCCATCCCAGGACCCTGAGATCATGACCCGAGCCAAAGGCAGACGCTTAACTAACTGAGCCCCCCAGGCACCCTGACAGATACTCTTTTTCTTAAAGCTATTTTTTGAGGCTGCTAAAAACTTTCTGACTGATATATACTTGTTTGTTGATTTATTTTTATATTGGATTGTTAGGATAAATTCCTGAGTAGAGTTTTTAATCTCACTTGAAATATGTTTTAATATTACTTTCCAACATAATAACTTTAAAATTCAACTATTTAGCAAAATGCAAAGACTGAAAAATAATGACCATAATAATAACCGTTATGGGTAACTAACCATGTTAAAAACTTTTGAGCTATGGATCTTCTATCCAGAAAAAAGTGTCTCAGATGGGCCTAAATCCACAATATTGTCTAAAATTTCAGAGGCAGATAAGCTTCCTGGAGCCAGTTCATTTTCTGTGAATTATAGATTAGGAATTCTGGATACAGCTTTAAATTATATAATACTTCCACATCAGTTATGTCATTTAATGAATATGCTGTTTTCTACAAAAATTCCACACCAGCTCCTAGTTTTATTTAAAATACCTTTTCTATCCCAACAACAGTTTGGGCTTTGAAACTGATGTAATAGAGCCTCCCTCCTCAGAATCCTAAACCATGTTATCCCTCTGCACCAGCCCTTCCAAACTTCTTTGAACTCATCAGACAAAAATTTCTTATGTGGATACTATTCTTAGATTTCTCCCTACTCTTGATTTTTTAAGTGAAAGAAGGTGGCTCTGGCATTGTTGGCAAACACCAGGCATTTTTAATTATCATTAGCAGGTTGTTGCAAACAGAGCGGATAAAGGAGCCTCTGGTTGTCAGAGCCATTAATGCTGATTAAAATAGGCTGCGTGGGTCCATGGTGCAAGTTTGTTTGTTTTGAAGCACTCACACTGTAAGGAATCCAGGCCAGCCTTCCCCATTGCCATGGCAATATCCCGGTCCTGGTGTGTATATGATGGGTAGAGTATGCTCTGACAACTAATACATGAGCCTGGCCCAAAATTGTACTCGGATAAATAAAAGGGGGTAAAAATGAAAAGGCATGTGTATTTGGTGAACATTTAACCCAATCTAGTCCTCTTGTAGCCATTAAAACAGACTTAGACACTTCCATCCTTACCTTCACTTATTTATTCTCATGCACTAATATTAATACAACATTCAGCATGTATTTAAGCAAGCTCTTTTAGTCTTTTCCTATGAATGCCTGTACTGGTAAAGGCCTTTTATCCTTTTCGTTGACTCCTTTTATTGTTAATATAGGGGGGTTTTAATTAAGTGAGACAGACAACCAAAAACACAATGAACCAAACTCAAAGTATCAAAAACCAGTTGAGCATTTATCATGCACACAAGGCAGTGCTAAACCCTTTATCTATATGATATCATTTAAGCATTTAAGCAAGTCTGAGGTAAGAATTATTATACTTATTTTACATAGGAGATTGTAACTTAGAGACACTAATTAGTCCAAACATACAACTATATATAATAACACCAAGATTTAAATCCAGTTCCACAGTGTACTGCTGTGTTTCTATATTTAAATATAGAGGTGTGTGCATTCCGCATCCTACATATATTAAATGAATAGATATGTGTTTATATATTCCTTTCAGCTCATTTTTCACACCGAAACCTCCTTATTGTGGTATAATTGACTATAACATTAGTCTCGGGTGTACAACATACTGATTTGTTATGTATATACATCATGAGATGATCACAGTAAATCTAGTTAATCTCCATCACCACACATAGCCACACACACACACACATTTGGAGAGCTTTTAAAATTTACTCTTTTAGCAACTCCCAGAAATGCAATATAGTATTATTAACTATAGTCACGATGCTGTGCATTACACCTTTTTAACATTATTCATACAAGTGAATATTCAACTTTAATATATACATCTGTGATGAAGTCACTCAGTTTCATAGAATGTTTTATCTCCTAGGATCTAAGGGTATAAGGAAAAAAATTGCTCTTACAAACTTTTAAGAACATAAACCATAGTCTACTCAAAATTAAAATGACTCTCTTCCTTTTAATTTAGACTCTAAAAGCCAGAACACATATAAGTATTGTATTTTAAAAACTAACACTGACATTTTGACATACTAAGTTTATTATGGACTGTATATAATTGCTTTTTTTTTTTTCCTGTGGTTTTTTTCAGCTCAGGAGTCAAAGTAAATCTGTTCCCATTTCTGTCACCACCCATTACAACTTAATGAGAAATGAGTTCCTTCATAAACACATAAATATCTCCTTTCAACATTTTGTTCTTACTTCAGAGATTCAGATTATTGAAGGGGATTTTCATTGAGATTATTCTGATTCAGATTACCAAAGGAGGTTCTAGTTCATATAAAATACCAAAACCCTGACACTGATGGATCCTAAGTACCAGTAGCCTACACCAGCTAGCTGCCCATGTGCAGCTGAGCCCACAGGAGTACCCGGAAGTCATCACTTGAAGACTTTATTGCTCTTTACTATGCGCTCCGCTGCAGTTTAGGCTGGATGTTCTACAGAATGAATATATGTCTTTTCACTTTTCATGAATTTGATATTTTAAAAAACTCTTCCCCAACAGAGTCTCTTTCCTCTAGGAAAAAGAAAAAGCAGTACTTCTTCACTTCCCTGCACGTTTCTTCTCTCTTTCGAAACATTCAGGTTACAGAGGAGAAGTTGTCCTCTCTTTTCTCTAACATATACTACTTGAAGCCAGAAATAATGCTATTTTCTGCTTGAATGCAAACCAATCATTTATCTGGACCTCCCCAAAAGGACTTAATTTGCCTAACTAGTCAGTATTCTGCCTCCGTTTCAGGATTCCAGACGCACACTTGGACTTTTCTTTTAACTCACGTTTCTCCCCCTGTTCACCCCAAACTCCACCTCCTCATCCTTCCCCAAGTGAGAACTGGCTGCCAACTCCTCCCCTTCACCTCCCTTAAGCTATTATTCTGTGCTCTAGTTACCACCAGCACTCTGTCTCAAACCTAAGGACTCACATTTGCCTAAAATAAATAATAAGCAGAGGGAACAGACAACCAGCTTGTTTTGCCACCTTTTCTGTGAGCATGAAGTAACGCTGACCTATTCAGCAAGTGCCGTAACTGGCTGACAGACATTGAGAGAATCTCATTGGTGAGAGATGAGGAATGTCCCAGTGAGGCCTGGCAGCAGAGTCCAAACTAACACACAAGAGGCTTTTTAAAGGCACAGTGGGAAGAATTTTTAGTTTCCATTCAGAGGGGGATTTAACTGCACATTGACAAACCACCTAGACATTTTGTTATGCTTGGAGCTAGAATGTGCCTTTTCTTTTCCTTGGACCCTTTACACTATTCTACATAACTCTGAACAGGATCAATACTATTTTTTTTTTATTATTATTTGAGACAGAGAGAATGAGAGACAGAGAGCATGAGAGGGAGGAGGGTCAGAGGGAGAAGCAGACTCCCTGCCGAGCAGGGAGCCTGATGCGGGACTCGATCCCGGGACTCCAGGATCATGACCTGAGCTGAAGGCAGTCGCTTAACCAACTGAGCCACCCAGGCGCCCAGGATCAATATTATTAAACCTCAGCTTGTTCTATTGGTATTTCTTATTTTCTAGCCTGATTAAAAAGAAAGAAAATTAAGAGTTTGAAGGAGGACTTTTACATCTAATAATATTCTGTTCTCCAAGAATGATCAGCAAATATTATCTATGTATAGCTTGGAGGTCTCTGTAGAATTTTGCAAAGGCCTTCTTCAAATTAATTCAATATATCTTATCTATACATATCATATTATAGGACCCAGGGAGATAAAACATTCAAGATGATGACCAATTCAGAAAATGTATTACATGCATATGTTTATATAAACATACACATGTGTATATATGTAACAAATATATTTACTGTATATGTGTGCTAAATATACATATTTAAACAGCATATAAAAGTGAAATTACATGTCATTCCCATTAATTTCCCTTCTGTCTCAGATTCCCTTCTATACAATAGGATTGGCAAGGTAAAGTTCTCCAAGATACCTTTCTAACTTTATAATGAATCTGTAAGCTTTGAAGATTTTAAGTTACACAGATTTTCAGGGAAAGAAGCTGATATGGGGTGGCAGATAGAATGTGCTAGAAACAATAGAATCTGTGGAAGTAAACTTTTGTGAGATTAAGTTTTTAAAAATTTCATCTATAATTGGCAAATTATATAAGTGACAAATCTGTCATTCAGTATTTCAGTGGTTAATGGAATCAGGAAAGCAAATGACTGCCTTGGTGAAGGAGAGGACTTGCTCTCTGCCCTTTGTTATGGAAACTAGGACACTGTAGGATTTCTTTGAGAATCTGGTTCTAAATCCTAAATTGCCCCAAAGAATAAGTTATAACCACAAATTTGTACACTTGGTAGAGATACGTGAGAAACTGGAACTATTTTTCAACTGATGATTTGGCTCTGGGCCAGGGAATCAGGACTGGTAAAGTTCATAGGGTTTTGTGTCCAAGAATTACTCTATGGACTTCAGGGATCAGCTGAACAACTCTTCTCCCCAGCTTTGAGATATAATTAACATATAGTGTTGTGTAAATTTAAGGTACTGATCTGTTATATTTATATATTGCAAAATAACTACCACCATAGGGTTAACACCTCCATCATGTCATATAATTACCATTTCTTTTTTTGTGTGGGGAGAACATTTAAGGTTTACTGTACTCCCTTAGCAACTTTCATGTATATAATACAGTGTTATTAACTACAATTGCTATGCTGTATATTATATCCCAAGAACTTGTTTGTTTTATAACTGGAAGTTTGTACCCTTTGACCAACATCTCCCTATTCCCCATACCCAACCCCTGGCAACCACCATTCTACTTTCTCTTTTATAAGTTGTTTTTAACTACTGGATGTCTCCAGATTGAATCTCTGTAGTAAGTAGTTGCTGTCTCTGCTCTATGGTTCGTCAAATCTTCTCAATTCAGAGCCATTAGAAGATTTATCTTAGAAGAGATAATCAGGAAAGAAAGATTGGTGGTCATCAGTTGTGTCACCCAAGAATGATGTTCATGATATATATTTGAAGTGAAAAAGAGCAGGTTATAGAAGACAGAGTACTTAATGATTATGTATAGATGCGATATATAGATCCCACAGACTACCACTGTGAACTTGAAATTGGTCTTTGGTGGGATTACAGAAGGGAAATCGGTAACAGGATAGCATGAGATTTCCCAGAAGTAGGAAATGGTGCTAATGAAGAGCAATATGGGATAAATTAGTTGTACCAGCTAAATTTCAGTTTTTCTCATATAATTGTTAACTTTGAAGATCTGAGACAGAATGGAAGCATAGAATGTTAGACCTAAGTAGGAATCCAGGTGGATTATCATTTGGGATGTTGACAAAACAGGTGTTATATTTGGAAGCTTTAATATCAAATGAACAAAGATGTCCCAGTCTGTTAAAAAAAAAATGTCAAATTGAAAGAATAAATGTATTCCCAGAAACCTGCAAGGGTGGAGATTAAAGCTAGTGGGAAGAGCGTGGAGATAAAAGAGTGAGGTGGTTATGAACAAAGCTGCTGAGAGAATTCTTTCAGACAGCCTAGCATTGCTTCTGCTTATTCCTGAATGTTCATGTGCAAATGATTTAAAAGCTCTAACCCAGCTTCTGGCAAAGGAATGATATAGTTATAATCTGTCCAAGATTTAGTAAACATATCATGCTCTACTTGAGGCAAGTTGGAGAAATAAGGGCTGCATGAAAATTCATATAGCGGAATCAATAATTAATTGAGTGAACTTATTCAGGAAATGGCTATTGAATCTTCATATTAACCTAGAGGAAGCTTCCCTAACAGTATGCCTAGTGATCTATTATTGCTTCTGCCCTATTCAGTATTTCTAGTAATAACTTAAATGGAATTATTAGAGGGCAGAGCTAAAATGCAAAAGTGGCTACAGCGACAAGCAAAATAAAATGTTTAAGATAATGAGAAAATATCTAAGATCTGTACGAGGATTCATTTTTGAGAGAAATTAGGAGTCTAAATGACACGAGGATTATGCTATATTCATTTATTGAAAGATGCAATATCATGAAGATATCCTTTCAATTGAAATTCATCTATAGACTTAATCCCAATCCAAATGCCAGAAAACTTTTTCTTGTGTTTCTTTTAGAAATTGAGAAGTGATTCCAAAATATGTATGGGAATGTAAAGGAAAAATAACCAAAAATATCTTGATAAAAAAACAAAATGTACTAAACAAAACAAAACAAATATTTACTAAATATAAGACTGTGTGTGTGTGTGTGTGTGTGTGTGTGTGTCATACATACACTACAAAAACAGTGGGTAGAGATACGGTCTTTCCATACATGTACTGGTTCAATTGAATACCCATGTGTTTTTTTGTTTTTTTTTTTTTAAGATTTTATTTATTTTAGAGAGAAAGGGAGTGTGGAGGAGGAGCAGAGGGAGAGGGACTATTTCAAGCAGTCTTCTTGCTGAGCACAGAGCCTGAGAAGGAGCTCAGTCCCAGGCCCCTGATCATGACCTGAGCCAAAATCAAGAGTTGGGTGCATAACCTACTGAGCTACCCAGGCTACCCTGAATACCCATATTTTTAAAATACATGAATATGGAACATCACCTCATACTATCCTCAAATTCAACTCCAGAAGAATTGTAGATCTAAAAGTAAACCATAAAACAAGAAAAAGTCTTCTAGAAGATAACACAGAAAAGAAACTCATGTCTTTGGAGTAGTCAAAGTAGTCTTTTTTTTTTTTTTTTAACAGATTTCTTAAACACTAACCATAAACTATTAACAAATTAGGCTTTGTTAGAACTGAAAATTGTGATTCATCAAAAGATATTAAGGGTGAGGAAAATCAACTGAAAGACTGGGAAAGTATTTGTGATATACATGTCCTACTCATATTGTAACAAACCCCTACAAATAACAAAAGGATATAAAACTCATTTAAGGAATGGGCAAAATACTAAACAGTCACTTTAGAAAACAGGATAGTCACTTTAGAAAACAGTCACTTTAGAAAACAAAATGTCCAGTAAGTATATAAAAATGTCTTTAAATCTTCAGTTATCAGGAAAGTGCAAAGTAGAACTACAATAAGCTGGGGCACTGGGTGGCTCAGTCGGTTAGGTGTCTGCCTTCAGCTCAGGTCATGATCTCAGTCCTGGAATCGAGCCCTGCATGGGGCCCTCTGCTCAGTGGGGAGTCTGCTTCTCCTTCTGTGCTCTCTTTCTCTCTCTCTCTCTCAAATGAATAAATAAAAATCTTTAAGAAAAAAGGCTACCACTACCCTCCCATTACAATGGCTAAGATTTAGATTTAAAAAAAGACACCAAGTGTTAAGATAGATGTAAAGGACAAAAAGCAAGTAGAACTCTCATACATTTCTGTTGTGAACTTTAATGGATACACCCATCTTGAATATATTTAAGTAGTAATTACTAAATCTGAATATATAATGCCCTAAGATTTGGTCATTCTACTCCTATGTAGAAACACAATAGAAATGAGTGCATCCATGCACCAAAAGCTTCATTCATGGTCTGTAAACTTTGTATATTTGTACACTTTTGTATATTTGTATAGATTTGTATATTATCCTTCAATATAAGAAAACTTAAACTTTTAAAAACTTAAAAAAAATAAATCCATGAGTATATATAGGAAGGTAAGACTTAATCAAAAGAAGTTGGTTTCAGTGTAAGGTTGGTTTAATTTTTGAAAATTCGTCAATGTCATCAGTGTTACTAAGCCCACTAACATATTTCTCCATGAAAGGGAGAAAAAAATTGTCTTAGTATATATAAAAAATTATCTGGTATAGCTCAAACCTATTTATGATTTAAAAAGAAAGCACACATATGCAGACAATTATAATTGTCAAGGAGGCACCAAGAGATGGCCCAGTGAATTTCTAGGCTCACTCCTTTCTTCCCATTTGTATAGCAACAACCCTAGCTCCCTTGTATAACCTAGGTCAATTATCCCTGACAGGGTGATAACCCCTTTTTACCTGTTGTTCTGTAGGCATAAGAAACTCCAAAAGTTGAATGAATAATAGGCAGGTTTTTGAGATCAGTGGAACCTTGCTGTATCCTCTGGTGAAAGCACTGCATCCTTCCCTTTCCTTAGCAAAGAGAGCTTCTAAACTGGCAGTCCTTAGGGGTGAATAAGTGCACAACTCATAGTTTTGTCTGAGATTTTCCTTCATTTTCCTTTAGGGCCAACACTATAAGGGAATCAATCTGTGAGCCAGGCATAAATATTTTCTGTTAGTTAGATATAGGGAGTCTCCAATGAAGTCATAAGGGTAAGTTGAGTGAATAACCTCAGGCAACAGAGGTAAAGAATATGGGAGTCTGGACCTCTGGATATACTCAGGCCTAATTTCAAATGCACTATTTCCATTCAACAGTGCATTGTTGTAACATTCACCTGACCTTATGTCATGATGGTTCTGATAGTGTTGCTCATCAAGAATAGTCTACTTCTACAATCAGTTGCTCAGTTTCTATAGGGCCTGGCAACATGCTCAAAGCTGGTCTTCAATGACAAGTAGTCCTCTGCTATAGAAATCATGCTTGTTCCAGAAACCCAGAGTCTGTACTGTAATCTCCTATTAGAGTTCTCTAGAGCCTCCATAAATAATCCTTATGTAGTACGATGAGATATGCTGGGTCATATGGCCCAATAGAAAGGACAGTTTCACTACAGCCTGGGGAACATTGCTGAACCCTACTCAAAATGTAAGCCAAGTCACTCAATACTTCGTTACAACAATAATACCAAATGTAATATATGCTTCTTCTAGAATCCAAATAAATTTGTCCTGATGGACATCAGGTCATTGGACCCCTAAATACTTCCTGGTATGGCAGACCTGTGAGTCTTCGTGGAGATTATCTCCTACCCATATGTGTCTTGCAAAGGCTTCTAGCATATTTTATGCAAAGTCTGATTGAGATATCATTAATGTAGTTGTAGAGTATAATATTCTGTAGAAAGCCAACATAACCCAAATCTCTGCAGACAATGGTGTGACAACAGGAGGCAAGACAATGAATGTATATGCCTTTTTTCCCCACATAAGCTATTTTTGAACTTCTTTGCTGACGGGAACTGAGAATAATGCATTGCAGACCAACAGTCACAGACCAATGCCAGATATTTTGTAGATCCATTTCCGTTAAGACATCACATCTATCAGAGCACCTACATTTGAGACTTTCAGTTAAGTATATAGTAATTTACCATGATCTACCACAAAAACCATCTGGTTTTTATAGGAGTAAACAGGTAAATTGAATAGGGAATAAGGACTCCAACACCTGTGTCCTTTAAGTGTTTGTGGAACTAATCTCTTTAATTATTCCAGGATATATTGCTTCTGTTTTATTATTTTGGCTAGAGACCAAGGGTTGGGGGAGGCAGTTCCAGGGACTTTCACTTGATTCTAACGTAATGGTTCTTACTAAACAGATCAAGGAACCTAAAGCAAGTGAGGGAAAAAGCTATACAGAATCTGGAGACAAAAACACTCCAAACTACTTCAAAAACAAAGACCTTTTGACTGTGTTCAGAGTGTTTAAGAAATGTGGGGTGCCTGGGTGGCTCAGTCAGTTAAGTGTTTGCTTCCGGCTTGGGTCATGATCCCAGGGTCCTGGGATGAGCCCAGCATCAGGCTCTTTGCTCAATGGGGAGCCTACTTCTCCCTCTCCCTCTGCCTGCCACTCCGCCTGCTTGTGCTCTCTTTCCCACTCGCTCTGTCAAATAAATAAATCTTAAAAAAATAATTTATAAAAAAAAAAAAAAAGAAATGTAAGGGATCCAGTTTGGCTGAATAAGCAAGGAGAGCGTGGCAGTGAAGATTTTATCACCTATCTCACAGAAATTGATAGGTTATGCCGATTAAAAAATATATTATAAAAGCAATGAATTAACCTATTCTGTTCACATACATTGTCTTATACTGAGCAATCTGTGAATGTACATTTAATTTAAGGCAAACGTAGAACATTCATACAAACTGATGACCACATAGACCATAAAGCAAGCTTATTATAAAAATATCCTAGAGCTCACATTATACAAAATTGTTAGAAATATAAAATATTGAAGACAAATTTATCAACCAAAAATGTATATTTGGAACTTAAAAAATATTTTAAGTAATCAGTGGATCAATTAATCATTAAAGAGTGCTTAGAACTGAATGATAATTAAGACCAGTGAAACCTATAGAAACAAAGCAGAGTTGTGGAAGGAGAAATGTAACGGAAAAATGTGAAGTTTAAATAATTAGATTTGGATGGGAAAGCCTAAATATTAGTAAGCTATACATTTAAGATAGACTGAAAAAAGAAAAGAATAAACAAAAATAATAAAGGTAAGAAGAGAAAATAATGATTAGAGAACTACTACACATTTAAGAAAATGAACAAGTACAGTGATTTTTTGGGAAAAACTAATACAATTGACAAAACTCTTAAAAATATACATGAAGAGAAAAAATCAGATCTGGAAAATCATTTGCTGCATTACCTCTGATCAAGGAGTAAATCCTCAAAAAGCAAAAACATTTAGCTTTTTGAACAGTGTGTACAAAAGCAGATTCAATATTTTAATTGTTCATCCCTTTTATGGCTATTAGCTGGGTCTCTTCAGCCATGAATTAATTTTTTCTAATGGACTAATTTATTAAGAAACCAGAAATATGCAGGAAAATTATGCAAAATACCACTGTTTACAAATTTGTATCTAAACCATTCAGCAATTGTACACATAAAGCATAAGTGTATGACTTATAATTAATAGGAAAATTTAGAAGACAAAATTCCATAAACCTCTCCATTTTTTACCCTCTTGAGTTTTATATAATCTTGGGAGAGTATCTACTTGTCTTTTTCAGACTGAGAATAAAACTATATATTTTTAATGTATTTACTGTTATCCAGGTTCAAAATTGAATATTGCAGAGTATTTTTAAAAATTTCCAAGCCCTGGGGCACCTGGGTGGCTCAGTCATTAAGCATCTGCCTTCTACTCAAGTCCTGATCCTAGAGTCCTGGGATAGAGCCCTGCATCAGGCTCTCTGTTCAGTGAGAAGCCTGCTTCTCCCTCTCCCACTCCCCCTGCTTGTGTTCCCTCTCTCACTGTGTCTCTGTCAAATAAGTAAAATCTTAAAAAAAAAAAAAATTGCCAAGCCCTATTGTCTATAAAAGATCCACATAAAAGAAAGCATACCTCCTTCACTAGAGAAATTCCATCATCTGTTGTTTAGGACAGGAAGCAGTATATATTAAAATTTTAAATTAGTAAATTTACTGTGTCTAAGTATATAAATCAGATCTGTCTCATGTATGTCCAGATACAGCAGTGGCAATGATAACATCTTATTTTCTCTTGCACAGTAGCTTTCTTCTGTGTCCTAGGTTTTGTGTCCCAAACCTTGTCTAGTCCAACTTATTTAATCTTGATCAAGAAGGAAGAAGTTAGGAATTCTACGTTAAAATTTTACTGTGATCCCTACTGAGGCCATCTTCATGGTGGGTAAGGTATACTAATGCAAGTGAGTCAAATCTCAGGTGGGCCCCCTACTCTCTTCAAATCTAGAATCTCCTTTTTTTCCCACTTCTCTATGTTCCACATTTGTGGATTCCAATCACCCTTCTCTCCCCTGCCCACCCCCCACTTTCTTTCCCTCTCATATGTGCATGCCCCCAGAGCTTGGAGACCCTCCAAGCACAGTGAAATCAAGAAGACATCACCATCATCACCCCAGGTTAACACTCTTGTTCATCATCACTGTGCCCCACCCTTCCCTCACTATTCAAATTTAGTTCTGAGATGAAATCAACCTTGGCATTGGTCATCAGCAGCCTTTCTTTTCCTGCCCACCCCATTTTACCACTGCTCCTCCTCCACCCCAGCCTTTCCCAGTGCTTAGAAGCTTGTGAGAGGAGATTAAACTAATCCCATCCACCAACAAGCTCACTAAGCAATTCCTGAGTAAAGTCCAAAATTCCTGCCAAGCAATAGAGCTGGGGGGAAAATTAATGTAACAATCAGCACATTATAGCAATAGCTTTTCCATGAAAATTCTTTCCCTTTGAATAATCCTATACAAAGTCAACAGAAAGTATGAAGCATGGAGCGTGTTGTAGGGAGGGGGAATATAGAGACAATTAGTTTTTCTTTTCTTTTTCTTATTAAATATAAATTAAACAACTAAGTATGTTGGCACCACCATACCTTTTTTTTTTTTTTAAAGGTAATTTAACCTATCCCTTTTCTTCACAAAATGGGAATGAGTGTTTAAATAGCCAACATTTAAGTGGTTTTGGATTGGTTCATTTGCTAATTAATACTTAAGAAAGTAGGCTTAGAAAAACTGGGCAGGAGTAAGGCTATTTGAAAGTGTTTTGCCTGCAGCATATTGATGCCCTTGCCTGTGGCTCCAGCTTTGAGAGATGAGGAAAGCCAGATTCTTCACTCCATCTTTGGGAGAGTCCAGTGCCCCTCTCTCTCTCCTTATTCCACTATCTTGGTGCCCTCACCCAGTGCACATAAGTTTCTCTAGAGTAAAAGCCCAGAAATATCATCAGATAGGAGGTATTTAAATCAGTATCTCAAATCCTTCCAGCTTTTCCAGCATCAGAACTCTATTTTTTTTTTTTTAAAGGAACTAATTTGAAATAAACACAAATCTCAAAAGCTGAGGTAGGCAGAGGCGGTCATTGCCAATGGCTGTGTAGGGGGTAAGAAATTTCTATTCAAATAAGGGTGAATGCAACTGGTAATGTTTAAAAAAAATGGGAGGGGTTCAGGGGAAAGTTTAAGGGTAAATCCATGGTTTTGTTCTTGGCATTCATTATGCCAGAGAATTCCATGTTAAAACAAAATAGAAGAGAGTTTTAAAAAATAAATGAACAGAGCTCCAAAGACACAATTGCAAGGGTGAAGCCACATTGAGGGTGAGACCAATAGAGGTATTAAATGGTGTCTTCCAGAACAAGCGGAGGAAGGGCCTAACCAAGTCCTCTAGCTTTTGGGTGCTTCTAAATGCAATCCCCCCAAAATGAAAAGTGTTCACAAAGGCATTTAAACCACAGTTTCGCAATGTCCAGCTTCCCAAAGCAATGGATCTTTTCCAAATACCCTCATGGTTTCCTGAGAAACTTTAGAAAGAGAGAAAACACCCAAACACCTAATTTGGTATTCACTTCATTTTATATATATTTTAATGAAAAAATATATAAAATATAGGCCACTGTGAATCCTTGATTTCTCTTGGTTACTGATAGGAACAATAACAGAATTTACCATTTCAGCAAATGTTTACTGATCACTTATTCTTAGGAAATCACTATGTTTGACACAAAACCCTGAACTCGGGAAGTACAGCTGTGTAAATACTTTTGTGTTATAATTGTTTTTTTATAGTTACCTTTCTTAAATGTAAATACACACACTCTTCAAATTGAGGTTGTATGGGGATAAATGATATCATACTCAATGGATTATTTCAGGCATAGTTCTTATGATAAACACATGGGAGGAACAATCTGTTCCTTATTTCCTTGTAGAAAATTTTTATTAATATTCTAGTTGTGGGGCGCCTGGGTGGCTCAGTTGGTTAAGCGACTGCCTTCGGCTCAGGTCATGATCCTGGAGTCCCTGGATCGAGTCCCGTATCGGGCTCCCTGCTCAGCAGGGAGTCTGCTTCTCCCTCTGACCCTCCCCCCTCTCATGTGCTCTCTCTCTCTCTCTCATTCTCTCTCTCAAATAAATAAATAAAATCTTTAAAAAAAAATATTCTAGTTGTGAAATTTCAAGTATTATCAGCTACCTGAATTTACCTGGAAGAGTACAATATATAATGTGCTTTTGCATGCAGTGTCTGTATTGATTCTCACACCATTTTCTGGAATAAGAAGAATAGGTAATGAGAATGCTGGTGAACAGAACATTGTATGTTTTTCTATGTCCTATGACCTGATCACAACCTACTGAATAAGGACTCAAAACTAGATTGTCTTGCTTCTGTCATATTGATCTTTCAGATCCATATTGTTGGCTCTAATCCCACTGAATATATCACTCTTAGCAGACTGTATTGGCAGCTTAACTTTGGGTGTATTTCCTAAGAAGAAGCAAGAGAGGTATCAGGGAACTACACTTATTCACTTATATCCTTTATTTCAAATGATGCTGCTGGTTTAATCTTCCGCCCTCCCTTCCCTTCTTTCACAAATATTATTTTGACTTATAAGGAGATAGGAGAGAGAACAATGAACACAACAAAATTCTGCCCTCAGAGAACATATAAATATAGACAAGAAGCCAATAAACTTATAAATGCATAATTTTTAGTGACAAATATTATGGAAGCAAAGTACTAAGAAAGCACTAGGATCATGCCATCCTGGAGTGGTCAGGAAAGGCCCTTCTGCTTAGGTGACATTTGAGCAGAGATTCCACGGAAGAGAGGGAAGGAGCCATGCAGATGTCTGCACAAGAGAATTGCAGACAGATGGAATAGACTGTGCATGTCAAAAAGAAGTGTGTTTCCTGTTTTTGAGAAACAAGAGGAGGCTAGAATGGGTGGAGGGGATTTAGAGACCAGGCAGAGGTGTGAGGGATGTGATCTATCCACATACAGAAAGATAGCAGAGAGCAAGATCATAAAGGGTCTTGTAGGGTATTGTAAGGACTGTAACTTTTAATCCAACAGAGATGCGGAGCCACTGGAGGATTCTAAACAAAGTTGAGACATCTGATTTATACTTTTCACAGATCACTAGGGTTGCTGGCTAGAAAATAGTTTGCAGGCAAGTTGGAAGCCTATTTATCAAGTGGCTACTGTAATACTCGGGTGGGAAATGATGGTGACTTGAACCAGGACAGTAGTGGTAGAGATAGAGGTGGTTTGATTCTGGATATACGTTAGGTTGAACCATTTGAAATTTGTTTTTATAGGTGAAAAATGTTCAAGGGTAAGCGATTTCATATGAGTCCACATAATATTTGACGGTTATGCCAAAAATATCTTGGAATGGATTGAAACTACTGAGCGAGAAAATAAAGCACATCAAGGTTAATTGCAAGGTTTTTGACTTGAATGCAAATGGAAGAACCCTTTTGCATGGGAGGACTGCCAGAGGTTGGGTTTTAGAGAACAATCAGCAGGTTATTTTTAATATGTTAAGTTTGAGATGCTTATTAGATATTCAAGTAAAGATATCAAGTAGGTAGTTGGATATATTTGCAAAAGGTCCAAGTTGGACATATAAACTTAAGAGTGTTTGTATGAAGAGTCATCTCAGAGCCTTGTGTCTTAGACCACTTGGGTTACAATAACAGAATACTGCAGACTGTGTGGCTTATTACAATAGAAACTTATTTGTTTCAGTTCTGGAGGCTGGGAAGTCAAAGATCAACAAGGCACTGGCAGACTTGGTGTCTGGTAAGAGCTACTTCTTGGTTCATAGATGGCTGTCTTGTTACTGTGTCTTCACATGGTTTAAGAGGCAAACAAGCTCTGTGTGTTCTCTTTTAAATGGGCATTGATCTCATTCATGAGGGCTCCACTCTCAACTCTACAGGTCGCATCTCCAAATACCATCACTTTGGAGATTAGGTTCCAGCATGTGAGTTTGGGGGAGAGTGGGGAGACTAGCATTCAGTCTATAGTATTCCATCCTTGATTCTGCAAAATTCATGTTCTTTTCACATTCAAAATGTATTCATTCTACCTGAGTAGCTTCTAAAATCTTAACTTGTTGCAGCATCAACTTTAAAGTCTATGTCCAAAGTCTTACTTAAATATCCTCTAAATCATATATAAGAGAGACCCAAGGCATAATCCATCCTGGGGCAAATTCCCTTCCAATTGTGGATCTGTGAAACCAACCAAGTTATGTGCTTCCAAAATGCAATGGTAGGACAGGTACAGGATAGACATTGCCATCTCACAAGAGAAAAAAAAGGAAAGGAAAAATGAGTGATAGGTCCCGAGTAAGTCTAAAACCTAACAGGGCAAATTCCTTTGCTAGACCTTAAGGCTAAAGAACAATTATCTTTGGCTGGATGTTTGATTGGATGTTTAGCCTTTCAGCAGACTCTCTGCCAGGCTTGCCCCCAGGGTTCTCCCCAACTTGAGTTGCAAGCTATTGGCAGCTCTGCCCTTTGAAAGCTGGGTGGAGGTAGCCGTGATCCCGGGCCCATAGGTTTAGAGCACCAGCAGAGAGGCATGCAGGGATACTGTCAGAGTTTGCTGCCTGCATCCTCTAGAGGGATACCTTTGCAGCTGGCTCCCTGGAGCCAAGAAGCTCCAAGGATCATGGTACTGGAGGCCAGGGAGTAGCGCTTACAGTGTAAGGCCAGGTAGCATAGGAGGAAATCACCTCTCTTATGAGTATGCATTGTGAAGATTAGCATGTGACATATAATCTTTAGGACTCTGAATTCAAATCCATTTATGCCACTTACTATCTGTCTGTGCCTAAGAATGTCATTTAATGTGTTTCTATGCTTCTGTTTCCACAACTTTAATAGGGGGATATGATTAGTGCTCACGTCATAAGGTTGGTGTGAGAATGAAGTGAATTAATATGTTTAAGGTACTTAGAACAGTGTCTGGCATAGAGTAAGAGCTATGTAAGTATTAGTTATTATTTCCCTAGCTTTTAACAGATAGGGAAGTCTGCATTGGGAGATTTAACACCAATGCTAAGTTAAAATGAAAACCTATGAGCAACCTCACCTTCCTTGCTAACATTTTAGCATTTCTTCAAGGTACAAATCATGATTCACAATTCATCTTCACAGTACTTACAGTTAGGAGAATCAATAGCAATATGACAATTTTGTATCCAAACCTTGGGGGGCTGTGTCTGTTTTTTGTCTTCATGGTTATTTTGCAGCAAAGCTAGGAGAATCTATCATGGAATGCTCACCAGAGGCCATTTTAAATTGAAATCTCATTTACTATTATGAAGATCAAGAAATTAACCTTTATGGGGAAGCTGGGTGGTGCAGTAAGTTAAGGGACTGACTCTTGGTTTTGGCTCAGGTCGTGTGTGATCTCGGGGTCCTGAGATTGAGCCCTGTGTTGGGCTCTGAGCTCAGCATGGAGTCTGCTTAAGACTCTCTCTCTCCCTCTGTAACCTCCCAAAAATAAATGAATCTTTAAAAATTAACATTTATTATGCTTCTGCTATATAGAAAACTGTAGTAAATAAATAGGGTAAAAACACAAATATCAGTCCCACTACAGAATGGTGGTATTGAGAAAGAGCTTTGGAGTCAGGCAAAATTGTACCTGAGTCCTGACTCCACTGTTCACTTTGGAGAAAGATTATTCAACATGCTTGAGCCTCAGATTCCTCATCTATAAAATTCTGTCTAATTCAGAATGTAGTTATAGTAAGTAATGCAGGCAAAACTCTGTGTAAGAGTGGGCACATGATAATTTCTCAGTGAAAATTTGCTTTTCATTGGTTGGGAAAGAACAACAAAAGTAAAATACTTCTAAGACACCTTGTAACAAGTACAGTGAATAATGACACACACACACACACACACAACCGTGTACCTCACAAGTACAGAAGAGAAAAAAAACAGGGAGGTTTCAAAGAGAAAGTGGGCTTCATTTCAGCAAATAAAGATGAGTTAGTGTATTTTATTATAACAGAGACAGAAGCAGCATTGAGAGAGAACTCACAGGGTATATAATGGTAAAATATATATTTTAATCAGAGTGGAAAATTCTCGAGGGTGAGAGGGTAGTGAGAAATAATATCGAAAATGGTTTATTGGAAATTTAGAGAGTAGTGATAGTTCTGAATTTCTGATAAGGATTTTGGACTTTGTATTAGAGTTCTCCAGAGAAACAGAGGCAATAGGATATATATAGAGAGAAAGAGATTTAATCTAAGAAATTGGCTTATGCCATTGTGGAGACTGACAATCCCAGGATCTGGAAGGTGAGTTGGCAAGCTGGGATCCAGGAGAGCTGACAGTGGAACTCCCGTCTGAGTCAAAAGCCTCAGAAACAGGAAGGCCTACGGTGTATTTCCATTGCAAAGGCTGGCGGGCTTGAGACCTGAGAAGAGCCCGTTTTCAGTTTGAATCTGAAGACCGGAAAAAGCCAATGTCCCACTCTGAAGGAAGTCAAAACAGAAGAATTATATTATTGGTTGGGGGAAGTGTTAGTCAGCCATGTTCTAGTCAGAACTTCAACTGACTGCATGAGGGAGAGCAATCTGCTTTACTCTATGGAGTTGAATGTCAGTATTATGTGAAAATACAGAAACTCCTAAAATGATATTTACCAAATATCTGAGCACCTTGTGGCCCAATCAAGTTGACACGTAAAATGAATCCTCACAGTATCTTTGCCATTTGGGAGTCATTGAAAGATTGGAAGCAGGAAGTATATTAGAAAGAAAACAATGCATTAGGAAGAAAATGAGGGGATAGGTTTCTGTGTAGTGAGGGATGTATGGAGGGATTTCTATGTAGGGAGAGAAGACTATTGTAAAAAGCCTAAAAAAATAAGGTAATGACAACATCAATCCACATGGAGAAAAGAGGAGAAAGAATATGGAAAGGAAAAGTATGTAGTACAATTTGCTAAAAATGTCAAATCCATATATATGAAAATACATCTCATGAATCTCTAGGTTTCTAGACTGCGGCTAGTGATCCAATTGACTCATAAAAAAGCAAAAGGACACTGATTGAGATGGCAGACAAGGACTCCACATACTAAATGTAGTTTTGCATGGTTAATTTTAGTTGATTATCCAACAGACTTTTCCTCTATATTCATCCTTATTGAAAGAACTTACTTATTGACTGCTTTTGTGCAGGTAGTATTCTGGTGTCCAGAGGCCAGATAAAAAGCCACATGGAAGCTGGACCCCTCTCCAGCCTCAGGATGTTGATTTTGATTAGTTTAGGTCAGGCCTGGCAATTCTGTTCTTGTTATTTAAGAGTTTTGGAATAAACCTAGGATGCAACTTTGGCCAATGAGATAGAAGAGGTAATTTGCTGGGAGTGTGTAGGTAATGTCTGTTGTTTATTTGTTTTCCAGCCTTACAGGGTGGAAAGCAGTGCTAATCAGAAGGGAAAATTGGTAAATTGAACTATATTAAATTAAGAACTATTCTTAATGATGTTCACCAGATATCATTACAAGATGGTTAAAAAAATAGTTCACAGAAATGGAGGAGATGTTTAAAATATTCTTATTTTATAATTTAATTTTATATTTTATAATTTAAATATTTTATAATTTAAATATTAACTTCCAGTTCAATGAAATCATTTTATATACAAAATTTTAATATACAAAAAAGTCCTTCTGACTAAATAAAAAAGACAACCCAATGGGGTGTGTGTGGGGGGGAAGATGAAAGCTTTGAACACACACTTTACAACATGATAGTTATTTAAAAAATAGAAATAATATATGTCCCTATAGAAAACAGTAAAATATTTGTATAAAATTTATAAACATAAAATCTTTGTATCTATATAAAATCTTATAAAATCTACATATATTTGTATAAAATATTTTGTTCATATTTATATTATGTTGTCTAGTATATTGTATATGAAAAAGTGTTTAGCCTTATTAGTCATGATGGAATGCTAACACATACTTACCAGAGGGATAATGTTTAAAAAGAGAAAATACTACGTGTTTAAATAATACAATATATGTTAAAAAAAAAAAAAAAAAAGGAGGGGAAGAATGAAGGGGGGGGAATCGGAGGGGGAGACGAACCATGAGAGACGATGGACTCTGAAAAACAAACTGAGGGTTCTAGAGGGGAAGGGGGTGGGGGGATGGGTTAGCATAGTGATGGGTATTAAAGAGGGCACGTTCTGCATGGAGCACTGGGTGTTATACGCAAACAATGAATCATGGAACACTACATCAAAAACTAATGATGTAGGGCGCCTGGGTGGCTCAGTTGGTTTAGCGACTGCCTTCGGCTCAGGTCATGATCCTGGAGTCCCGGGATCGAGTCCCGCATCGGGCTCCCTGCTCGGCAGGGAGTCTGCTTCTCCCTCTGACCCTCCTCCCTCTCATGCTCTCTGTCTCTCATTCTCTCTGTCTCAAATAAATAAATAAAATCTTTAAAAAAAAATAAAAATAAAAAAAAAACTAATGATGTAATGTATGGTGATTAACATAACAATAAAAAAATTTTAAAAAGTATGTAGAACAACTAGAATTCTTATACACAGTTGATGGGAATATAAATTAACAAAATGTTTTAATTTTTGCTGTAGCTACTAAAACTGGACATGCATACACTTTATCTAGCAATTTTATTAAGTATATATGTGTTTGTTCACCAAAAGACATGTCCTAAAATTTTCATAGCAAAATTATTAGTATTAAACAAAATTTTAAAACTACCTAAATTCTATTAACAGTAGAATGAATTTTAAAAACCAGTATATTCAAATGAAATATTATACTAAATGAGAATGAACTATAACCACATGCAAAATTGATGAATTTCACTGATATAGTGATGAGTAAAATAAGCCAGGTAAAATATAGCCCTATAATAATATATAAAAAGCAAATTGATATTTGCTACTAGAAGTTAGGATAGTGGTCTCATTAAGGGTTGTGGGAATGACCATAATTAGGTAGATATGGGGCAAGTGGACTTATGCTTGCTGGAAGCTGATTTCACAGAAAATTTTATAAAAATCTATTTCTAACTATATATCATATGTATTAGGATTCTCTAGAGAAACAGAACTAATGGGATGTCTGTATCAAGGGAGATATTTAAAAAATTAACTCACACAATTGTGGCAAGTCTGAAATCTATAGGCAGGAGGATCTGGAGGTTGGAGACCCAAGGGAGTTGATGTTGCAGTTTTGATTCCAAAGGCAATATTCTTTCTTCCTTGGAACACCAAAGTCTTTTAAGGCCTTCAACTGATAGGATAAGGCCCACTCCCATTAGTAAGGATACTCTGATTTACCCATATTCTACTGATTTACACATTAGCTACATCTAACAAAATACCTTCACGGCAATATCCAGACTGAGATTTGACCAAACACCTGGATACCATAGTCTAACTGATTTAACACATAAAATTAACCACCACAGGTTACCCCTTGTCAGCTTAGCACCCATACACATCTCCTTAAATCATATATAATCTCCAAGTAAGGGCAATAACAAGGTCATAATTCCACCTAACATGATACAACTCTCCTGTATACAACCAAAAATATAAACCCTTTCCCCGAAAGATGATGGGAAGGGCTTGGGTGATGTTCACTCTTCTCCTTGATATCCAGTAACTTAAATACTATGGTATAAGGTCAACAAGTCTTATATGAAGGAGTAAGAGAGGAAAGAAAATATGTTTGCCATACATATACACCCAAACATACAACAGAATAAAGAACAAATATTCATAATAAATTACAGATATTGTTTCTGTAATTGGTCACATAGTTAGAGCTAGTATGTAGAACTACCTTCTTCTGTTACACAGCTCATATTCCCTTTGCCCTCAGGAAGCACCAGAATTGGTCATGGCCCTTTACCTAGAGGGTGACCCAAACCTTTGTTTCCTAAGGGGATCTGGGTCATTGATAATGTTGCCTGAATTGGGTTGTTGTAGTTTTCTATCAACTTTAATCATAATATGTTACTAACAGATGTCCTAAGAGATAGCCTGTATTCCAGACATACTTTCTTACCTCCATTATGGGGTAGCAGTTCAGTTTTCTCCAGGTATTCAGGATCGATCACCCAAAGTAGCCATGTGTCAGTCTTAACTTCCAGTTCAATGAAATCATTTTTGCGTCTCCTGGTAGAAGCATTCTTTGCTTTGGAACTAAGACCTCTAGAGCAGCAGAGCATAAGGTCATGAGAAAGGAATCAAAAATTTTGGTGGGCCACTAGGAGTTATAGAGAGTGGTATAGACCCCCATTTCTACCCCTTGATTCCTAGTTGCATGAATCCTGGCTATGGGAGACATAGCACCATACATTGGGTGCTGATTTAACACCTTTGCATCCTTCCAAAGAACCTTGCTTCAGCCCCTCAAGATATTGCCACCATGACTGGTAACTAAGTATTCAAAAAATGCCATTCTACCATTCTATCAAGCCAGATGCTTGATTATCCAGTTATCCACAGAAAGTGCCAGGGCTTTGCTCCAAAATCCTAAGGGTCTGCACTGTGATTGACCTCTAGGTGCCAGCCCAAGATTCAAACAGCATCCCTATCTGACACTGACACTTCAAACACCACTAGATTTGCAGGATCATATAACACAGGTGGTGAAACAGCTCGTACAGCAGCCTACACATGTCACAGAGCCTTCGTTTGTTTGGGTCCCATTCAAAGCAAGCAGATTTTGGGGTCACTAAGTAAATGGACTGGAGTAGCATACTCCAATGGGGAATGCTGGCTCCAAAATCCAAAGAGTTCCACTAGGCATTGTGCCTCTCTTTTGGTTGTAGGAGGGGCCAGATCCAAGAATTCATTATTTACTTTAGAAGGGTTATCTCCACATGTCCTCCAGAAATATCACTGAGGTAGAGGCCCCTGAAATATTGTCAGATTTATTTCCCACCCTTTGATACACAAGTATCTTACCAATAAGTCTACAGTGGTTTCTACTTCTTGCTCACTAGGTCCAATCAGCCTGTCATCAATGTGATGGATCAGTATAAGGGAAATAACAACCAAGATCCCTGTGAACTAAATTATGACCTAGGGCTGGAGAGTGGGGAGACCCCTGAGGGAGGGCAATGGAAGTGTATTGCTGGCATTGCTAGCTGAAATCAAACAGCTTCTGGTGGTGTACTGACAGGTATGAAGAAAGGAGCGTGTTATATATTAATAGCTGCAGCTACCAGAGCATGTGTTAATTTGATCAAGCAATGAAACCCCCTTCTGGGACAGTAGCAATTGGAGTCACCACCTGGTTAAGCTTTTGATAATCCAATGTCGTTCTCTAAGATCCACCTGTTTTCTGCACAAGCCAAATAGGCAAGTTGAATAGAAATGTGGTGGGAATCATGTTCAAGTCTTTGATAATAGCACTAATTTTTATAACCCCCTGAGATGCAGTATTGCTTTTGGTTTACTATTTTCCTGGGTAGAGGCAGTTCTAGTGGTTTCCACTTGGTCTTTCTTACCATTATACCCCTCACTCCATGAGTCAAGGAACTAATGTGTAGGTTGTGCTAGTTGCTGAGTAGGTCTATTCACTTATGAATTCCAGGACTGGGAAAATGACCACAAGATCAGTTTGGGGACATACTGTGTGAAAAATCTGAACTAAAAAATCCATTAATCACCTGATCTCCGTTAGCCCTATGAGTGGTAGAACACAGTGAATTTTGGGTCTCCTTGAATTAGTGTCAGGTTCAGAGCCAGTGTCCAATAATCCATGATTATTTTCTTTTCCCTAGGGTACAGTCATTTTGGTAAAAGGCTGGAAGTACCTTTGGGGAAGGGTGAAAGAAAGATTAACAGTACAAATTTTTGACAATGTAAGAGGGTTCTTCCTCAAGAGTACCCACCCTTCCCTTCACTCGTGAGGTTCTGGATCTGTACACTGACTCAAATCTGGGAATTGATTGACCATGACTGTTTTTATTATTCAAGTTAGACTGTAGTTCACTTGTCCTATAACTCTTCTACTTATACAAATCGAGTAAGTATTTAATAGATTGTGCATCTATTGCCTCCTAGGAAAACCATGCTTAACTAGCCAACATCATATGTCTCTTCTAGTTACCCTATTCTGATTGCCTCTTTGGCTCTGTTCTTCCTAGGACAACCACACTTACCTTGCCTTTGATTAAGCACTTTCACTTGGTGTCTGTCACCCTGAAATTCAATTATCACCTTTGCATCTCCTTAATTTAGTGGTAGCAGCTCCCATTATAATTTCTAAGCTAGAGAAGAGTGACTACAAAGCTCTTCAAGGATGTTGGGGCTTCCCTAACAAATTTATCTCTCATAGTCATGTTGTAGGCTGTGAACTCTGGACCCTACAGGGGTGAGTAAGAGGTCTTACATGATAAATACACTTTAACATTCCAATTTCCCTAAGCCCTTGTATCCTTTTACCAAGGCAGTTTTGGCATTTCAAGTTAATGTAGGGTATGCCACCTTTTGGTCTATGTTTCAGCCAACCAAACAGAGTCCTTTTTAACCCTCTACACTGCAACATTACATTCAGATTCCCTGCTTAAAGAGCTGATATCAATAAATTAAGCCTGAGTAAATTTTATGTCCCTTCTACCATAATCCCACATGGTCAATGTGGTTATTTTGGAGTACAACACACCTCTTCACAGGCCATACTTTGTACCTCAGTTTGCAGGGCCTGCTGGGACTTGAGTCTAGTTATAGGTATAGAAACTAAGAGCATGGGAGTGGGGAAACCTAAAGAGAATTAGCAGTGTTGTAGTTATTTCAGGGGAGACCATTATAGTTTTCTCAGCAAAGAAGGGTTAATCTTCTTAGATGGGGATGCAATGGTAGTTTTCACAGGTAAAGACAATTCACCAGAATTTAGGGGTTTAATGTCTCCAGCTTCATGAGGAACTTCCCATGTTTCCATTCCCATTTTGAGAATCCTATTCTATCCCAGTCAATGCCCTTATTTTAACAGCACTCTGAGATTGGGAATTCAACTTACATTATAATCCAGCCACTCTCAGGATAAGGCTCTGGGTTTGGTTTTCAACAATTTCAGCTCTGCAGCTACAGGAAGAAGATAAGGGTTTCTTTTAGGGCAGACACAGAAAACTTCAGGTTCGTTATGAAGGGCTTGAGATGAGAATTGGAATCCCAGACTTATCCTTTTCTTTCTCCACTTTGTCTAGCACAATTAGGAGTAACCAACCAATTTTATTATATTCAGTTTGACCAAAGTTTTCTAAGGTATCAAATAGAGTATATGCCTACATTCATATACCTACCTTCCCTCTATTTCTGTACATATCTATTCAATAAAAATGTTTTCAATTCTTGTATTTTTTAAAAGATATCAGAAAGTCACTTTTGGTCTTGAGCATTTTGTGTGAAAGCACTACTTTTGAAATCACTGCAGCCATCACATAACTAAGAGGGGATGAGACTTCACAGGTGAAAAGAACCTGGACCCTTCATGACATTGTTGATTCGTTGAATCAAACAACCATCAAATGCCTGATCACAAGACTTCCTATTGTATGAAATTACAAATATTTCTATTATGTAAATTTTTTCAAGTTAAGTCTTCTGCTACTTGCATTAGATTATTTTAACTGATATACATATTGTGGAGAGTTGACCCAAAATATTTGAGTCCATATATCTTAGTGCAGGAGAAAACACTTTGGCATCACATACCTCTTATATGATAATGATATACTGCTATAAAGCAAGCTCATGGCAGGGCCAAAACTAGAATCCAGATAATCTTGATTCCAAATTCATGTTTTTTCCTCTGTGTTATTCAGTGCATGCATATCTTAAATAACATTCTTTATTCTGATGTCAAAGTCTATAATCTATATGTGCTTGCCTTCAGCTCTTGCCTGAAAGATGACCTGAAATTTTTTAAATATTTTTCTAATTAGTAGCTAGTGGTTTCTACATATGACATTGTCTTGTACCAAAGAGGTTAATTTTTTTCTCCATATTCTGACATTGTATAAAATAAAAATTCTTAGTAAACTCATAGTATCTCACCTATCCATCTCACAGATGGGTTGTCCAAAACTATTATCTGTTTCACATGGAGCATATCCATCTAGTTCTGTGAAAGTTTCAAAGAATAACCCACACTGAACTGAAATTAATTCTTTGTCACAGCTTTCCAGTCTGTCAGATGTGTAGGATGAAAGATGATTGGCAAATAGTGTGGCTTGTCAACCCCTCAATCAAGCACAGTAAACTCTGGAAAGATAGATATTGTGATGACCAATATTTATGTCCTATGTTTTACTTCCAAACAAACATTGAAATGTTTAAAAAGTCATAAATATTCAACATAGTTATATAAATTTTGTCAGAAATTTTAATTTTTTTGTCCTATTGAATTTTCCCATTTAGAATCTTACACAAAAACGTAGTTATAGAATATTGGACATGATTTGAATGTCAGACCTCACTGAATCCAGGTCCACGATTTTAAAGATGAAGGACTGAGGTCTGACAAGGTCCGTAATCACAGAAATAATCAGAGGTAGAGTTGTAACTTGACACTGTTTTTTAATCTGTGGTAGGTAGAATATGAAGATATTATTTAATTTGCCCAAGTTCTTCCAGTTAAGACATGAGGAAGTCAGGATTCAAATACAAGCTTCTCTGACTCCCAAGTTCACACTCTCAGCCATATACATACTTCAACATAAAATTGTGAAATTTAGTATCAGTTCAGTTTATCATTTAGAATTCATTTAGAAAATCATTGAATGCCTTTTAAGTTCCAGACATTGGACTAAATACAAGATATACAATGGTGAATAGATAATCATGGTCTTTAGTTACATTAAATAGACAAAGTATGTAGATGGTGGGGAGCGTGTGGCCATAGTGGAAATTGGAAACGAGATAGTGTTACCTGAAATGCCCATGGAAAGTGATATTTTGTGACACCGCAGTATTATGTAAGGAGAGTCTTGGTTTTGGTATGGATGAAAGATGAGAGGAAGACTAGCAGTAGAATGCAACATATTGAGAGGGAATGGTACATGTAAAATGTTCTGAATTAAGAAAGAGCTATAGGTGTTGAATGAGCTGTGGCTGGTGCATAGTGCACAATTAAGCAGTGGCATGGAATGATGTTGGAGGGCTAGGAAATGAAAACATCATGTGTAGACTCAGTCTTTAGCTAAGAGAGAAGTTTGGAAGAGATCATATGAAAGAGTTCAGAGAGAGCACAAGTACAATCCTCTTGGAGAGTCAGTTGATACAGTAAAATTGCTAGGCAATGTTAGCACCTACTTGCATTTTGAGATCATGAATTTAAAATGCAATTATTTGTGGTAGGTTAATAAATGGTCCCCCAAAGGTATCGGATCCTCAATCCTGGAACCTGTGAATGTTAATTTACATGGTAAAGTTTTTGCAAGATGTGATTAAGGATGTTGAATTGAGGAAATTACCCCAGAATGTCCATGTAGATGATGGCATAAGAATGAAGCAGAGGAACATTATACACTGAAGAAGAGAAGGAAATGTGACCCCAGAGGTAGAAATTGAACTCATCTGCCACATGGTAAGTAATGCCAACAGTCACTAGAAGCTGTAAAAGCCAAAGAACCTATTCTCTACAGTATACTCTGGAGGGGGAATGGCCCTGAGGACATCTTGATTTCAGTCCAGTGACAATGATTTCAGACTTCTGGTCTCCAGAACTGTGAGGGAATGATTTTCTATTCTTTTAGACCAAAGAATTTGTGGTGATTTGTTACAGCAGTTCTAGGAAATTAATATACTGTTCTACCTAGTTGCATGACTCTAGCTGCTTTGGCATATTCATAGAAATGATGGGTGGTTGAGTTATTTTTGTAAGGATGATGGAGGCAGAAAGGAGACTGAAATTCTGGGTGTTCTCAAAGTAGTGGTTGTAGTAGTGAAACATGGATTCTAAGATGGTCACGAGGAAAAATGAAGATGATGGGATAATGAAAGTATGAAGGTGGGCGCCTGGGTGGCTCAGTTGGTTAAGCGACTGCCTTCGACTCAGGTCATGATCCTGGAGTCCCGGGATCGAGTCCCACATCGGGCTCCCTGCTCAGCGGGGGTCTGCTTCTCCCTCTGACCCTCTTCCCTCTCGTGATCTCTGTCTCTCATTCTCTCTCTCTCTCAAATAAATAAATAAAATCTTAAAAAAAAAAAAAGAAAGTATGAAGGCATTAAGGACTAGAGGTCGTGAATTGGTTGAACTATTGTAAGTGTACCTGTTAGCAGTCATTAAATTTTGAATGAAATGAAATCAGATATCAAGTTCAGGGTTCTTGTGTATTGCAAAGCTCAAAACTTAGCACTGAATTACAATTTGTGGAGATGACAAAAGGTGTTGCAAATTGGAGTCTTGAACAAGAAACCCATTTACCAGGACAACATTAGAAATTTCACCCTGTACAATGAAAATTGAAATATTAGGATCACAAGGATATCTACTTACAAGATATTAGATTCAAGAATTCATTGAGAAATTAGCATAAGAATGAAACACTTCAAATATTTTGGTTCCCTCCATATTCTTTTGGCATGAGAAAATTACTGTAAATTTTAATGTTCTCTGATTTAAAAAAAAAATTTGTCCTCAAAAGTAGAAGTCAAACAATGTTAATCAGGTACATTCCTAACATTCTGGGTCAAAAGATAAAATACTCAAAATGCATATAAAGAAAAGAAACTTTATATTTGGGAAGAATTGTGTTCTTAATTTTTAGAGCTTTCTAATTGTTTTCCATAAAATAAATAAAATTGCATTTTAGGTATAAATATGTGCCAATATGACCCTTTATATATAAAATGTTTAGACAGTATGCTCATAAATCTGAGACCATCAAATTACTTTTGTTCATAAACGTTTATTCTAAGTATATTATCTCTGATGCTTAAGTCATTTTAGTGTAAAGTACTGGACATCCTTAATCTATGCCAGGTAGTTCAGCTCAATTCAATTTATTTTGATATCTACGTACAATACTTAGCATCTATTCTGTGCAAGGCCTGTGCTTGACCTCAAGAAATTTTCAGTCAAGGCTGATCCTCTGCCCACAATAATCTTATACTTCAGTAAAGGTGCAGCTTAAAGGAATATTATGTTCTCTGATGATTTCATAAATGTATGCTCCATCTACAGCAGCCACCTTACTCTCCCTGTTACTCCACAGGATCAGCCAGAGTAAAGAATTTACTATGGAGCCCATCTAGTAATGTCCTTCAGAAGTAGGAACTATTAATGAGTAGTCATCTTTATCAAATGTATTAAGAAATTCTTATTCCAAAATACTTTGGAATGGAGGGTTTAGGTTGGGGTATGGAGTCAGGGTCCTATATTATATCCATATCTGAATCCCTTGTTCTGTCCTTTGAATATTTTTCCCCATTCCAAAACTCCCAAAACCTTTTACTGTCATCTTTTTATTCAAAGTTCATAGCTATAAAGAGCCAATTCTTGCTGCTTTGCTATAGGGCATAATACCTTGAAATCTAAAATTTCTGTCTACAATCAATGATATACTAAATATTTAACAACCAGCTCTGCAATAAGGGATTGGGCCTTATTTGTAATATTTGCCAAGTGCCATGGTGTGAATATTCTCTATATGACTAATTTCAAACTACCATCCTGAAGTCATTGAAGGCAGAGTTGGAAAGAGATGTCCAGTTCATTATGGTCCAGTATGCCTGCCATAAAGATACAATAGATGTTAAGTAATCTTGAGCATAAATAGTAAGAAAATGTAAAAAAAATAACAAGGAAGTGATAAGTTTGAGCATTATCTGTTTTTAAATATAACTTATTTAATTGTATATTTATTTAATTTTTAATATTGACCACATTTAACAATGGGCCTGAAAATTTCTTAAAATGTTAATAATCAGCTCTGGTAACCTGGTATGAGCTTACCCCAGAGTTCACTGACTGTAACACTATCAAAATGACACTTGTGATGCATACCCCCTCTTTTCTATCAAAACTCCCTCTTTTTTGTTTTTTTACCATGTTTTGTAAGAGTGTATCTGACATCACTTGCTCTGAAAAGGCATAAGGAGGATTAACTTTCTGAGACTTATACCCTATATGGTAGAAAGGATTCTAACATGACCTTCAGATGAGTCAAATTCTTGTACAGTCCCCTCCCCTTGATTGTGGGTGGGAAAATATGACTCACTTCTAGTAAAGGTGATGGAATGGTCATTTCCGTGACTAAAAGATGATACCTTAGATGACTGGATAAGGAGAGTATCCTGACTTGGATGAAGCAGGCTGCCATGTTGTAAGAGGGTCTGTGAGAGCCACAGGGCAAGGATCTAAGGGGTGTGGAAGAGCTAAAATTAGCCCCCATTTGAAAGCAGAAAGAAAGTGAGGGCCTTTGTCCTATAATTATGAGGAACTCAATTCTTCCAGCAACCCTGTGAGTTTGGAGAGGACCTGGAGCTCTAGAAGGGAATAGAACCTAGCTAATACCTAGATTGCTGCTATGTGAGACTGAGCAGAGAACCCAGTTAAACCAGGCCTGGGCTTCTGACACAGGGAAGTTGCTCAGTGTACATGATTTTAAACCAAGTTTGTGGTAATTTGTTATTAAGTAATAGAAAACTAATACACTACTTACACTTGAATGAGAATATCTTTGGTGTGTAAATCAAATGGAAAATTACATTTTTCTCCAGAATTTTGAAATCTTGACTCTTTCCTGTGTGACTAAGTTTTCTGAGTACCATGCTGACTCCTATTCTTTTACAGGTAACCTTTTTTTTGTCTCTAAAAGCTTTTAGAAGTTTGTCATTCTCATTTTCATGAAATTCCATGAGGATGTATCATTTAAAAAAAAACTAACAGTTTTTTTGAGATATAAATCACATACCACACTATTCAGATTTAATGTGTAAAACTTAATGGTTTTAGTGTATTCACAGAATGATGCAACCATAACCTCAATACATTTTGTCTGATCTCTGTTGAATTGTCTGCTTACTTTAATATCCCACTCAATTTTAGGCTCCTCTAATTGCTGACTGATGGCTCTATTGTTTTCAATAATGCCCTGGGGCATAAGTGGAATTACAGCCTGATAGAAATAAATCCAAACAGAGGTAGTTTTTAAGACTAGTCTTTAAGGTTTGTTCTGACCATAGGAGGGCTCTTCTTAACTGTCTCTTTCCATGGTTCTTTCTGGTAAGATAATTGGCCTACAGTTTAGCCTTCGATCTGTCATAAGGCTACCAACCTCCTCATAATTTCTGACAATCAAAAACTCCATTTTTTTTTCTTTTTTACCCTTCTTTATTTCTCCTTGCCAGCCATACCTCTGGAACTTCCTAAGAGTTTTGCAGGAAATGTCAGATTCTGTCTTCACTGCTAACTCTTAATGTGGTGTTCTTTGAAGCAGGTTTTTCAACTATTTACGTCTGTATGCTCCCATCCAATATCCATTAAAAAAATGTAGATCTCAGCTATAGATGATCTTCTCCTATCCTTTTGTAAGACTTTCAAAGAAGAGAGGAATTTATTTCAACAATGTCAAATTGTGCACATGCGCACACACACACATGCACGCACACACACACAGACTTTCTCATCACCCTCCATTTCTCCTCTAAATGGAATTTGTTGAGTTTGCAAACCCCTGAGAAAGTTAAGGGGATTTTACTGATGGGATGGATGTTTTAACGTAATACTGTGAATCGTTGAGGAAATGCCATTTTCATATGATTGGATAAAGGAATTTTTTTTTTTAATTTTGAGGCATTATTTACTAGATTGATGCAGCAGATTCTGGAATCTGTATCTTAGAGCTTTGAATAAAAAAGGAGGCTACATGAGGACCTTGATGGTTTTGTAGAAAAATAAAAAGAGAAGGAAGGATGTATGAGCAGGGCTTAGAACAGGCTATTAAAGAGAACCAAAGAAAATCTCCAAAATGGAATCTATGTAGCCATGCCCTATTGTCTATCCAGGGACTGTCTTTATGTTTCTTTTCACTTGCCTGTCACAAATAGTTTATAGGGGTTGTAGTTTCAAGATCTACCCCAGGTGGTTTGGAATTCGAGGTCTATCTGTCTTGGCACAATTCAGAATGATGGGCTTTCTACCAGGTAACTTAAATGAAAGAAAAAGTGGATAAAAGTCACTTACATAGAGATGTATGTGGGAAGTAGTATTTTAGTAGCTGAAATATCAATATCAACCTGAGACCTAGGGCACTATGCAGAGGATGAGGCAGGTGACCATAGTTGAAAAAGGCAACGTGGTGCATGCGTGCATGTGTGTGTGTGTGTTTGTATGTGTGAGCGTAAAAAGAACCTTTGTGTATTGGAGGTAGGGTGAATGTGCAGAGACAGCCTGAAAACATTAGAAAAAAACCAGAAAGTCAACTCTGAAATAGTGTTGAGTAGGGTTGCTGGAATTTTCATATATTTCCCCATCCCTGTTAATGAATGTGAAAAATAAAATAAATGAGAGTCCCCTGCTCCTTTGAACTGGCGCTAGTAGACTTTGTAACTGCCCTTCCCTATAGCTCTACCACCTAAGCCCACTTACAAAGGTTTATTTCCTACCTGTTAGTCGCCAGTTCTTTGATTTACCTTAATATGAGATAAAATGTAGAAATCTTGGAAAACTCCAGTTCTTACTGTTTCTCCTTCTGAGACCTTTGTGGCCCACATGTCAGCACCTTTATAGATCAAGTGGGATTCACCTATTTTGTGAATGCTTTTGTCAGTCCCAAGGGTGTTTACTGACCAAAGGAGAGCTGTAGTACAGTGCCTACTAGGTAAATGTCATTTGGATTAAAACATTCTCTGAACTAAACCAGTACAAGTAAAAACCGCTCATATGCAACATTTCTGTCCTCTATCAGTAATTCAAGGATTCTGGCCATTTTACCTTTGAAGGATTTCTAAATGAGTAGATTTGCCAGATAAATCATTTAAATAATTCCATACCCTGAATTTAAATCACTTTATCAAGGAAAAGGTAGTATGTTGGATTATCTGGTTTCTTCTAAACTCCATTTTTCAAATAAACTATAAAATGGCTCCACCATGTGGTTGTAATATGTATTTTGTTCTCAGAAATTTAACCTGGCAACAATTCAGTGAGTCAGACCAATTAATGTCATTAATTCATTCAACAACTATTTATTGAGACCCTATCATGTGTTGGGTACGTTCTTGGCACTGGAACACTGTAAATAAAACAAATTCAACCTCTGATTCCTTAAATTTCACATTCACTGTTCACCTTTTCATTGGTTAAGCAAACTAGATTGAACATTAAAATAAATACAAAAGCATATTTTAAAAATTATTTTTATTGGCCTAAGAAAAAGAAAACAATATACATTTTAGTTCTGGCTTTGTCATTAACTAGCTGTGTAAAAATAATCACTCTTCTATATGGGACTAAGCTTTTTATAAGTTGTCCCAGATAAATGGCTCCTAATTCTTATAGTACCATAAAAACAATGAGGATGTTTTTTCTTGGGGGCGGGGGGTAGACAACAACAACATATACTAACACATTCCAAAGCTTGCCTACAAGTTTGGGGGGAGGTTATAGCCTTCTTGAATATTACCTATGGTCTCAATGGGTCCACCTATAAGTAGAGTTAAAATAGATTAAATTTTTTCTAGTGTCCCTTCTAGCTATAATATTTGGCCCTTACGATCATAAATAATTAATAAAAGAAGCAATCCCAGGATGGAGCTAGAACCTATATTCAAGTCTCTCCTGTCTTCTGAACCTTTCCTGAACCACCAGTGCTATGGTTGCTGAATTACAGCACGTATCAAAATCCCTCTGACATTTGAAGATCAGCCTGGCATTTAAGGATTTCAGGCTCTTCTAGATAACATCAGACAAAAATTTGCCTTTTTTTCCCCCTCTATTTTATTAATTATATTAATATTGGCTTTCATTTATTAAATTCACATTTAGTGTCAGGCACTTTTCTAAGTAAGCTTTTTCAATGCCATTCTCTCTCAGCGTGTTGGAAATAGAAACCTAGACACATTTAACTAAAATTCAGTGCACAGAGCAGTAAGATTTGGGACAGGTTAGAGCTAGTTCAATGCCAGGCAGAATACCATGGCAAGTCAGCGTGTGAGCTCTGGAATAAGACTATGGGTTCTAATTGTGTGACTTTGGACAAATATGTTTTTGAGCCTCTCTGAAACTGTTTATGAAGTTAGTTACAGTGACAATTTTTGCCTATAAGATTTTTATGGCACTTGAGCTGTGAACATCTGAAACAAAAGATTGAATTATTTTCTTTGCTATATTTTCCCACAATGTAATCTCAAATATACTGTCTACACAAGAGAAGCACTTTTTGACTATGCCATCTAAATATTGGGCATATCACTATGGGCTCTCATTTAATATTAATGGGGGGATTTATGGAAGTTTGCTGGGCAGGAACATGGAAATAGCTGAGAAAAAAATTTCTGCCTTCAAAAAGAAAGCTTCTAAATTCAGATGTAATCAGATTTGGGAGACACAGTTAAACTGATTTAATTGCTTTATATTTGTGACGTCTTGAGAATTTTCTGTCTTGTGGTGTGTCCAATTGGACAACTGCATCCGTTTTTTTAAAGGGACAGTTTCCTGACAAGACCATAAATTGATTTTCAAAGGTTACAAAGTCCTTCACAAACTGATTAAGAAAGGACAACAAAAAGAACTACAGGTGGTTGAAAAATGGTTTCAAACTGCCCCCAGGAAAATAGTGTACCATGAAATACCTTTTGTTATTTGGGTTGAAATAGGCTGTAACCTGGCAGGGCAGCTGGGATAGGAGGGTGTAAAAAAAATCTTTTCTACTATGGAGGTTAGCTCTTTATATAAATACAGAGTTTCATTGTGGTTCTCCTACCCCCTAAACTTTTCAAAGCCTTGGGCCTTCCCTGACTTCAGTGAGCATCTGCAGGTGTCCTAGAGAAATATAGTGGTGCATGGGGTGGAGAGGGATGGGTGTTAAACCCCAGTATGCTGTGTTGGATGAAAGCAGCATCCTTACAAGCCGTTTTCCATCCCCCTCTCTCTCCACTCTCCTTTCTACAGTGCCAGAATAAACTTTCTCATGCAAAGGCTGATTGATCATGTTACACCTCTCCTCATGTTACATCTCTCCTTAAAACAGATATTACCTTTAAATTAGGATAAAACTATTCAGCCTGGCATTTAAGGATTTTTTCAGTGAAACCACTGTATGTCTGCCCTAGTTCCATTTCCCCCATTTCCCCTCTCAGTACTCTATATCCCAGTCACCTTTCATTTCACTCTTCCTGATCATACCTCCACATTTTTCTTCTCCATGCTTAGACCTTTATTCACACCACTTCTTTTATCTGAAAGGTACTGGTTGCTATCTATTTTCTAGCTTTTCCTACGCTGGGTGTAGCAGATTTAAGAATTAAAAAAAAGGATAATATCTGAGTATCAAGTTGAACTTGTGAAATAACCATATTAGAAATGAAATGTACCTTAGAGAAGTTCTCTCACCAATCTGAGAGAGGACCAATGGGCCAGAAGAAGACTCAGATGTGGTGACCACACAAGGAGCTGTGACATCTTCAGGAATGCTGGGGCAGCTAGACAACCAGGCAACCAGGACTAGGGCTGATGTCCCTAGGCAACCAGGACTGGGGCTGATGTACATTCATCCTAGGGGATGTCAGGTGCAGAGGTGATGGTGATTGTGGATGAGATATGTCCTCCTTATCAGAGGAGCTCTACAAGACTCAGTGGGACATAGAACTCTCTGGATAAAGCCACAGAAAGAAACTCTGGTTTGCCTGAGCTTACCCTAAGATGAAGTTCCTGTTAGCAACAGGAAGGGGAATTTGAGATAGAAACATAAAAATAAAGATCCATTTGTTTGTTCATCTCAAAAAAAAATGTTTCAGCACATTAATTTATAGTATCCAAAGTATTTTCACGAACATTATTTCCTTTCATCTTCACAATAACCTGCAAAGCTGGCAGATCTGAGGCTCAGCAATATTCATTGACTTGTTCACGATCATTCAAGTGGTAAGGAGTAGAGCTAAAATTTGAAATCTGCTCTCCGGAAACTATATATTCCAATTTCAAAGACTACACTCTTTCCACAATGAAACACTGCCATCTCTTCCTGAAGAACTTTTCTAATTTTTCCAACTTGTGTAATTCCTCCTTCTGTTTCTCATTTATATTTAAAGTTCTTCATTATGGCCTTATAAATTTAAATGAAGAAATCCAGCTAGATAATGCTGAGTCATAAGGGTGTGTATATCTTTATTTTCAAGTTTAGCCTAAATAAATCCTTTGGGTGCAGAATAGAGTGCAGTATATGTTGCATGAAGAAATATTATACATGCTTCTAAGGAAATTCAGTTAAGCTAATAAAATTAGGTAACATATTTAGATCATGAAAATAAACTAAAAAGACACCTGCAGGAGGCATCCCAGCTGTACTTTCTGATACAGACTTTCTAGCCTAACTCCTAGAGCAAATCAAGCAAGTCAAACACTTCGCGTTTGCTCTAGGAGCATCAGCGCTACCAATGGCAACTCAGAATGAAAAAGAAACACTATGAATGTACTTTCCACTACTGAGAATTAAGGAAGACTTTTCCTGAAAGAGAAGATTCTCTTGCATATTGCTTTAAATGGTTCTTGGTTCCTTGGGTGGAATCTCAAACAGGTTCATAGATTCGTATTTTTTCTGGAATTGATTCTCATAATTTAAAATTAGTTTTACTGGGGTCTAATTTATAATAAAACTCAGCAATTTTAAGTGTATAATTTAGTGAATTTTGGTAAATGTTCTCAGTCCTGTAACCACCACCCAAATTATTATAGAGTCTCTCCAACTGTAAGTTCTTTTATAGTTGTTTTCAGCCATACCCTTTCCTCATATCTGGCTTATGGCAACTACTGATCTGTTTTTAGTCACTATAGTTTTGAGTGTTCTGGAATTTCATATAAATGGAATTATATAGTACATAATAGCTTGTGTTTGGGTTCTTTCACTTAGCATAATGCTTTTAAAAGTAAGGGCTGTTGTGTCTATCAGTAGTCCATTTTCTTGCTGAGTAGTATTCTATCACATATATACCCCATAATTTATTTATGCATCTGTGGGTTGATAAGATACATGGATTGTTTCCAGTCTAGGATATAATGAAATAAAGCCGCAATGAGAATTTCAGTGAAATCTTTGTGTGAACATAGATTTCTATTACCCTATGACAAATATTGAGAAGCCTACACCATTGATTTTTGACCTTTCCTAAAACTAGTATAAGTATTTCAATGCTATAGATTTCCCTGTACTTCTTTATCTTCATGCTCTAAATTTTGGGTTTGTTTTTTTTTTTTTTTTAGTTAATATTTCCTAATAATGCCTGTGATGATTTCTTTGACTCCTGGATTATACCGAATGTCATTGTTTAATCTCCAAATATTTGGGAGATATCCCAGATATCTTTCTGATACAGATTTCTGCTTTAGCTTCACTGTAGTCAGAGAACATATTTTGTATCACTTAAGCCTCATTAATTTACTATGATTTTTTTATAGCCAGAAATAAGTATGACTCAGTGAATGTTCCATGTGCACATGAAATTCCTGATATTCTGTTAAGTTTGGACAGAGCGATCTACAAAGGACATTAAGGTCAAGTTGTTCAAGTCTTCTACAGTATTGTTGATTTTCTCCTATTGATTAGTGAGAGAAAAGTTTGAAGACTTCAAATAGGACTTTGATTTCTCTTTCAACCATTTTACTGCTTGCTTTCCATTTTTCCTATTCATTCATTCTCTTTATTCTTTTTCCTTCCTCTTTTTGGATTGAATATTTTTAATGATCCCTCTTCATCCCCATTACAGGCTAATTATCTATAACTCTGTTTTATTTTTAAGTAGTTCCCATGTGGATTAAGATATGCATCTTTATCTTCTCGGAGTCTATAGTCAATAATATTTTACTTCATGTATAATATAAACATTTTTTATTAGTATGTTTTCATTTTCCCCTCTGATCTTTATGCTATTGATTTTATACATTTTACCTTTATGTTATAATCTCTGTAATTCCTCGTTACTATTTTTTATAGGTTATGTTTCTAAGAGATTAATCATGAGACTAAGATATCTTTTATATTTACTTACATATTTACCATTTCTGATGCCTTTCATTGTGTGTGTCTGTGGCACGTGTGTGTGTGTGTGTGTGTGTCTGTGTGCACAGATCTAAATTTCCAGTGGTATGGTATCATTTTACTTCTGCCTGAAAAACTTCCTTTAACAGTTTTTCCTTATTCAGGTATAATGACAATTATCTCAGTGTCTGAAAAAGTTATTTCACGACCAGTTTTAATATTTTACTGTTTTGTTTTTCCTTTAGTACTCCAAAGATATATCTACATTATCTTCTGGCTTTCATAGTTCTCATGAAAGTCATCTATCATGCTTATATTTATTCTTCTGCATGTAATGAATTTTCTCCAGCTGCATTTAAGATTTTCTCTGTATCACTGGTTTTCATCAAATCATTTTATGCCTTGGAATGAGTTTCTTTGTGTTTATTTTTACTTGGTATTAATTGAACTGCTCTGATCTCTGAGCTTATAGTTTCCATCAAATTTGGAAAACTTGGGGGCAATATTTCTTTAAATACTTTTTCTTTCCTTCCCACTCTTATCCCTCTGGGTGTCCAATTAGCCATGTTTCATTTATTTAAATTTTTTATTAATAGGAAAATAGCTAGGCTTTATTGGATGCTTTCTTTGGGTCAGGGACCAACAAAGATTAAATACATTATCTTTATTATTATTTATACTTGATTTATTTAAACTAAGAACAAAAAATATTTCACCCATTTCTTCCATGCCCCTCCCCACTCCCTACCTCCAGGAATCACCAATTTGTTCTCCGTATCTATGAGCTTTTTAAAAAAAAAGTGTTTATTTTTAGAGTCCACATGTATCATACAGTATTTTTTGCTTCTTGCCTGACTTACTTCACTTAGCATAATGACCCTAAGGTCCATCCATGTTGTTACAAATGGCAAGATTTCACGCTTTTTTATGGCTGAATAATATTCCAAATATTTTATGGTTGAATAATATATACTGCAGTTTCTTTATGTATCCATTGATGGACACTTAGTTTGTTTCAATACCTTGGCTACTGTAAATAATGCTGCAATGAACATGAAGATGCATATATTTTATGAGTTAGTGTTTTAGTTTTCTTAAGATAAATATTCAAAAGTGAAATTGCTAGATTGTATGGCAGTTCTAGTTTTAATTTTTTGAGGAAATTCCATCCTGATTTCTATAGTGGTTACACCAATTTACATATCCACCAATAGTGCACAAGGATTCCTTTTACTCCACATCCTTGCCAACTCTTGTCATTTCTTCTTTGTGATAATAGCCATTCTAACAGGTGTCAGGTAATGTTTCATTTTGATTTTGATTTTCATTTCCTTGATGATTAATGATATAGAGAATATTTTTATGCCAGTTTGCCATCTCTATATCTTCTTTGGAAAAATGTCTATGCATATCTTCTGACCATTTTTTTTTAACCAAAATTGTTTTTGCTATTGAGTTGTATTAGTTCTTTATATTTTTGGGATATTAGCCCTTTATCGGGTATGACTGGCAAATATTTTCTCTTATTCAGTGGGTTGCCTTTTCATTGTGTTGGTTTCCTTTTTAGTTTGATGTAGTCCCACCTGTTTATTTTGTTGTTTTGCTTTTGGGGTCAGATACAAAAGATCATGGCCAAGACCTATGTCAAGGAGCTTACCACCTATGTTTTTTTCTAGGAGTTGTATGGTTTCTGGTATTACATTCTATTCTTTAATCTATTTTAGTTGATTTTTGTGTATGGTATAAGATGGTGGTTTAATTTCATTCTTTTGTGTGCAGCTGTCCAATTTTTCTGAACTTTTTATTGAAAAGATTCTCCCTTCCCCATTGTATATCCTTGGCTCTTTTGTCATAACTTAATTGACTATATATGCATGGGTTTATTTCTGGGCTCTCTGTTCAGTTCTATCAATCTGTATGTCTGTTTTTATGATGGTATTATATATTTTAATTACTATAGCTTTGTAGTATAGTTTGAAATTAGGAAGTATGATGCCCCCAGCTTTGTTTTTTCTCAAGATTGTTTGAGAATCTTGTTTGAGAATTTGGCTACTCTGGGTCTTTTTTAGTTCCATATGAATTTTAGGATTGTTTTATTTCTGTGAAAGGTTATATTGGACTTTTGATAGGTGTAGCATTGAGTCTATATATCACTTTGGGTAATATGGACATTTTAACAATTTTCTTTCAATCCATAAGTACAGAATATCTTTCCATTTATTTGTGTCTTCTTCATTTTCTTTCTTTAATGCCTTATAGTTTTCAGAGTATAGGTCTTTCAACTCCTTGGCTAAATTTATTCCTAAATATTTTATTCTTTTTGAATCCACTGTAAATGGGATTCTTTTCTTAAATTCTCATTCTGATAGTACGTTATTAGTGTATAGAAATGCAAAAGATAGGGCACTTGGGTGGCTCATTTGGTTAAGCGTCTGCCTTCAGCTCAGGTCATTGTCCCAGGGTCCTGGGATCAAGTCCCACATCAGGCTGCCTGCTCAGTGGGGAGTCTGCTTCTTCCTCTCCCTCTGCCTGCCACTCCCCTTGCTTGTGCACTCTCTGTCTCTCTCTTTCTCTGTCAAATAAATAAATAAAATCTTAAAAAAAAATGCAAAAGATATTTTTATATTGGTTTTATATCTTGCAACTTTACCAAATTCATTTATTCTAACCATTTTGATGGAGTCTTGAGGGTTTTCTATATATAATATCATGTCATCTATAAATAATGACAATTTTACTTCCTTTCCAATTTGGATGCCTTTTATTTCTTTTCTTTTATAATTGCTCTGGAGAGGAATTCCAACACTATGTTGAATAAAAGAGGCAAGAATGGACATCCTTGTTCTATTCCTGATCTTACAGGAAAAGCTTTCAGCTTTTCATCATTGAGTGTAATGTTAGCTGTGGGTTTGTCATATATTGCCTTTATTATGTTCAAACACATTCCCTCTATTCCTGCTTTGTTGAGAATTTTTATCATAAACAGATGTTGAATTTTGTCAAATGCTTTTTCTGCATTTATTTGAAATGATCATGTTTCTATCCTTCATTTTGTTATTGTGGTGAATAATACTGACCGATTTGTGGATGTTGAACCATCCTTGCATCCCTGGAATAAATCCCACTTGATCATGGTGTATGATTCTTTTAATGTATGTTGAAATCGGTTTGCTAGTATTAATGAGGATTTTTTGCTATTATGCTCATCAGGGTATTGACCTATAATTTTCTTTTCTTGTGGTATCCTTCTCTGGTTTTGGTATCAGGGTAATGCTGGTCTTATAAAATTAGTCTGGAAGAGTTCCCTCCTCTTCTATTTTTTTAGAAGAGTTTGAGAAAGATTTATATTAATTTTTCTTTGAATGTTCAGTAGAATTCAACAGTGAAGCCACGTGCTCCTGGAGTTTGGTCAATAATCAAAAACCTCCCAACAATCTCCTTTCTAGTATTCAGCCTGTTCAGATTATCTATCTCATCATGATTCAGTCTTGGTAGGTTGTATGTTTCTAGGAACTTACCATTTCTTCAAGATTGTCCAATTTGTTGACATAATTGTTTATAGTAGTAACTTAGGATCCTTTGTATTTCTGTGGTATCAGTTGTAACATCACCTCTTTAATTTCTGATTTTGAGTTCTTTTTTTTTTTTCTTGGTGAGTCTAGCTGAAGACTTGTCAATTTTGTTTATCAGCTCTTAGTTTCATTGATATTTTTCTATTGTCTTTTTAATCTCTATTTCATTTATTTCCACTGTAATCTTTGTTATTTCTTTCCTCCATCTAATTTTGGCCTTTGTTCTTTTTCTGGTTCCTTGAGGTGTAAAGTTAGGTTATTTGAGACTTGTCTTGTTTTTTTTTTTTTTTTTTAAAGATTTATTTATTTATTTGAGAGAGCGAGAATGAGAGAGAGAGAGTACATGAGAGGGGGGAGGGTTAGAGGGAGAAGCAGGCTCCTCGCCGAGCAGGGAGCCCAATGCGGGACTCGATCCAGGGACTCCAGGATCATGACCTGAGCCGAAGGCAGTCGCTCAACCAACTGAGCCACCCAGGCGCCCCATAGACTTGTCTTGTTTCTTAAGATTGACATTTATTGCCATGAACTTCCGTCTTAGAACTCCTTTTGTTGCATCCCATAAATTTTGGTATGTTAGTGGTATGTTACATTTCCATTTTCATTGGTGTCAAGGTATTTTATTTCTCTTTTGATTTCTTCTTTGACCCATCAGTTGTTCAGTAGCATGGTTTTTAATCTTCACATATTTGTGAATTTTCCATTTCTCTTCATGTAATTCTAACTTCATACCATCACGGTTAGGAAATATGCTTGATATTTTTTCAGCCCTCTTAAATTTATTAAGACTTGTGGCCTAATGTATGAGCTATCCAAGAGAATGTTCCATGTACACTTGAGAAAAATTATATTCTGTTGCATTTGGGTGGAATGTTCTGTAAATATCTGTTAAGTCCATCCAGTCTAACATGTTGTTTAAGACCAAAGTTTCCTTTGTCAGTTTTCTGTCTGACTGATCTATCCATTAATGTAAGTGGGAAATACATGATGTTGTCATATAAATCATGGTGTTTCCTCATTTTTTTGATCTTTTCATTCTGAATGTGCTTTATCTTTGACAGTTTTGTGTGTGCGTGTGTCCATGTGCATATTTATGTGTAGCAATTTTTCTACAGTGTTTAAACTGTTATAAATTCTAATGTAATTGTCACATCAGATTTTTTCTTCTCTAGTAGTTTCCTTTTTTTTTAGAGATAGCTTTCCTTTTTCTTCTAACCACGGTTATGTTCTTTTACTTGCTTAAACATTTGGAGCACATTAATAACACCTATCTTAACATCCTTGTTTGTGAGTTTCATTAAACCTCTTTCTTTTTTTTTTTAAGATTTTATTTATTTATCTGAGAGAGAGAGAGAAAGAGACAGAGAGCACATGATGGGGAGGGTCAGAGGGAGAAGCAGACTCCCTGCCGAGCAGGGAGTCTGATGCAGGACTCGATCCTGGGACTCCAGGATCATGATCTGAGCCAAAGGCAGTTGTTTAACCAACTGAGCACCCAGACGCCCCTAAACCTCTTTCTGGATTTGTTTCTATTGATTTATTTTTATCGTGATTTTAGTAATATTTTCCTACTTTGTGCATGTCAGCTAGTTTTCAATTAGATGTCTGACATTTTAAGTTTTGTTGTTGTTTATTATTTTCTCCATTTCTTTAAAAACTGTTGGATTTTTCAGATGCTTAGTTAAGTTACTAGAAATAAATTGGAACCTTTTTAATGTTTACTTTTAATTTTCTTGGGGGAAGATCCAGAGGTTTTAGTCTGAATGTAACTTAGTTGTATTACTAGGTTGACACCCTCCTGAGGATGCTATCCATTTCCATGTATAAAGTCTTTCCTGTCAGGCTGGTGGGAGGATGAATTACTGAATTATCCCCAGCCCATGATAGGATTGTTATTGCTGTGCTTTTTTCTGTTGGTTTTCTCCTAACCTCTGGTTGTTTCCTTTTGTGTATACAGAGAATACTCAGCTGAAGACTTAAAGGACCTCTCAGAAAATCTTCCATTTCTGCAGTCCCCTTTTCTCTGGTACTCTGCCCCCAAAGTCTAGCAAATTTGACCTTTCTTAACTTTGACTTCTTTTTGAAAATTAAATTTTGTCCCTAATTCATTAGGAACATTGGGTCTGTTTGGTTATTCCTGAGTTTAGCCTAGGCACATACTTTAGGCATTGAGCTGGTGAAATTTTATGGCTTACCTTGTATCCGTTCTCTCAGGAATCACAGTCCTGTGCTGCTTCACAAAAATTTGCTCAATTGTCTACTGTTTAAGTATAAAGATAAATCTGTTCCCTGTTGCTTTATCATAGCTCAAGTGGGGGTTTCTATTAATAGTCTATGAGCTTTTAAAAATATGAGATAGTTTTAATGTTTTATTTATGGATTTTTTTCTAATTTTTAAATTCATATAGTTTGCTTCATGCTGGTCTGCTTGACTTGTAATTTTGTAAGGGTTGTGTATTCCCGCTCTGTATTAAATCTTAGGGTTGTTTTGTGGGGTTCTTTTGTGTTGTGTTTTGTTTTATTATAAACATGAAACAACACAACACAGGACACAAAGTTCATAGATAGATCTTTCTCAACCTGGGGTTGAGTAACAGTTAATCCTGTTCTAATCAGTTTAAAGAGTAGGGAGATACAATGAATTTAACTGTTGAAATAGAAAAAGAAGAGATAGTTTAGAAGATAAAGATATAGGTATAAATTAATATACTGTGAGCTAATGAAAGGCAGAGAACTAATTCTATATCCTTCACATTGCATACCATAATGCTTTTGTGTAACAGTTGATCTAACTGAATTGAAAATATGGAAAAATATCTATTTATGATCTTGGGAGATTTGGGGCAAGAGTTCCATGATTTTAATAAATGTTTTAAAATGGGGATGATAATTATGTCTTATTAGGAATGAAATAAGGTTGATCACAGTTATAGCATGCTCTGAAATGCTTTACTAACATTTGATCAGAAGTATGTGTTTTGAAAAATTCTAATTATGAAACTTAAATTCCTTAAACTCAGAGGGAACTTGGCATTTTGATAAAAATATAAGAGGCATAGCATTTTAGGAAAAAACACACACATCTTAGTTTACATGCTTCAGAGTACTAAGTATTAAATAATAAATAACAATTGCAAATCTCTGAAATATCCCCTGTTTATGAGCTACTTGATCTCTGCTTTTGAGGTTTGTAATTTACACATAATTCAAAGAAAAATTATGGCTATGTGCTTATTTTTTCCATTTTTTAAAACTGTTTATTGTTCTAATTTAAACTTTCACATATATAAAACTTTTATATTCCCATGGTAGAGAATGTTTTCTTTATAGCACTCTTGGTTTTCACAAAGAACTATGTTTTGCCTTGCAAATGTGCATGACAAATATCCTAAACTGTTAATATCACAGTCTTAGAGTGAAGGATTCACTCTTGCTTTGAGTCAATATTTTTATTTTTTTTAAGATTTTATTTATTTATTTGACAGAGAGAGAGAGTGAAAGAGAGAGCAGAAGCAGGGGGAGTGGCAGGCAGAGGGAGAGGGAGAAGCAGGCTTCCCACTGAGCAAGGAGCCCAACATGGGGCTCGATCCCAGGACCCTGGGATCATGGCCTGAACTGAAGGCAGATGCTTAACTGACTGAGCCACCCAGGTGCCCCGAGTTAATATTTTTAATCATCATAAGGCACTTACCCCTCTGCCAAGACAAAACAGAATGGCATGGAACAAATTCAGAACAAGTAACCTTTCCTAAAACATTAATATTTTTGATGAAATGGATGAATAAAATGTAGAGCTAGATATGAATCTAAAAGAACATGAAAAATTTTTTTTCTACTTTCCAGTTCAACTTCTCAAGCAATGAGAGTAACCCTTTTTAAAGACTTATTAATGCTTTCATACCACAAATTTCACACCTTTCATATAAGAGGAATCATAAATACAGAAAGAACAATTGTGAAAATAAACATTTAAAATATTATTGTCTCTTCCATTTATTCATTTGTTAAACTCTTATTTGGTGCTTACTATTTGCAGGCATTGCTAGATGCCTATGGTACAATGGTCTACAAAAGCCACGCAAAACCTACTTTGAGCTTCTCTTCTCTAGATTATAAATCTTCATAAGGTCATAGATCTTTGACTTATATATTTTGATGCCCCTCATAATATCTGACCTAGAGCTCTGAATTTATTTAATTATTTATTTACTTTTGTTTTTCTTTAAATCATTTTTCTCCTTTCAGAGGAGATTGTATCTTCCTTGTTGACAAGAAACTTGTGTATTTTGTTTGCTTTTGCAAACACAATACCTAGAACAGAGACAAGAACCATGGAGGCATGTATCAGGCACTCATATACTTATTAAATAAATAGATGAATAAATGTAGTTCTCATAAAAATTATTTTAATATGTGTGCCTCATCTATTTTAATCTCTTCTCTTACAAATGAGGATGTTGAAGTCAAGGTAAATAAGGCCATACCATTGGTTAGTTGCTTTGAAATAGAAACTATGGCTCTTATTCCTAGGAGCAAACACTAACTACTAGGCTAATAACTTTTAGATAAGTTTTGCTCACTTTGGTATCTACTCTAGTTAGAAGAACCAGTAGCCCTATGAAACAGCTACTTCTGCCAGCTATAAAAAGATGAATAAAGCATGTTAATTTTGTATGTGACTATGGGTCAGCCACTTCCGCTCTCTAGACTAGGGTATCTCTATCTATAAAAGAGATGGTTAGACTATATTATCTTGGAAGCCTCTTTTTGTTTTAATATTTTATGACTTTTTGATCCATTTTTCTTAATTTATAGTAAGGAAACAGGATATGAGGGTTGGAAGAGACCTTAAAGATAATCTTGTCTAGCACTAAAGAGAGAAAATGACCTCTGTGAGGGTCACATGGTAAGTAGAAGGAATCTGGCATGAACCCCATTCTTTTACCAATCAGACCAAGATTTTTCCCTCCTAGTACAGAACCATCCCAGTAATAATCTTCGTTAGTTTTAGAGGTTATATTTCATTAAACATGATTTTAACTTGTTTAACATTCCATTCAAGGAAAATTGTTCTATTAGGTCTCTTATTTTTAAAGTGAAACATAGATAATTGATTTTTTGGACAATGTATTAGGAAAGACAAAGTCCCATCCAATTGCAGCTGTTTCTGAATGTTTAATTGAATACAGGCCTTTGGAATTAAACACTTTCCTTTTGGAAAAATCCAACTTATGAGGCACAATGAGCATTAGACTTAGAGTCAGTGGAGCTTGTTTCTAATCATTGAGATTTGTGAGTTATCAGTTATTTGATCTTTGGCTTCATTTGTAGTGTGCTCTCTTCATAAATAGAGGGAGGGCAGAGGAGAAGGAGTTAGCTTATGGACCTTACATGATATAGTGAATGGGAAAACAATTTTTAAACTCTGAAGTCTTATAGAAAAATTTTTAGGAGTGAAGTCATTTCTTTGAAATTAAACCAAAGTCTTAGAAATATTTGATATTTTTTGTTTTATTTAAATTCAAGTTAGTTAACATATAGTGTATTATTAATTTGGGGGTAGAATTTAGTAATTTGTCAGTTGCATATAACACCCAGTGCTCATTATATCAAGTGCCTTCCTTAATGTCTATCACCCAGTTATGCCACCCCTACCCACCTCCCCTCCAGCAACCCTCTGTTTCCTGGAGTTCAGCATCTCTTATGGTTTGTCTCCCTCTCTATTTTTTTTTTTTTTAAGATTTTATTTATTTATTTGACAGAGAGAGACACAGCAAGAGAGGGAACACAAGCAGGGGGAGTGGGAAAGGGAGAAGCAGGCTTCCCGCCGAGCAGGGAGCCCAATGCGGGGCTTGATCCCAGGACCCTGGGATCATGACCTGAGCCGAAGGCAGACGCTTAATGACTGAGCCACCCAGGCGCCCCTCCCTCTCTATTTTTATACTACTTTAGTTTTCCTTCCCTTCCCCTATATTCATCAGTTTTGTTTCTTAAATTCCACATATGAGTGAAATCATATGGTATTTGTCTTTCTTTGACTTATTTTGCTTAGCATAATACACTCTAGATCCATTCCATCATTGAAAATGGCAAGATTTCATTCTTTTTGATGGCTGAATAATATTTGTGTGTGTGTGTGTGTGTGTGTGTATACACACAACATCTTCTTCATTCATTTGTCAATGGACATCTGGGCTCTTTCTATAGTTTCTATAGGCTATTGTGGACATTGCTGCTATAAACATTGGCATGCACAGGCCCATTCAAATCACTATTTTTATACCTTTTTATTTTATTTTTTAATCTTTTTTTGTTTTTTTAATTTTATTTTATTATGTTATGTTAATCACCATATATTACATCATTAGTTTTTGATGTATTGTTCCATGATTCATTGTTTGCGTATAACACCCAGTGCTCCATTCAATATGTGCCCTCTTTAATACCCATCACCAGGCTAACCCATCCCCCCACCCCTTCCCCTCGAGAACCCTCAGGTTTTTCTCGGAGTCCATAGTCTCTCATGGTTCATCTCCCCCTCTGATTCCACCCCCCTTCATTTTTCCCTTCCTACTATCTTTTTTTTTTTTAAAGATTTTATTTATTTGAGAGAGAGAGTGAGAGAGAGCATGAGAGGAGAGAGGATCAGAGGGAGAAGCAGACTCCCCTCTGAGCAGGAAGCCAAATGTGGGACTCAATCCAGGGACTCCAGGATCATGACCTGAGCCGAAGGCAGTCACTTAACCAACTGAGCCACCCAGGTGCCCTATCTTTTTTTTTTTTTTTTTTAGCATATAATGTATTATTTGTTTCAGAGGTACAGGTCAAAGATTTTATTTATTTGAATGAGAGAGAGAGAACATGAGTGGGAGGGAGGGGCAGAGGGAGAAAGAGAGAAGTGGACTCCCCACTGAGCAGGAACCCCAGTGCAGGGCTCTTTCCCAGGATCTGGAGAGCATGACCTGAGCTGAAGGCAGACGCTCAACTGACTGAGCCACCCAGGAGCCCCACTATTTTTATATCGTTTGGATAAATACCTAGTAGTGCAGTTGCTGGGTTATAGGGTGATTCTATTTTTAACTTTTTGAGGAACCGCCATACTGTTTTCAGAGTCCCTGCACCAGCTTGCATTCCCACTAACAGTGTACGAGGATCCCCCTTTCTCTGCATCCTTGCCAACATCTTTTGTTTCCTGAGTTGTTAATTTTAGCCATTCTGACCATTGTGAGGTGTTATCTCATTGTGATTTTGATTTGTATTTCCCTGATGCCAAGTGATGTTGAACATTTTGTGTGTCTGTTAGCCATTTGTATGTCTTCCTTGGAGAAATGTCTGTTCATGTCTTCTGCCCATTTCTTGACTGGATTATATGTTTTTTAGGTGTTGAGTTTGATAAGTTCTTTATAGATTTTGGATACTAGCCCTTTATCTGATATGTCATTTGCAAATATCTTCTCCCATTCTGTAGGTTGCCTTTTAGTTTTGTCAGCTGTTTCCTTTGCTGTGCAAAAGCTTTATATCCTGATGAATTCCCAATAGTTCATTTTTGCTTTTGTTTCCCTTGCCTCTGAAGACATGTCTAGCAAAAAATGGCTGTGGCCAAGGTCAAAGAAGTTGCTGCCTGTGTTCTTCTCTAGGATTTTGATGGATTCCTGTCTCACATTTAGGTCTTTCATCCATCTTGAGTCTATTTTTGTGTATGGTGTAAGAAAGTGGTCAAGTTTCATTCTTCTGCATGTGGCTGTCCAGTTTTCCTAACACCATTTGTTGAAGAGACTGTTGTTTCCCCCCCATTAGATATTCTTTCCTGTTTTGTTGAAGATTAATTGACCATAGAGTTGAGGTTCCATTTCTAGATTCTCTATTCTGTTCCATTGATCTATGTGTCTGTTTTTGTGCTAGTACCATACTGTCTTGATGATTACAGCTTTGTAATACAGCTTGAAGTCTGGAATTGTGATGCATTCAGGTTTGGTTTTCTTTTTCAACATTCCTCTGGCTATTCGGGGTCTTTTCTTGTTGTGTACAAATTTTAGAATTGTTCATTCTAGCTCTGTGAAAAATGCTTGTGTTATTTTGATAGGGATTCATTAAATATGTAGATTGATTTGGGAAGTATAGACATTTTAACAATATTTGTTCTTCTAATCCATGAGTATGGAATGGTCTCCCATTTCTTTGTGTTTTCCTCAATTTCTTTCATAAGTTTTCTATAGTTTTCAGAGTACAGATCTTTTACCTCTTTGGTTAAGTTTATTCCTATGTATCTTATGGCTTTTGGTGCAGTTGTAAATGGGATCAATTCCTTGATTTCTCTTTCTGCTGCTTCATTGTTGGTGTATAAAAATGCAATAGACTTCTGTGCATTGATTTTATATCCTGTGACTTTGATGAATTCCTGTATCAGTTCTAGTAATTTTTTGATACTCAAATGAAAAATGATATACCTCTGTAAAGGCAAATTTATTGTAAACAGTCTCTCACATGGGTTAGATTTTTCTTGACAGTGTAAATGTAAATTTTAAGGAAAAGACTTATGTCCAAAAAAAAAAAAGTTATTTTTGCCATCTGTTGTTATTTTATAAATTCAAAATACAGAAGGTATAAAAACATTCTTTCAATTTCAAACAGGTCAGTAATTTTTAGGATCCTGTAAGATTTCCATACTTTATTCTTAATGGAAATATATTCTGTCTATAAATTTTTACTTTGTTCCATATTTATTACTACATATAAGAAATATGTCTCTTCCATATGATTTCATTGCAGTTTGTATCACTATAAATTAATTCATTCTGCCTTGATTTAGAGTTATAGATTTCAATGACCTTTAAAGAAAGTATCTAAGTATTTTTCTTAGTCTATTTAAATTAGTATTTAAGCAGACTTAGAGATAATTTAAGCCAGCTCTTTTATAAATTAAGAAACTTTAAAAAATGAAATGTCAAAAGTGGCAGATACTGCCTACAAAAAGGCAATTCTACGTTTCAAACTGTTTTTGTTTTGTTTTGTTTGTTTTTCCTCCATTTACCAGATAGCAACATGCTGGGAAAAGATGAGCCCTCTACTGCCACAAGGGGTGACTGTGGGTCTATACCAATCCTTGTAATTCCATTTTTCTTTGCCAGTGATTCATTCAGAAGACATAGTCCTGGTCAATGATTTATAAGGAAAGTCTGTTGGAAGGTTCTACAAAATAATTTTCTTCCAATAAGAGGTGAGAAGTGCCATGAAACTGTCCTCTTTTCTCTTTCTCCCAAATCACTGTGCTACTTAATTAACAAACAGCTTTATCTCCAGACTTATTGTTGTATAAATTTATAAATTTATAAATTGAGTCTTGTTCTTTGGTGTTCATAGCCAAAAGAATCCTAACTGAAAACGAAATGTAGATGATGGAGCATAAGTGCATTGTTTGTTGTATAAGGCGTAGATGAATTAAGGTAGATGGGGTATTTTTATTGTTTTGGAAAAGGATGTACACTGACTTTGGACAATTAAAAAGGATGTCTAGAGTGGATATTTATTTTTATTCTTTTTTTTTTTTTTTTTGCTACTCAGAATCATATCTCCTTTCCGGTCTCATTTCCTCCCTCTTATAACACAGAGATGTTCTGCCATAGCAGCCAAAAAAATCCCAAATACTGATTTCCTCAGCTTCTCTTATTAAAAAAATGAAAGTATGGGTACCCAACCTTGTACATTGATTCAAGTCTAGACTTAAAAACTAATTATTTTAAAAAGATAAGGAATCCATTCTTGCAAGGGAGGTATTCTGCTGGCAATAAACGCACTGTCCAGTATTGATGGTGTTAATGTTAGAATTTGTGGTCTGTCCGAATATATTCAAGAAAACCCTTCTAGAACATAATTTCAGGTTTGTTTTAGCATCTTAGGCTGTATCAGTATATCTTCAGTCTTCTTGGAGCTATAAAACACCCTTTTGTCATTTCCTTTTTCAGCTTTAATTAGTCCAATTTAATTTCTGTTGCTCACAAAGCACTTTGACTGGTACATTAAATGAACTTCTGAGAGCCTCACAGGAAATGATTCATGGAAGTCAGATACTCAGATGAGAACCTGGCTCCTGCTTTAATTTAACTGAACCCAGGGATTAAAAAACAAACATCCCCCCCCAATCTCAGCATTTAAAGAACTGATTCTGTAGAAGGAATGCAAATCATGCATACCATACCAGTGGTGTGGTAAGTGTGTCAAAAGAGAAGTATAGACTATGGCTTACCAGAGTTTTGAGTGAGAAATCACATCCCTGAGGAGATTAGGCGTGGTTTCCAGATAGAACTGGAATTTTACTTTAAAAACTTTTCTGAAATGCCTAGTTGTATAGGTTTTTTGGTGAGATAAAATAACCATTGTAAAGGGACAAATTAAATTCAGGCAAAGACTGATCTACAGTGGCTGGATTGAAACATCTGCATATTACTAGAAATATAAAATAATTACCCTAAATTCTGAAAATTACTTTTTTTTGTCCTTTTTTAGGTTATCCCCATCCCATTCCTAATCTGTAATACCATGAATATAAAGAATATTATCCTTGAAAGTATTCACTAGAATGAACCAGCACAGCATTAATGAGATACAGTGACTAAAAAATTCAGAACAGCTTTCCAGTTAGTATTTTAAAACTTATACTTTATAAGTACTGTGAGATACTTATTTCAAAATACTTTAATATCCAGAAAAGCTTGCAATCCCCCATTGAAAGGGAACTCATAAACTGGTATATCACAGTAAAAGAATAATTTTGCATCTTAAAATGAACCTTATCTTAAGCTAAGAGTTTAGGATCATAAAATCTTAGAACTGGAAAGGAACATGAAAGTCTTCTGGCCTATTGGTTCCCATGACTTCCTGTACATCAGAATCACATCAGGAACATTAAACATGTCTAGGCTTCACCCTAGAGTAATGCAGCCAGATTTAAGAACCACTAATCCATTTAGAGAGCTCCAGATACACAACCTTTAGAATTACCAAGATACACACTAGGTTAAAAATAACAGGTATTAGTTGATCATATTAAAGTATACGGGAAAGATAATTTTTGGTAAGTTCATGTTTACTATTTTGATGAGCTCATAACTAGCAACATAAAGAGAGAAAGGAGGACAGTAGGTAAACAGCTGGGAAGTTTGAAGGACCTGGAACTTTCAAGTTTCCTTTTCTTCTTAACAAAATAGTAAGAGTAGCCAACTCTAACACAATTTAGTCTTTGTTGCATGCAAAATACATTTAAGATCCTGAGAGAACAAACTGTGAAAGTTAAGAGCAAAACATCTAAGCTATTTTTGCTACTCTGGAAAAAAAGAATATCACATTACTGTAACAGACCAAATTGGCTGTGGAAGAGAACACGAGATTCAATGTGAATTGCAAGATTGTCTCAGCAAACACCAAAGTTGAACTGAAGAAAAGTGGTCAAGATTGAAGGAAAGAATATGGTAAAATACCAGTGACACCCTTTTTTTGTGTGTGGACAGTCCTCTCTTATTTCATTGTTAAATTTTTTTTCAGCCATTTCATGTGGTACACATTTCCAAGCTTTCGTGGTCGATATCTGTCCATTTACTAGAATAGGGAAGAATCGGAAATACACATTAAAGGTCAATGCATTTCTTTCCAGAATTGAATCAGTGGTAGAATGCTAAGCTCATTTTCAAAACAAATTCAGATTGAATTTACCAAATATAAAATTGAGAGTAGGATGGTAAGGGATAAAATTATTCATTCCAGTTTACTGTTCTAAATTCATGAACATGAACGAATAGGAAAAGTATTTCATCTGATCATTTGCATACAATGGCTAGTGGGTCTTCTAGCTGAACCACACTAAAATGCCCTTATAAGGCAGAGGAAAGGCTTGTGGAAACATTACCAAGTAGCGTTCTCAGAGGTTGACTTTGCTGTCTGATTATCTATCAACTGCTGCATACATTCCAGAAGTTCAGAAGAACAAGTTCTATTGCTAATTGAATTGAGCTGGGAAGCATAAATTGCATAATAAAGAATGGAATAATTTATTGAATACCTACTATGTACCCAGAATGACTAGAAACTCCTGGAACTTATTATAGTAAAGGTCAAAAATTTTAACATGGTCTGCATATTCCTCCCCTGCTGCCTACTCTTCAGACATCATCTTGGATCCCACCACCTTGCTCTCAACCTTAGTAACAATGGCATTTTTTTCTTTCTCAAATTCCTCTCACTGTACCATCTTTAGATGTCTTATTCCCTCTGTGTAATAAAGTCTTCCCCACTACCTCATTTCATCAATAAACTCCTAATTACCCATAGGATATCGGGTTAAATTTTTTTTTTTTCAGGGAAACCTTCTATAAACATGTTGGGTTTCTCTGTTAGATGCTTTATTCCTTTTTGGTGTTTCCTTCACCTACCCACCTACCACAATTGTAATTTTGTACATGATTTTGGTGATTAAGTAATGTCTGTCTCTTCTATTAGGTTTTAATCTTTGGGAAAGAAGGTCCATATTTGTTTTTTCCTCCATTTTATCACAAGTGTTTAGAACAAAATCTGGCATATAGTAGACTCAATAAGTCTTGCATGATGAATGGATTAGCCACATTATTCTCCATGTAATATTATACCCTTGAATAGATTAAGGTACTAACAATTGGAGGAAATTAATAACTGGCCAATATAATTGGACAAATGGGATAAAGCCAGATTTTCCTAATTCAATTTCACTGGTCTTTCTACCATACAAAAGTCTGTCTTCTGAGGGCACATATTATCAGTTTAGATTTTGGCATTAGTAAATAGAAACAAATTACCCATCGTCAGTGCTCTGCAGAAAAAGGCCACCAGGAACATATTTTTATTCAACAAATTGGTTTTATTATTCATTATCACGAAGGAGAATACACCCCGTGATTTTCCCTGGTGGTAGAAAGAATCTTAAATTAGAGGGTTTAGGGTATGGTTTGGAAGAGAATTTGGGGGGATAGTTGGAAGAAGTGTGAGTTTTAGAAAGCAGGGTAATTCTAGGATTGTGTAGCTTAATAAATATTATCTACATAAAGAAGAGACTAGACTGATAAAATTATGGTTTTAGAGTTTGGTGTTTTGTAGGTGGCACAGTGGCCTTATTTTTGTTTGCGCTTATACAAAATTATGAAGTAACTTTGCTTTTTCTCATTCCATCATGGTTTCAGTGTAATCTTCTCTGGGGTTGGTATTCTGTGAAATGGCTTATGTTTAATAGGAGAATAGCATGTCTAGTGGTGAAGCTAAATATCAGCAGCTGCTTCTTTCTTTCTTTTCTTTTCTTTCTTTCTTTTCTTTCTTTCTTTCTTTTCTTTCTTTCTTTCTTTTCTTTCTTTTCTTTCTTTCTTTCTTTCTTTCTTTTCTTTCTTTTCTTTCTTTTCTTTCTTTCTTTCTTTCTTTCTTTCTTTCCTTTCTTTCCTTTCTTTCCTTTCTTTCTTTCCTTTCTTTCCTTTCTTTCCTTCCTTTCTTCTTTCCACCAGTATGAAAAAGCTCAACACAGTTGGAGATATGGGAGTGGGTTCAAAGATGGAAATAGAAAAATGTGACTCATCAGCACATGGTTGGAATCTTCAGGTGGGTCCCTCCCTGGCCTGAGGAAGAGAGAGAAGAGTAAGTAGAAGGCAGGAAGTGCCTATTGAATGGCATCCACATTTAAGAAAGGAAAAAGACTGAGGAAAGACAGTGATGTCACAAGAGTTGTTTTAATATTTTTCATTTGACTCAGAACAGGTTTACAGGAAAATAGTATCATTATTTACTAATGTATCTAAAACAGTGACCGCAACAAATGCAGTGATTCACAGCCCAGACGTCCCTTCAAGGAAGTTGCACTTACTCTGGAAATACTGCCAGAAGAAAGTCTCTAGACCTTAAAGAGGTTACCTAGGCTGAAAAGTGTCAACTAGCCCAAAGTCCTGAGCCCTTCTTTGCTCAGTGTGTTTTTAATAACCGACCAACACAGGAGTATTAAGGTCTGTTCCCCTTACCCCATCTCAGGACAACTCTGAATGTTCATCTCAGTTTCAGAACTTAGTGGATTTTGGCTGTAGTCTCTGTTGAGACCATCAAAGTTCAGCTTCTCCCTCTGCTCAATCCTGCTTCCTTTCCTTCCCATCCGTAGGGGTTGATCTCAGGAACACTCCCTAATGAATTTCCTGCACACTAATCTCTGTATCAGCATGCATCCCAGGGAACCCAAGCTGGTCCTGGGATCAAGCCCCTCACCAGGCTCCCTGCTCAGCAGGAAGCCTGCTTCTCCCTCTCCTACTCTCCCTGTTAGTTCCCTCTCTCGCTGTGTCTCTCTCTGTCAAATAAATAAAATCTTTAATAAATAAATAAAAAATTTTTTTAAAAAAAGCTCTCCTTTTAGGAGCTCCTGGCTGGCTCAGTCAGTGGAGCATGCAACTCTTGATCTCGGGGTTGTAAATTTGAACCCCATGTTGGTTGTAGAGATTAAAATAAAAAATCAAAGAGATCTGACAGATCATGTATAGTCATATTTTTGTTCTTTTTACCCAAATTATTTTTTCGCTTTATTTCAATGTTTGTGTAGAAATAAGCATATTTCTCATAAGAAAATGAGCAGTGAAGATTAAAATATATGAAAGAGAACCCCCCCTGACAATTTTTGTTCCATAATAAATGCAGAAACAGCCTTTCTGGAATAGTAGAAATCAATAGAAAAGTGGAATTCTTTTTACAGAACAACATATATTTTCAAGTTTTAACTGTTTTGTTAGAAATATACTTTTAGGATCTTAAAAAATAAAGTAAAATGCATTATGAATGTGAATGCATTTAGAAAATGGAGTTTTTCTGAGATACAAGTTAACGAGAATATGGTTTACACAATTCAGACACCTATTTAGCAGGTATAAAGCAGCATGTGTCCTCTCTGACTCTTTGTTGATGTCTGCCATTCTTCACCAATGTGCTCTGAGAATGAAGTTATTAGTCAAGGTTGATTAGTTTCATTTGATGAATAAGGAGGCCCAAAAGGGGGAAGGGATATATCTGATTCTTCTATGATGAATTTGTCTGACACAGAACCCAAGAGCCAGACTCTATTACTCTTATCATCTCTCTCCTTTCTTCTCCTCTGCTAAAACTGATGTTATTTGGAAATAGCAAAATTATTTCAAAACATTTTAATGAGATTTTAAATGAGTATGTAATTTATTATGTAATTCAGTTTATATTTTTTAGAGAAGGGACTGTATATTTCAGGCTTCCAATTTTTCTGTCATCTGTGCCTACCTTTGTGGAGGTAGATAGGCTATGTGTCAGTTTGGTGGCAGCAGGTCATCCATCTTGGTGTCCCTGCAGCAGTTTGGGGTTTTGGAAAACACCATAGAATTAGGGACAGGAAACCTGGTTTCTCTGCAAACCGGAGAAAATCACTTAACCTCAGTGAAACAGGAATGATCATCTTCCTTGTCTTCCTCATAGTGCAGTTATGAGGAATATTTAATATAATAAGGATAACAGTGATTTATGAACTTGGTGCACTTTCTAAATGAGTTTTAGGCAGGATTATTTTCGTAGGTATCAAAGATAAAATGAGGAGTTGGTATTTCAGCAGCAGGTCCAGAAGTTCTGTGAATGATTGAGAACACACAGCAGCGCCTGCCAGAAATCTTGCAGACCAAAGACCCCCGTCTTATCTAATTGAATGAAAAGTCAATTTGAAGTTAAAGGACTTGATTTAATTCACAAGTGGTAAGACTATTGGATTCTGAGTTTGAATCTCTGGTCTCTGCTATCAACTATTTGGCTTGGAACAAGGTAATGTCTGTCATTAACCCTCTCCAAAAGACAGGCAGTGAGCAAAATAATTTCTGATCAACATTTTTAGCTTTTTGACATAACCTCCAACTCCCACAACCAAAATTTATGTAATGTAATATTATTAAAGCAGGTAATTTATTTTTATGTTTCTCTTCTCTCTAGTTTCCTCTTCTGAATCATATAAATAGAAGTATCTAAATCTACAACATATAGGTAAGGAAGGAGTTTATTTTGATACTCTTAAGCATTAAATTTTCAACCATGTAAATTATTTGTCTTCATTTTAAAAATAATTCAATTAGGGCGCCTGGGTGGCTCAGTTGGTTGAGCGACTGCCTTCGGCTCAGGTCATGATCCTGGAGTCCCTGGATCGAGTCCCGCATAGGGCTCCCTGCTCGGCGGGGAGTCTGCTTCTCCCTCTGACCCTCCTCCCTCTCATGCTCTCTCTATCTCATTCTCTCTGTCTCAAATAAATAAATAAAATCTTTAAAAAAATAATAATAATTCAATTAAAGCCCTGAGGTTAAATAACTTGCCTACTCTGATGCAGCTACAATGTAAGTATTTTTCATTTGTACTCTCCAATAATAATTTCTCACTGACAAAAATTTGTGATAATTAAGCAGTTGCTACTCAGATATTTATATAAATGTATAGCAAAACGGTCTCCAAACTATTAAGGCCAAATGTGTTGTACCCTAGTGATATTTAGATTTGAAAGAACTTCTGACTTGCCATTTAAAATTGCTTTAGCTTTAGATTATGACACTTAAGGCCCCAGGTGTTTTTTAAAAAGATTATTTAGATTTGCAGAGTAAATTAACTACCTATCCCATTGGAAAGAAGGCTCAGAAGAAAGAGCTTAGGTAAACTGAGATCATCTCTCATGAAATGCATACTAAAGAATAATAATGAGCTTCACTGAGTGTCAGGTTTTTTTCTTTAGTGATAGTTCTCAATGGTCAATGGAAAAGCCAGAATACACTGCAAATGAGTTTAGTTTTTGGTCTTTCTTTTTGTGAAAAGGCACTGATATACATGTTGACAAGCAGATGAAATTTCAGGAAATTTGTAATGGAAAACACATCAGGAGCTTCACAGGTTTTGGGGTTGTTTCTCCCCCCACCCCCCATCCAAGTTTTCTCTTGTATAGAGAAAGAATAAGGTTTATGGAGAGATTGTATTAAATGTGGAATTCCTGGTCTTCCTGGAGAATTTTGTAAAATAATTCTTGTCATTCTATTCCCCTTGTTTGGGCTCCACTTTTCCTCTTCTTTGCCTTCTTCCTCTTTTCCAGTTGATTATAATGATGCTCTCTTCATTTAATCATTTGCATTTCTGTTGCTCAAGACCTTAAAAATGATTTTATTTTCTTTCCTGGAAGAAGAGAACGTCCAGCAAAAGCCTTCTTGATTATTAGCATGAAAGCCACCTTGCTCTTACGCTTGGTTACTAAAAGAATAGTCACTTTCCTATCTTTGATTTCTTTTACCTTTTCTCACATTAACTTTCCTGTTACCACTTCATCACTTTGATCATTAGCAGACTATCTACTGTGGGCTGGAAGGCTGTGCCTACTGTGGTTTGGACTCTGAGCCACTTAGACTGGTGCCTATGCATATATAAAATCTCACTATACCGCAAGTAAACTTAAGCTATTATTTGCCCAAGTTTATAGATAAAGTAAATGAATCTCACAGGTTTTAATTTTCTTAAGGACATATATTAAATGAAAGACAGACACAAACATCATATTTAGTGTTGTTTAGTCATATTGGGAGAAACAAAACTACCCTCTCCTCTGTCTACACTCAAACTGGATAGGTGATATTCTAGGATTTTATATATTCTTTTAAAAATTATTTGGGGGAAAAAAAACCTGATCCCAAACAGAACAAAGCAAAACAAAAACAAGAAACAAGACAGCAAGAAAACATGAACTGTGTTCTTTTCTTTTCACTTTCCCTAGATATCTGTCATTGGGTAGATTTCAGGCCAGTTCTGGGAGTCAAGCATAAAACTGAACACATGCAGTAGAAAATAGCAGTATTACATGAGTTGAAGGAAGACTGGAGGAAATATTCACAAATGAGGTTCTTGGAGAGAGGAAAATATTTTGATATTTAAGTTCAAGAAGATATTAAGTTCAAGAAGAGAAAGACAGAAAATAGTCATTGATGGACAATTTTAGAGGTATGAGTTATTTATTAAATGACATTTTTCAATATAAATTAAATTGCTATTAAGGCAATTTGGAAATGTGGAAAAGTTACCATCACATTGTATTTATTAAACTTTTTTCATTGTAAGGTACTGACTCTGGCCCTCTACAGTAGAAGGGGAATTTCTGTACAGATGAAATAAAAGGAAAACTTAAGAATTAGGCTTAAAGCACAAAACCAGGGCAGCTCCAGTGGTCTAGCTAGAAGGGACAGATGAACAATTTTTATAGAAAACACAGCCAGTATTTCAGTTCCAAACTTTCCAGATACTTGAGCACTCTGTTCAAGAGACACATTCCAGAGAAAGTGTTGAGTATAACTTGGGTTGTATGCCTATATCCTGAGTGGGTAAGCATGGGACAATTTGATATTCTCACCAGACTCAACTCTATGGGGGGAACAATTCCTTCACCAGGGCAAAACCAGACTACTGTTATCAGAAAAAAGGATGCTAGGCAATTAAATAAAAAAGTCCTTTTATGCTTATAGTTTATACTTCTATTATATTCCCAGGAGTACTGAGAAGAAACTAGATGAACAGCAACCTTATTACCTGAAATCAATTATTCAGGAAATTTATATTAGTACACTGAAATATGTGTTACTTCCACATATCTAACACCTAACCTTGCCTGTAATTCAGTTTAATGTATACGTGCATGCATGAATGGACAAACTGATGAATTTTCTAGGGCAATCAGGTGCAGCCTACCACAGAAGAGAAATTTTGAGTGTTCTGGATAGTCACAGACCACGAACTAAGTTTCTATGGTAGTTAAATTCAATTTTGAAGCCCTTTGGAGAAATACATTTCTTTTCAGAACATCACAATTTATTGTACAGGAAAAGTATAAAATGTCATCAATATTTACATTTTTAAAGGAGAGGCTATTTAGTGCAATAATACTTGATGAGTAAATAGAGAAAAGCTATTCTTAAACTTAGGTATAAGCTATGATTTTTCTTTTTCCTGTTGTAATTGCCTCAAAAGCTTAATCATGTCAACTTCCCCTCTCCCCTGTTGCATGAGGTTTCTTACCAAGTCCAATTTCAATTGCATATTTCTACAAGCATCACCTCCTCCAGTTTCTTTCCAGGGAGTGCGTGGTATTTCTAAATTGGGGATTATACATGTTAATAAAAATTTTGAGGTCTGCCCCATATGGCCATGTCATATTTTTCAAAATTATTGTTTCCTGCTTCCCCATATAAACCTGGTGTGCAAGTAAAACTATTCTTCTAAGAACATGTCAATAATCTACTCACCTATTTTCTTAAGTATCACTTCTTCCTGGAAAGCCTTAATTCTATTATATTCCATGTTTTATCTAGTGCACCTCTGTCCATAACTCATACATCTCCTACATTCTAGGAGAACTCTGCTGAACAGAACACATAAATTCTATGAATTAACTATTCACACGGCCTGAGGCTTATAATCACTTATCCCTTAACTCATTGCTTCTCTCCAAAATGAGGTTAAGACAGTGGGACTTGAAGGTCTTTAGCTACAAATGCTCAAAGGAGACAGATCTGAGATTACTTTCTGTGCATCTATCTGTACAATTTCTCACAAAATTCTCCAAAAAGTATTATCCGTTTGTTTGTGAAAACCTTGAGAAATCCTCTTAGGATGCTGGAATTAAATATAGAACATAAACACAGAGGGGGCGCCTGGGTGGCTCAGTCGTTAAGCGTCTGCCTTCGGCTCAGGTCATGATCCTAGGGTCCTGGGATCGAGCCCCGCATCGGGCTCCCTGCTCAGCGGGAAGCCTGCTTCTCCCACTCCCTCTCCCACTCCCCCTGCTTGTGTTCCCACTCTCGCTGTGTCTCTCTGTCAAAAAAATAAATAAAATCTTTAAAAAAAAAAAAAAGAACATAAACACAGAGAATTTAGAAATCTGGTATTTCCTAAAGTTGGGGAGATGCTCTAAAAAAGAAATGAGCTTAAGGCAGAAAGCACTACTTCATTTTTATTCAACCTATTTTTGCACACAATTTTAGCTAATATTTGAGTGTCATTTTATTGACATCTGAATATTTGAATGTCATTTCATTCACATACATTATAAAGTTGCACTATTATATTACAGGGAGACAATCTGTTACATGTTCCCAGTGCTTGCCAAAGCTAAACATTGTTTATAAGAACAAAAATGCGTGGAATTGATCAGATTATTATTTTTCTCTCTAAAGTTTATATTCTCCCAATTAAGATAAAATAAAAAATCTAACCTCAGGAATTATACATCAAATTTAAGGGTAACAAAACTTTGAAATGGATACAGTTTTTTTTGTTTTGTTTTGTTTTTCATTATTATTTTTTATTGTTACGTTAATCACCATACATTACATCATTAGTTTTTGATGTAGTGTTCCATGATTCATTGCGTATAACACCCAGTGCTCCATGCAGAACATGCCCTCTTTAATACCCATCACCAGGCT
>NC_138369.1:124219143-124294910 GCF_054177405.1 Leptonychotes weddellii
GATCATGACCTGAGCCGAAGGCAGACGCTTAACGACTGAGCCACCCAGGCGCCCGAGAATTTTTTTAATGAAAAATGTTTATATGTGAATTTCCTTTTGCATTAGTTTATATCTGAATTTTAGGACTAACATATAATCTAGTATGTTCTCTTCAATTTTATCTAAGTCCTTAAATCTCTCTCTCATTCTTCAGTCCACCTTAATTCTTAGTAGGATTTATGTGAGTGAACTCTAAGATAGGAGGAATTCTCTTTTTTTTTTTTTTTTTAAGATTTTATTTATTTAATTGACAGAGAGAAAGAGACAGAGAGAGAGGGAACACAAGCAGGGAGAGTGGGAGAGGGAGAAGCAGGCTTCCTGCTGAGCAGGGAGCCCGATGCGGGGCTCGATCCCAGGACCTGGGATCATGACCTGAGCTGAAGGCAGTCGCTTAACCAACTGAGCCATGCAGGCACCCCAGGAGGAAGTCTCTTAAAAAGAGATATATTTGTCTTTTGTGTCAGTATTTAAAAGTAAAACTTCACATTTGTGAGGGCCATATGTATTTTTAAAATATAGTAGAAGTGGACAATGAAAATTACCTTTCTTGACAGTTTTATAGCATGACTTGTAGATTCATTGTGCTTTGTTGCAAGTAATAAGAATGCACTATTTACAGACTAATTTCCATTTTAATATTTAAGACCTGCTTAAATATTCAATACAGTAATATTCAATACTGGAAATCAGAAATGCTGAAATTATTGAATGCTGAAGACATTGAAAGTGATTTAACTCACTTAAGATTAGGCATTTTTCATGTCTTTTTTTTTTTTTTTCAATAAACAAAAAATATGTGCCACATCCTTATAAGTAAGTTGACAGCAAATACACATTTCTATTCTCTTATTTAAATCTCCCTCCCCATCACTGGTCGCAAGACTACTGGTGTTTTTAATTTTCTTCTCTTTCCTCTCCCTCTCCTGCGCAAGGCATGTTTTATTTTACTTAACAAATTACCAAAACTAATATAAGAAAATCTGAATAACCCTGTATATGTTAAATAAATTAAATGTATAATTATGAAATTTCTCATATAGAGAACTCCAGGCCCAGATAGCTTCACTGGTGAATTCTATCAAACATTTATTATAAATTCCAAGAATACACAAATTTTTTTAGAAAGAGAAATAGAGTGCATTCCCCATCTCTCTTTATGAGGCAGCATAACTCTGGTATCAAAATCAGTCAGAAGTTTACTTGAAAAAGATGTTACATATGAGCAGAGACACAAGCTGATAGAGATCAGAATTTTAGGTTTATTGTTGGTAAAGCTGTTTGACATACATCTCTCAGATCTTTTTCCTAGAAGCACATGCAAATTTATTTTAATTAAAGCAGGGCTATTTTATACATATTGTTTTATAATTATTTTATGAAATTTTGTATTATGAACATTTTCTCATGTCATTAAATATCCATTGTTAGCATAATTTTTAATTCTTAAAGCAATACCTATGTAACCAGTCCTGATTGGCTTTACTGAAGTACTGCTTCTGAGTATTTCACATGTTCTTTCTACTGTATATTAAAGCACAGGTAATGGGGTGCCTGGGTGGCTCAGTTGGTTAAGCACCTCACTCTTGATTTTGGCTCAGGTCGTGATCTCAGGGTGCTGATAAAGAAGCCCCGCATCAGGCTCTGAGCTCATCAGGGAGTCTGCTTGAGATTCTCTCTCTTTCCCTCTCCCTTTGACCCTCCCCCCTAAAAAAAAAAACCACACACACACACAAATTATATGAAAACTTCCTTTATCATTCAGCATAATATTCTTTTAAAAGTTATTTTGGTATACTTAAGTTAATTTCCCTATATCCTTTTTAACAGAGTATTAACTTTGAAATAGTTTTAATAAGGGGGTGCTTGTGTGGCTCAGTTGGTTAAGCATCTGACTCTTGGTTTTAGCTCAGGTCATGATCTCAGGGTCCTGGGATCAAGCCCCATGTTGGGTTCTGCGCTCAGAGGGGAGTCTGCTTCCCTTCTCTCTCTCTTCCTCTGCCCCTTCCTCTACTCGTGCATTCTCTCTCTCTAAAAATATATAAATAAATCTTTAAAATAAAATAGTTTTAATAATTTTTAACAAAAGGGCTTTTATAATGCAAAAAACTATGACAAATATTTCAATGTAGTAATAAGTAGACCAAAACTCCTGGAAAAAAAAAATGAATAACAAACAAAACACTTCATGTTATAAATGGTATACATAGCACCAATATGTGAAAATTACCAGATACGGGTCAAGGGATATCCCTTTTTTTTAAGCAAAAGGTGTAAAATTTGAGGAAAGCACACTCTGTCTTCCTGTCTCTGTCTTTGTAAGGAGAAATTTGTGTGGCTAAATAACCCATTTAAAATTGTGGTGTGTATATACATACCACTTATGTATGTGTTATCACCCTATGCAAAATTATGGGGTGTGGAAGGAAGAGGAATCCTCAGATTTTTATTAGATGTAATTGTTAAAAGAAGTCAAAATGTAATAAAATTTTACACTTATATAAAGTAAGGAAGATACCATTGACCATGATTGGAAACAGAGATAAGTTTTTTTTGAGGAGAGGAAATGAAATTTTGGTTCAGATATACTTAGTGTGAAGTAACTAAAGGGCTCTGAATAAAGATGTTCAAGAAGTTTAGATGTGAACATTAGATTGGGGGTCAGCTGAGAAGAGCGTTTGAAGGATTTTCTTTATCATTTAAGAAAAAACTTTAATAAAAAATTTCCCCAGAAAAATAAACACTGGTTTATTAGATTTCTGTCTTCATATTTTTAAAAGGTAAAATGTTTACTCTTCCTAACAGGCTTCTTGAATGTCCATCATCAAACCTTCTAAGGGCAATTGCTTATTGAGGGTATGTTTGGTCACCGAACTTTCAAGCAAGCTTTTAAGAAATTTTGAAAACTCTCTATAAAACCTCCAGCTTCTATGTGAGTGTATATTAAACATGTACAAATAAAAGAACAGATCTTAATGATATCTTACTTTCGCCAGCGTATTTCCATTTCCACCATAATCCAGGGAGATAGTGAAATAGCTGCCTTGACGGACTTCCTAAATTAAGGACAATTTAGCATCAAGAAGGGAAACTGTATGTAAAAAAAACTTCCCAGTTAAATCTATTTAGTGTAGATTCCTAATATCCTTTTATTCTTAATATTGGTATAAACTGCTAATCAGGGAAATTGACATTAGATTTCCTAATTTGAGTTCTATTTTGCTCATGAATTCCATACAGCATTTTGTCTTTCTTTATTGTTGACCATACATGAACACTGTATATTCATGAAAATTTAATAAAAGTTAACTTTAAAAATGTACCACAAAAGAGAAACAGCTGTAAATGCCAAGGTTTGCACTGACTAATGTAATGGTAGTCTGTAATCACAGACTCCAATCTGCCCCCAAACAAATTACACTGTGACAAAAACTGTCTGCAAAAGAAACGTTAACATGAATAGAATATTGGAATCAGCTTCAGTGGCGTGATCCAACGGAATAGTCACTAAAGATTAAAATGGGATCTGACAACAAGGCAAGCTACGACTCGTGGATCCAGAGTGCAGAGGTTTATTGCAAATGCTGAGCTGGAATCCTGGCCTGGAAAGGGGGGAATGTCCAGAAGGAAGCCACACTGGGATTGGAAAGCGGGCTTTGGCCCATAAGGGTTAGTGATGTTGAAACCCGTTCGCGATGTTGAAACCTCAGAAACCTCGGAGGTTCAAACTGGGTAAGTCAGTATTTCAGAGTGGCAGGGTGGGGTGACCAGAGGGGTTCTGCTGAGTAGCGAACTCCACAGACTGGAGCGAGGCACTCGGGGCTCCGTTCCCAGTCCTGGCTCTCACTCTCCTGAGAAATCAGTGTTAGCTACTTAACGGTCTCTGCCCCAGTTTTCTTCTAAGTATAATCAGATGAATACATTTACCACATACTGAATTTAGTAGGATGTTACCAGTTAATGTTTTTTAAAAAGAAGAGAATAAAATAGAACAGAACAGAAATTATAGAGCTTTAAAAGATTTTACAGATCCACTAATCCAGTCCTTTCAACACCCTGGCTTAGAGAGAAGAGACATACCCCAAATCACACCTCTAGTCAGTGCTTTGAAAACTTCTTTCAACGTGGAATTAAAAACTAGAATATGTCCTTTGAATGTTCTATCGTATCTGGGGCTGGACAGATAAATATTGCTTTGTGGGGAGTGAAAAGCTACGTTGCAGATATTTAGTGACAAAAATATTGATGAAACCTATCTTAACAAAAAAAAATACTATAAAACAATATGTGCAGTCCTGGCTTGTTTCTATAAAGTTTAACTAGATATGCATATGCCTCCAGGAGAGAGACCTGAGATACATGTCAGATAATAATAGTGTTTAGCTCTATGGTGAGATTGTATGTTATTTTCATTTTCCTCTTTTGGCTTGTCAGTGATTTGTAACATTGTTAACATGTATTTTGTTTGTAGTAAAACAAAACAAACAAAAAAAAACAAAAAACTACCTTCTGTGACCTAAACTGCAAAATATTCTGAAATCTGAAAAATTAGATTTTGAACTTGCATAGATTTCTTTTGATCATCTGTATTCGGATAGATCTCATATCTGTACTGCCAACTCAGATCTCATTTTCAGCTCAAGACCCATTTATCCAAATTTCCTCCCTGGAGTTTAACCCCACTGCTCTCCAGCCCTGGAGTCTCCTCTGAGACATTAGCTCTCAACCAGTCATACTACTCTGTCACTTTCAGAGGCACAAATGGGTACTTGACATCAAGGCCTCAAGCTCTCAGTCAATAACGAGGAAAATGAATAGCTATTTCCCAAAGTGCAAACCTTCTCTGGTCAGCACCTAAGCTATTCTGCCTGTCAGACAAATAATAACAAAATCTCGGATTCTGACCACAGTATCCTCCTATAAATTCCAACTTATTGGCTCCTTCACCCTTAGAACAACTGAACTTCAGGCTCAATGCAATCATTGATTGTTTCGAATCTCCTGCTTGCTTCCATCTATCAGCTCTGTATGCTCCTTCTATCTGGTCAATGTCCAGGATCATTGCTGCCCACTCTCTTCCCTAAATTCCCTGTCCATTCCCCTTTCATTCCACCTCGCCAACAAACTACATCCCCTGAATCAATATGATTTTTGAATTCTCAACTTTTCTGTGCCTGTACCCAAGGTAAAATGCACTATTGGAGAAAAAAAAAAAGCACAGCTGGACTGATTGATTTCCTTATAAATTCACAATCACCAGTCTTAACACTGCAAGAGAATTACTCCACCCTCTGCAGTCTGATTCTCCCCTTATGTTCCACCAAAACTGCCTCACCATTATTTTCAATGTCTTCTCTTTTACCAAATCTAGGAGAAACTTTTCATTCCTTGGCTTATTAAGATCACTCAGTTACCTACAAAATTGTCACTTTCTCCTCCTGAAAGTATTCTGTTCCTTTAGCCTTTAAGACTTACAAACTTCTAGTTTTCTTTTTCCTGGCTGCTTATTGTAGTCTTATTTGAAGGCTCCTCTTCCTTTATTGAACTATAAAATTTTTTTTATGGATCTGTCCTAGGACTTCCTGTCCTCTAGTCTCCATTCTCTATCTAGAACTATATCACCAATTCCACTTCTCTGGTTTCAATGACCACTGACATTTTAATGGAACCAAATCTATACCACTAACCCAAACTTTTTTTTTTTTAAGTTCCGGGCCATTTATCCATCTGTCTATTTCACAACTATATTTAGATGCTTCATAGGCACCTTGAAATCAACACACATTCAAAACTAACTTATCTTCCTCCTCCCCCAATAGCATTTGCTTTTCATTCAGTGCTGCTCAGTGTGGCCTAGTCAGTGACCCCACTTTCTACCACCTGTTCAAGGCCACACCCGCTCATCATCTTTGACTCCTCCCATTCTCTTTCCTCCCAAACGGGCTTCACCAGTTAGTGCTCTCTCCAAGATAGTTCTCAGTCCACACATTGCTCAGTTCCCAGTGCCTGTACCTCAAATGAGACCACTGTTATTGTTTCCCTGTAATGGACTCTGATAAGGCATTCTGCATCTACTCTTACTTTCCTCCAACACATGCTCCATGTTGCTGTCAGCATGGTCTTTAAAAAACTAATATTTGGTCATTCTCTCTCCTACCAAAAATCTTCACATAGCTTTCCATTGCCTGTGGAATGAAGACCAAATCCTTAACACCATCTGCAAGACGTGCCTGGGTCTGCTTCCTTACTTTTCCAGTCTCAGTCAATGACAGTGACCTCTAGGAAACTAGAACAGTGAAGCAGGACAAAAATCATCCCCACTTTACAGCCGAGGAGATGATTCTCTGAGAATTTAAATTATTTTTTTGTTGTCAAGCACTTAGTAGAGCCAAGATTCCAGCCTAATCAAGCTAGTTCCTATCCTCCTTTTCAGAATATAACCTTATCTCCATAGCTCCAATTCATTTAAAATAATACTAAGTCACAAAAGAGGATAGTATTGAAATCAAACATTTCACATTAAAGAATTCTCCCAGAAATAAGATTCACTAAAATAAAATATGAATTTTTTGTACTAATAGATGTAATAATAGCCAAGATGTATTGAGCACTTACTCAACATGAACATACTCATTACGTATTCCCCATAAGAACTGAACGAAGGCTATAATATCTTTATCCCCATTTGACAACTGTCTAACCAGAGGCATGGTAAGAAAAGTATTTGTCCAAAGTTACATATGAAGTAGAGAAGCCAAGTTTTGAACCCGGGCTATCTACCTCCAGAGTTTTATCTTTCCTAAAGCTCCTTTAATGTATTTTTAAAGATGGTAGAAGATGGGCAGTAGGGTTTATAGGGTAGAATAAGATCCAAGCTCTTCACTCACTCTTCTAGATTCATCTTCACCATATGGCCTCCTGCCACCACTCTACAGACTTTGGGCACAAGATGTCACAAATCCCTGAGCTCCTCCTGCATTTTCCAATCCATGAGCACATGATCAGTTTCTGCATACATGTTACTGCATTTTTCTTCTTTATAACCTTAATTGCCCCTAGGTATAGGTAGCACATTCTAAAGTAGCACTAGATAAATGTGTGTTGAATTGGCTTGGCTTTCCAAAGATAAGAAATGCAAATTTCCTTAAACTCACATAGACCTGAAATTCCCTGTCAACATTTCAACTTTTGCCATGAAAGTGGATCAAAGAGTGAACTATGTCGCTATCAGTTGAAAGAAAACTAATAAAAATATTATTAAACACTTGAATGTTAGCAATGTATAATATATAGAATATTAAGAACAAAAAATGAAGCTGATAATCATAGTTAATGCATTTGCATGCAAACTGATTTATAATATGCACACATAAAGATGGACCTCATGTCTTATAGTCACACTTATTTTTTTTTTAAAGATTTTATTTATTTATTTGACAGAGAGAGACAGCGAGAGAGGGAACACAAGCAGGGGGAGTGGGAGAGGGAGAAGCAGACTTCCCGCCGAGCAGGGAGCCTGATGCGGCGCTCGATCCCAGGACCCTGGGATCATGACCTGAGCTGAAGGCAGACGCTTAATGACTGAGCCACCCAGGCGCCCCTTATAGTCACACTTATGCTACCTTCAGAATGTATATAACAAGATTTTCTTATATTTTCCTATATTTCAAGATGCTTTAAGCAATTAGTCTTCCTGTCTTATATGCTATGAATACACACAATATTTTGGTATTTTTTCCATTTAAGATTTTTAGAAGGAAAGAAGATTATATTTGAATATTTAATATATAACCCTGTATTTGGTATCTAGTTTAACCAAATAACTCTGATTTCTGGGCTTTTTCTTCTTTAAGAGGCTCCTTTATTATAGTAGCCAGACACTTAGTCACAGCCTTCGGAACTCCATGGAGGCTGAGAAAATGTCTTATGAATAAGCAGGGTGTGGTTGGTAGAGCCCCGGGCAAGGAATAAAGAGACTTGCCTAGTATGTTCAATCACTCACTCAACATCTTAGGGCAAATATTTGTTCAGTTGTAAACTGGGGGATCTGTACTGCGTTCTTCAGCTCTTGTCTCCACCATTGTTTGATGGGGAATCTAGGAAACTCAATAGTACTAAAATTCCAGTCTGAAAAGCCAGAATGGTAATAACGTTTTGATACTGCTCATTTCTTATGTGTAATTGTAGCTTGTGTTTCGGCACATCAGCAGTTTATCCAGGAATCTGAAAGCACATGCACATGGCAGGAGCCCATTGTGTTAATAAGGATGTGCGTTCAAGCTATGAAGTATGCAAAGAATAGCTTTTCTTCTTCTAAGAAATGTGAAGAATCAGAAAGTGTGTTCTGAATTCTTTAATGGAAGCTCCTAGGTAGGAAATGGTTCTGGTCAAATCCCTTAGAAAGGAAAATAAATCTTACTTTCCCTCAGAGGTACACTATGACAGCCTCGTTCTGAAGATGACTTCAGCCCAGAGTCCAGTATTTGTGGCACAAGAAAGCCAAGAAAAGGCCCTTTACTCAAAGCTGCAAGAAGAAGGAAAATAAGAAACCCAGAGTTAAGCATGACCATCCAGCTGGCACAAGCGCCCGGGCCACAACCGGCTTTGGCAAGTCCTCATCCTTGAGGTCTCCAATGGCTCTGAGGCACTCACCACAAGAAAATCATGGGTTTTAAAATACGAGAATTAAAGAACACATTGATGTAATTTTGGTGCAGGAGCATTTAGAGAAATGTGTGTTTGTCTTTGAAGGTTGGCTAACCTTGGGAATGCTTCAGACCTGTAATGGGACTATTTGCCTGGGAGTTGATTCTACCATCCCTCAAAAGATTTGCAGTATTAACCATCCCCAGAGTGCAACTTCGAGCCTTTGCCCTTCTCCTGCCCCAGGTCCAGGAGGAACAGTGTGTACCCAAGCTTCTTTCTTAAATCAGAAGCATCTTTATGCATATAAACTGATCACCTAGACTCTTGAAGTAATTAGAAAATGAAACTAGTTCTTGAACTGACTTGGAAGAGTTTCTCTCAAGTGATTGTAATCTGTTTGACTCCTTTATGAAGGAATTTTAAGAATGCCAACCTTGTAAAATAGCCATTTGTTTTGCGAGAAAAATGGGTTTATTTGGGAATAGCAGAGAGATTGCAATTTGGGACATGCAAGCTATGGCAATCCATAAGCAAGTCTGGAGATCAAAGGAGGGGAGCATTACTTTATAGCGAAAAGGGTGGGATTGGGAGCAGTTGTTTGAACAAAAGTCCATTGGAGGAACGCAAGAGTTCAGGGTGATGCCGGTTTCTCACTGGCTGTGTTGCAGTATTATTGGCTGACCTGTTGCTGGGTGAGGAGAAATTCTTCCTTTCTCCTGCTAGAATACTAGAGTAGGCTTCTTCCTATTTGGAATGCAAGGTATGTCTCTTCCTGTTTGCGTCTGCAACTGATGAAGAGTTGTAGGGCTTGAGAACTCCCCCTTCTGGCCTCTGGACTCCATTTTAAATGAAATTTCCTCTATTCAGTTTCACAAGTTCTTCCAGATAATGAGTCAAATACTTCTCTCTTTAATCCCACTAATCCATTCTTGTTCTTCCCCTAAGGACCACAAAGAATGATCTATTCTCTTTGCTACACACCCTCCTCCAATCCGTTTTCCAGAATAAATATTCTAGTTCTTTCACCTAACATCATGGTGTCAAGTACTTCACCATCCTAATTATTCTTTCCTGCATGTGCCCAGTTTAATTTTCATCTTTTTTTTAAAGATTTTATTTATTTGAGAGAGAGAGTGAGAAGAGAGAGAGAGATCATGAGCAAGGGGGAAGGTAGAGGGAGAAGCAGACTCCCCACCGAGCAGGGAGCCCAATGTGGGGCTCAATCCCAGGACCCTGGGATCATGACCTGAGCCGAAGGCAGATGCTTAACCGACTGAGCCACCCAGGTGCCCTAATTTTCATCTCTTTAAAATACTTGCTGTAATTTTTAAAAATATTTTGTCTAGGTTGCCTTGAAATATTTGTATAAAAGTAAAGCAGAATCTTGATGCCTTATATAGTGGATTTACTCATAGAACTCTGGTTCATTTCTAGGTCCTAGAATTAATTTCTAGATCAAAAAAGTTAATCACCTGATCTCAGTCATGACAGTCCTCTCTCCAGTAGCTATCATCTGAAATTATATCAATTAGCTTTTAGAAATCTAAGACCTAGTTACAATCCTTCCTTGTGTTATGCAACGTGTTTAAGAGATAAATTACAATAAACATTGTCTAAAATATGTGGTTTGGTACTGTAAGTCCAGATTCTTAAGATTTGATTAGATGGCAATTTAGACATCAACAGCTCTCTCCCCCTGTTTGGAAATGAGGAATGAGGGACTCAGAGGAGCACAAGGCTTGCCAAAGCACTAGCCTACAACCTCAAATCATTGCAAGAACTAGGATCTTTTCCTCCAATCCAAAACTCCTTCTCAGGAACCCTTTGTGTCCAGACTGCCATACGTTGCAATTAGATTCAAATGCTGACTTGGTTTGTTAAATGACCCACCTTACAATATATGCAGAGATAGAACATAACCATAAAACACATTATTATGTTATTAATAAACATGACAATACCACATAAGCAAAATGTTATAAGAAATAGCACATAAGACACTAGTTTATGGTCAAAATCTTAAAAGAAATACTGTATATAGAAATAACACATATAGAAAATGGCAATTCATTTCCATGTCTAGAGAATCTGCCTTTGAAAGGGTCACCTTTCAGTGACCAATTCTAGGTACGGAATTATGTTTCTAGATGCTAGTTCCCTAGTTCAAAACTAGCTTACGAGGTACTAATGTTTCACACTACACATGAGGTAATCTTGTTTCTGTTAACTGTGCTGCATAATTAACTCAAAGCTTAGTGGCTTAAAGTACCAATCATTTGTTTTCTCTGTGTGTAAGATATCTGAGGATCCTCACTGAGGATAGCTTACTTCTTCCACATGGTGACAGGTAGGTCCTTTTTTGGTTGCTTTCACCTAGAATATCTGCTCAACTAGAACACTAATTGTGTCATTTCTTTCTTTCTTTCTTTTTTTAATGTTATGTTAGTCACCATACAGTACATCATTAGTTTCTGATGTAGTGTTCCATGATTCATTATTTGCGTATAACACCCAGTGCTCATTACAACATGAGCCCTCCTTAATACCCATCACTGGGCTAACCCATTCCCCCAGCCCCTTCCCTTCTGAAACCTTCATATTGTTTCCCAGAGTCCATAGTCTGTCATGGTTTGTCTCCCCCTCTGATTTCCTCCCCTCTTCAGTTTTCCCTTCCTTCCCCTAATGTCCTCTGTGCTATTCCTTATGTTCCACATACAAGTGAAACCATATGATGATTGTCTTTCTCTGCTTGACTTATTTCACTTAGCATAATCCCCTCCAGTTCCATCCATGTCAATGAAAATTGTGGGTAGGGGCACCTGGGTGGCTCAGTCGTTAAGCATCTGCCTTCGGCTCAGGTCATGATCCCAGGGTCCTGGGATTGAGTCCCGCATTGGGCTCCCTGCTCCGCGGGAAGCCTGCTTCTCCCTCCCCCACTCCCCCTGCTTGTGTTCCCTCTCTCGCTGTCTCTCTCTCTGTCAAATAAGTAAATAAAGAAAATCTTTTAAAAAAGAAAATAGTGGGTATTCATACTTTCTGATGGCTGAGTAATATTCCATTGTATATATGAACCACATCTTCTTTATCCATTCATCTGTTGAAAGGCATCTTGGCTCCTTCCACAGTTTGGCTATTGTGGACATTGCTGCTATGAACATTGGGGTGCATGTGGCCCTTCTTTTCATTACATCTGTATTTTGGGGGTAAATACCCATTAGTGCAATTGCTGGGTCATAAGGTAGCTCTATTTTTAACTTTTTGAGGAATCTCCATACTGTTTTCCAAAGTGGCTGTACCAGCTTGAATTCCGACCAATAGTGTAAGAGGGTTCCCCTTTCTCCACATCCTCTCCAGCATTTGTTGTTTCCTGCCTTGTTAATGTTTGCCATTCTAACTGCTGTAAGGTGGTATCTCAATGTGGTTTTGATTTGAATTTCCCTGATGGCTAATGATTTTGAACATTTTTCATGTGTCTGTTAGCCATTCATATGTCTTCTTTGGAGAAGTGTCTGTTCATGTCTTCTGCCCATTTTTTGACTTGATTATTTGTTTTTTGGGTGTTGAGTTTGAGTTCTTTATAGATCTTGGATACCTACCCTTTATCTGTAATGTCATTTGCAAATATCTTCTCCATGGGTTGCCTCTTAGTTTTGCTGATTATTTCCTTTGCTGTGCAGAAGCTTTTTATCTTGATGAAGTCCCAAAAGTTCATTTTTGCTTTTGTTCCCTTGCCTTTGGAGACCTGTCTTGAAAGAAGTTGCTGTGGCCAATGTTGAAGAGGTTACTGCCTATGTTCTCCTCTAGGATTTTGATAGATTCTGTCTCACGTTGAGGTCTTTCATCCATTTAGAGTTTATCTTTGTGTATGGTGTAAGATAATGGTCGACTTTCATTCTTCTGTATATAGCTGTGTCATTTCTAATGTGTTGAAAAATAGTTTCATCTATTTAAATTTATTTCTTTGATTATTAATGAGGTTTATTTTCATGAGTTTCCAAGGCATACAATAAAATATTTTCTAAAAGTGAACATTTAATCACCTCTTACATACACACATATCACATTTATATGTCTATATATATACATATTCACACATAAAACCAGAATTTTAGCAATAGTTACTTTCGGTCCATGTTGATAAGTTATTTGTGATTATTACTTGTATTCTTTCCTATATATTTCTTAAACTTCTCTATGATTAAGATGATTATATGAAATTATCCAATAGGGGTGCCTGGGTGGGTCAGTCAGTTAAGTGCCCAACTTGATTTCAGCTCAGGTCATGATCTCTGGGTCCTGGGATGAAGCCCTGCATAGGGCTCTGTGCTCAGTGGGGAGTTTGCTTCAGGATTCTCTCTCTCCCTCTGCCCCCACCCCCACTCTCCCTCCCTCTATTTCAAATAAATAAATCTTTAAAGAAAAAAAAATTGTACAGTAGAATATTGCTGTCCTTAGAATTCATTCTTAGGATCATATTACAATGATTTGTTCTCAATTTGAAAACCTCACTAGAAAAAAAAACTGAAATAAATGGACCTAAGTGGGACCTGTCTGTACTCATTATTAGTTGGATTTGATAGGCATGGTCTAGTGTTTCTGTTGTCTGATGGAAAATAGAAGTATAGACTTCTTTGACAATCACTGAATGCTGCCTCCCCACTTCAAACATAAGTACCCAGAATAGGGTATAGAACCTGCCACTTATTTTCAAATAAAGATGGTTTGGATCAAGTTCTTTTATTCTGACACTACTTCAGCTGTAACATCCCTGGGCTATAACTGTGGTGAACTGGTTCTTTTCCTTTTCCTTCTCTTAGTTACGTACTCAATCAACTTTCCTTCTCAGCTAGGCTCTGGTATCTGCTTCCTATAATCACTTCCGCTCCATCCTTGAACTGCCAGCTTGCCTTGGCAACTTGCTCTGTGTCCACTCCTTTCCAGGAAAACACTTTGAATCTCAGCCAGGATTTCATCTTTGAAGCTTTGATCTTCAAACCCCCATCTACTCCATGGGATATAGTCTTTACTCATTACCTATGAATTGGATCCTTCAAAAATTGTAGTATAAATATCACATCAGTTATTTGTATCTGTTTCTTATCACCCCTTACTAGATGGTGAGCTTTTGATGATAGTAAGGGTGCTGAACATGTTTTAACCATCTTTCTGTGATTCATGATGTCCATCCAGCTGTACTTTGCACACAGAAGTTGCTCAGCATATATTTGGCTGAAAGAATACATGATGTGGCTATGTATCAAAAATTGGATGGTCCATCCTAGAAAAAATGTGCTTCTTACAAATCACAACTTATTCTTAGTAAGCTTGGGTGACTAAGAGAAGGTAATTAATAAGATAAGTTTCAGAGGCAGCAGTAATAGAAGGTGCATCCTGATTTATAGAAGAAAATCATTTCATTTTTCTATGAGTCTGAAGTTACTTACCCTGAAGTTCCATGAAAAGTCACTTTCCCTTTCCAGAACTCAGTTTCCATATCTATAAAAAGAAAGTGATCAACAAGCCAGTCTTCTTGACCTCTTTTTGTTGGGGTATTTTTGAATTCCATTCTTAGATTTCATTCAGTCTTGACCTAAAAGGAACCTGAACATCTGGATCATCCCTAGAGCCAAATGAGCTTTAAAGCCAGGGGCTAGATTAGATTTAAAGAGGTCTCAATTGCTCTTTCCTGGATCTGCACACTTGAGCCCGTGTAAGAATGAAATTGCATCTATAGCGGTTGAGCTCAAATTAACTTATTTTGAAATGATCTCCTTACATTCACTCTGCTGATTTTTCTTTTTTAATGTCTATTAGATTTAGTATTTCAGTGGTATTCTGCTACTGTAAAATAAACTGTTCTAAAGTGTGCAAAATAAATATGTATAAATTAAATCCATTTTCTAATGGAATGACATTACAATTTCCAAGATTAGATCATTTTATTACTGATTAATATTCAAGGGAAATATTTTTGAAGCTAAAGTTTCTTTGATAGCCAGTCTTTTAACATCTATTAAAACAAAGAGGTAAATATATTAAACATCTTCCCTTAGAGTGATTCTTAAGGGACAATCTCTAGTTATTGGAAGACAACTCCTAAGTAATCAACTCTATACATTTGAATGTTAATATTTCTGACATCTTTAAATTAGGAGATATCAGAACATGTTACAATAGCTCCAACTGAATCTTTTGTCTGGTCCTGAAATAAAAACATTTGGTTGCAGGAGCACCTGGGTGGCTCAGTCCATTAAAGTCTGACTCAATCTCAGCTCATGTCTGATCTCGGGGTCATGAGTTCAAGCCCTGTATTGGTCTTCATGCTGGGCTTAGAGCCTGCTTTAAAAAAAAAAAAAAAAAGGGAGAAAACTTCTGGTTGCAGAGTTCAGGCAGTGTCTACAGTATTCTTAAAATTCATCACTTTTGTCATTTAGCTGTAAATTAATTAGACTGAGTTGAAAACTGTCATTAATTTTTTTTCACATCTATGGTTTTACATTAGATTACCACAATCATTTTCATAAAATCATTGTATTTCATTATGACTAGTAGCAGTAGTCTAGAAAGAAAACAGGATACATGGTTAGGACACATCTGAAGAACGTATCTTTATGGGTTTTGTTTTTTTTTTTTTTTAAGTATTTAGTATCCAGAGTCTTCATATTTTGTCTTTTACATCCTTCAGTTACACTGATGCTATAACTAGGAAGAATATAATGTGAATTTACTAGTGACTTTGCCTCTGACGGGACTGTCTTAAACAATGGAGATATTTAACCCTATGGTGGAAATACCTGTTTGGGTATATGTTGTGCATCAAACATGTTTGATTCTTATTGTTTGTTTTTATTGGTCTCTTGTAACTCTAACTTCTGGACTTGGTCAAGAATGGCCCCAGTTTTAGCCACATACTGTAGATGAGTACCACTTCATGGGTGGATTCAGGACAAGATAAAGAGCTTGCATCAGGATGTAAGCTAACATTGATTTCTTCAGCAAGTTATCCCAAGGAAAGAAGAAAACTGTCACCTAAAATAACATGTTTAATGATCTCGTTTATTTACAATCTGGTAAAGTTCTTTATTTCATCATGGACCAGTAATAAGTAGTTCATGGAGTCAGTTGGTGTACCACTCTTGGAGTAGCTCTGCTTTAGAAGTTCTCCACTCTGGTCCTCCTCTGGCTGTGTTCCTCCTACAAGGTGAGGAATCTGAGTAAGCTAAGAGGCATGCCTAATCAGAACCACACCCCACCTTCTAGACTATAGTTTGGGGACTCAAGATCTTGGGATTCTTTGCTCGAGCTGCCTGAACGAACTTGGGCCTCCTCTTGCAGTCCTTCCTCACCAAATGAACCACACCACTAGGTGCCTTTTTGTGGATATGAAAAGAGAACCTGAATATGTGGACTGGTGTGTTCACATTTGTACGTGGCCCCTCACAGTACAGATCAATAGAGTTAGGGATAGAAGGGTGGAGTGTGCTATTCTTGAGACAGGGCTAGTGCTTCATGCATTGCCAATTTTCTAGCAATTAGATAATTCTAAGCTTCTACCTTGCCTTCTAGGTCAGTGTAAGAGGATATCTCCCTATATAGTATCTGACAATCATTTGTACATTTGCCTCAGACCCTGCAAATGTTAGGGAAAGCCTTCCATCTACACATATCACTGAAAAAACTCAAAAAGATTTTTTAAATGTGTAACTCTTAAAAATGTTCAATCCCTGCTCTTCTAATAGTGTTTGCTTACAACTTTTTGAACTTTTTAAAATGTAAAAAAAATTGTATAGTACTAGGTTTGTCTTCATTTTCTTAGAGGAAACCAGGTTTTTCTCCTACTATTCTGTTTACCAGAAGTTTATTTTCCTCTGTCATTCCCTAGTGAATTGTATGTATCCTTCAAATAGTTTTGCACCAGCACTGACCTCCTCACATCTCACACCTTTTACTGGCCCAACTTAGTAATAAGATCTCTTATCCCGAGTTCAAAAGATCCCTCAGAATACTGACTGTTCCCTTCACCTTCTTTCTGTTTTAGAAGACACTGTTTGAAGTTCTATTCCTTAATAACTTTTTTTAACTTCACTTTTTTCTCCCATATCTATCAAGAGTATGGATATATTCATGCATTTTTATATGCCTGTATATTTAGGTAATTATACATATGTAGTTTATCTTTATATTTATTTCTTCCCCTTTGGTTGTAAGTTTCCTTCAGGAAAATGTCTATATCTAATTATTCTATTTTTCACAGGATTTAATACAGTATCTGTCATGTAGACACTGAATAACTTGTTATTTAAACAAATCAAACAGAATAAGGTTGTTATATATTATTAGAATATAATTTACAGAGAAAAGGAGCTACCTGGTTATGTAAGATTTTGAACCATGTTTCAAAAATAAAAGTAGAACGTAGAATGGTGTATGAGAATTAATAGCCTCCTGTAAAGTTGAATGTCAAATTAAGGATTCAATCAAAAAGCCAATAGACAGGGGCGCCTGGGTGGCTCAGTCGTTAAGTGTCTGCCTTCGGCTCAGGTCATGGTCCCAGGGTCCTGGGATCGAGCCCCGCATTGGGCTCAATGCTCAGCGGGAAGCCTGCTTCTCCGTCTCCCACTCCCCCTGCTTGTGTTCCCTCTCTCGCTGTGTATCTCTCTGTCAAATAAATAAATAAAATCTTAAAAAAAAAAAAAAAGCCAATAGACAAGTAATGCCCTAACTCTGGAAAGGCCTCAGAATGGGGAAATCATTTTTATTTGCTTTGCCATTGTATTTCAAGAACGGTTGTCTTCATTTTTAATGTATTATTTCAAGGAAACAGAGTTTCCTGCCAGTGCTGTTATTTTTTACACATATACTTACATTTGGCTTCCCACTGAAACCATTCATTTATTCAGTTTCCATAAAACCCCTAATAACTGTTTAATTTTTTTTTTTGCTTGTTCTTGGCTCTTCTCTAAATCATAAATACAGTTTTAAAAACTAAATATAATTTTAGTTCAAATAATTTCCCTCTCTGGGCCCATCCCCAGGAATGACTAAGGAACTGCAATTATGTCCATCAGTTTTATTCATGATAGGCTCATATCTTTTTCCCTAGGAAATGGGTAGCCTGCTATAGATCAGATGATGCAGAATCATTGTCACCATATTCTCTCCAAGTTAAAGTAATGCAAATTTAAAAGTGAAGGAAACTTTGCTTTTTAATAGAGAGAATCAAACACAGTTTTCAAATGGATCTATTATGCTTGCTTGTTTTTAATATCAGTAGTTAAATATCCTATAGCTAATGTGAAAGTAATTCATGAGCAAATTAAACAAATAATACGGTAACTTTTAGGTTATTTTGTTTATTAAGTATTATGTGGTCAATTTTTGCCATAGATACAAGTACATTTTTTAGTTATAAAAAGACTTTTAGGGGTGCCTGGATGGCCCAGTCGGTTGAGCGTCTGCCTACGGCTCAGGTCATGATATCAGGGTCCTGGGATCCAGCCTCACGTCAGGCTCCCTGCTCAACTGGGAGTCTGCTTCTCCCTCTCACTCTCCCTCTGTGCTTTCTCTCTCTTTCACTCTCTCTCAAATAAATAAATAAGATCTTTAAAAAAAAAACATTTTAAAATTTATGGTTATAACCATGGTGTCCTTGAGAGTTTTATTGTTTTCATAATTTGATTTTTTTTTTTTTGAGAGGGGAAGAGAGAAAGAGAGAGGTGAAAGGAGGGAGAGGGAGAGAAAGAATTTTAAGCAGTGTCCATGCCCAGTGCGAGCCCCACACAGGACTCCATATCACAACCCTGAGATTATGACCTGAGCCAAAATCAAGAGTCAGTCACTTAACTGATTGAGCCACCCAGATGCCCCAAAATTTAATCTTAACAAGATATATTATCTATTCTCCTAGAAAATGAATATTTTTCTATTGTGTGGTCTCAATTTGTCATTGAAGCATAACTAACATACAGTGTTATATTAGTTTCAGGTGTACAATATGACTCAGCAATCCTAGACAATATTCAGTGCTCATCACCATAAGTGTACTTGCAATTCCCTTTATCTATTTCAGCCATCCCCTCACCCACCTCCTCTTTGGCAACCACCAGTTCTCTCTAAGAGCCTAGGGTTTTGTTTGTTTGTCTTTTGTTGTTGTTTGTTTTGTTTCTTAATTTCCATACATGAGTGAAATCATATGGTATTTGTCTTTCTCTGACTGGCTTATTTCACTTACCAATATACCCTTAGATCCATCTGTGTTGTTGCAAATGGCAAGGTTTCATTCTTTTTATGGCTGAGTAATATTCCATCCCATATATACCTACCACATCTTCTTTATGGATTTATTTATTAATGAACACATGGGCTGCTTCCATATCTTGGCTATTGTAAATAATGAAGCAATTAATGAAGGGGTGCATGTATCTTTTCAAGTTACTGTTTTTGTTTTCTTTGGGTAAATACCCAGTAGTGGAATTACTGGAGCATATGGTATTTCTGTTTTTAATTTTTTGAGGAACCTCCATATTGTTTTCTACAGTGGCTGTGCTAATTTACATTTCCACCAATAGTGCACAAGTGTTTTTTTCTCCACATCCTCACCCACACCTGTTTGTTGTGTTTTTGATTTTAGCCATTCTGACAGGTGTGAGGTGATAGCTCATTGTGGTTTTGATTTGCAGTTCCCTGATGATTAGTGATATTGAGCATCTTTTCATGAATCTATTGGCCATTTGTGTATGTTCTTTGGAGAAATGTCTGTTTATGTTTTCTGCCCATTTTTAATTGGATTATTTGGGGTTTTTGGTGTTGACTTGTATAAATTCTTTATATATTTTGGATATTAGCCCCTTATCAAATGTATCATTTGCAAATATCTTCTACCATTCAGTACGTTGCTTTGTCATTTTTCTGATGGTTTTCCATCACTGTGCAAAAGCTTTTTATTTTGCTGTAGTATCAATAGTTTAATTTTGCTTTTGTTCCCCTTGCCTCAGGAGACATACTTAGAAAAAAGTTTCTTTGGATGATGTCAAAGAAATTACTGCCTATGTTTTCTTCTAGGAGTTTTATGGTTTCAGGTCTCACATTTAGGTCTTTAATGCATTTTGAGTTTATTTTTGTGTATGGTATGAGAAAGTGGTCCGATATCATTCTTTTGCATGTTTTCCCAGCATCATTTGTTGAAGAGACCATTTTTTCTCCATTATATGTTCTTGCCTCCTCTGTCATAGATTAATTGACCATATATGTGTGGGTTTATATCTGGGCTTCTATTCTGCTCCATTGATCTATGTTGTCTATTTTTGTGCCAGTACCATTCTGTTGTGATTACTATAGCTCTGTAGTATATCTTGAATTCTGGGACTATGATACCTGCTGCTTTGTTTTTCTTTCTCAAGATTGCTTTGGCTATTCAGGGTCTTTTATGGTTCCATACAAATTTTAGAATTATTTGTTCTAGTTCTGTGAAAAAATGCTGTTGGTATTTTGGTAGAGATTGCATTAAATCTGTAGGTTGCTTTGGGTAATAGGGACATTTTAACAATGTGTGGACAATTTAATTTATAATTACTTCAGTCTATTATGTTAGCCAAAAATTTTAGGTAAGTATATTAAAATCTCTATATGTCAGAACCAAAAATGCCTCCTGGGGGGAGGGAGAGGGCACTTTTTTTTTGTTTTAAACATGTATTCTTGGTGTGCTTAGGGTAGTCAGTATAAATATATTGAAATATATTTTCATTTCTTTCTTCTTTAGATTTTTAAATTTTTCTTTACAACAGGACTGGTTATGTGCACAATAAGGTGTTTCCCTGGTCATTAAGAAAGTATTTAAAATACTGACTATGACTATTTGCAACAATAATAATAATTATATACATTATTATTTAAATATATACATTTATCCTATGCTACCATGTACCAGGATGAGTACCAAATCTATACAAGTATGATCTACACTACAAGATAGTCATTGCCATTTTCCATATTATCTAGATCCAGAAGTTAAGGCTTAAGGAAATATAAATGACCTCATAAGGTCTCTAAATAATAAATATATTTGTCTACTGATTATCCACTACTTCAGAAGGCTGGAAATGTTTCATGAAAATTAGAGCTAGCAAATTATTGAATGTAGTTACTTCTTAAAATACATGGAATTATATGCCAAAAATTAAATTCATAATTAAGCTAATACTAAACACACTTGCATATGGGTAATTTCAAAAGCTGAAAAAGTATTCATGATTTGTGCTAGATCATGAAAGTTCTTTAGATAAATTTCTCATTCAACTTGTGTTAAGGACCATGTGCTATGCCAGATATAAAATCAGAATTCTAAACCAAGGAAACTCCAAAATTCACTTTTTCTAACCCCAAACTAAGGAGGGGGCTTAAATTTTAAGCCATCTATATTGCTGTTCTTCTACAAATATTTGTTATTATCTGTTTTCTTAAAAACTCTTAGGAGGCAGAGACAAACCATGAGAGACTATGGACTCTGAGAAACAAACTGAGGGTTCTAGAGGGAAGGGGTTGGAGGGATGGGTTAGCCTGGTGATGGGTATTAAAGAGGGCACGTATTGAATGGAGCACTGGGTGTTAGACGCAAACAATGAATCATGGAACACTACATCAAAAACTAGTGAGGTAATGTATGGTGATTAACATAACAAAATAAAATTTTAAGAAAAACAAAACAAAACTCTTAGGGAAGTTTTCTTACCCATAACAAAAATCTATTTTAGGGCTTAATTGCTTTAAGACTTTCTAATTTTTGATATAAATCTCCCTAGTGTTAGCATCTTCTCTCTGAGACTACAAAACTCATCAACTAATCTACCCACTATCATCTCTATAATAACTTTAACCTACTCTGTTTTAAATGTCTTCAGAATCAATTACTTAGATCATAGTTGGATTAAATGATAATAAACAATTGTCACTGTCCACTTTGTGTCACTGAGGTGCCATAAAAATAAAATTATGACCCAGAGTTAAAGACTTGAGATTAAAAATGCTGTTTTACCATTTTTATTTTGAGAGAATAAGAAGTTATTTAAATCAAAATTAAAATATATTTTTACGATAATTTTTATACTGTTATAATTTTATTGGGTTTTTTTTTAAGATTTTATTTATTTGACAGAGAGAGAGCACAAGCAGGGGAGGGGGACAGAGGAAGAAGCAGGCTCCCCGCCCAGCAAGGAGCCTGACATGGGACTCGATCCCAGGACCCTAGGATCATGACCTGAGCCCAAAGCAGACGCTTAATTGCCTGAGCCAACCAGGCGTTCCACTTTATTGTGTTTTTGGATAGAATTAACTTCTTTGTCCTGACCGATCACAAAAAATAATAATAATAAAAGCAAAAGGCAATGTGTACCAAATAAAACACTTCCATTCAGAAGCCTCCCTACAATGTTGCTAAAAGAATTGAAAGCTGTTTATTAAATATTTATAATGAGCCAAATCATGCTCTAGGCACTTAGGTTTCAGCAGCAAACATAACAGATAAAATCCTCTGTTCTCATGTTTAAACTTTAGAAAAGTATATATGGCGATCAGATAGTATGTTTAAATCACTAGACGTTTGGTATATATAAAGTTCAGCTTTAGCTGATACTACCAAAGAGTTATGAAAGTAGTTGTCACCATATATATGCTCCCACTGGCAGTTCATGAGTATTCTAGTTGCTCCACATCCTTGTCCAACAGTTGGCATTATCTCTCTTTTTCTTTTTTCCATTTTGGTCAGTGTGGTGTAGTATTTTATTTTGATTCTAATTTAAATTTATCTGATTATTATTTAAGTTGAATACTTTAATAGCTATTTGGATATCCTTCTCTAAAGGGCTTGCCCAGTATTTGTATTGGGCTGTCCTGTCTTTTTCTTACTGAATTACATTTCTTACTGAATATATTTTGAATATAAACTTTGTTATATGAGTTTTAAATATCTTATCCAACTCCATGGCTTTCCTTTTCACTCTAGTAGTATCTTTTCATGAGTAGAAGACTTAAATTTTAACTAAGTCCAATTTTCAAATATTTCCTTTTATGGTTAGAGCCTTATTGTGCCCTATTTAAAAGATCTTTATCCTGAAATAATGAAGATATTCTCCTGTTTTCCTCTATTATATGTATTGTTTTATCTTTTACCTTTATGTCTTCAATCCATTTGGAATTGGTAAATTTAAAGTATGAGATACAGGTCAAAATTACTTCTAACTAGATGCCCAACTGGCGCAGCATCACTTATTGGGGGGGGGAAAGGAAAAAAAAAAAAAAAAACACCTTGTCCCGAGTGCTGGGTCAAGAAAGATTTGTTAAGGTGAGAGAAATCTCAGCCAGTTTGAATTTTAGGAAAATCCAGGAGAGAAGAAACAACTGATGGGGAGCCTGGGTAGCTCAGTCAGTTAAGTGTCTGACTCTTGGTTTCCATTCAGGTGGTGATCTCAGTGTCATGGGATGGAGCCTCGAGTGGAGCCCTGATTTGGGCTCCATGCTCAGTGGGGAGTCTCCTTGAGATTCTCTGTCTCTCTCCCTTTGCCCCTCCTCCCTCTCACTCCCTCTCACTCCCTCTCTATCTCTCTAAAATAAATAAATAGGGCGCCTGGGTGGCTCAATTGGTTAAGCGACTGCCTTCAGCTCAGGTTATGATCCTGGAGTCCCTGGATTGAGTCCCGCATCGGGCTCCCTGCTCGGCAGGGAGTCTGCTTCTCCCTCTGACCCTCCTCCCCTCTCATGTGCTCTCTCTCATTCTCTCTCTCTCAAATAAATAAATAAAATCTTTAAAAAAAATAAAATAAAATAAAATAAATAAATAGATCTTAAAAAAAAAAAAGGAAAAACTGATGATGTGGGAAAGAACATACCATGAACTAGGGGGTAGGCTACTGTGGATGAAATTCAGTACAAAAGATGGTGGCCCTGGCTAAAAGCATAGACAGTTATTAATAATATCAATATTAGTGATGATAATTGGTAACACATTATTTATCATGAACCAGGTACTCACTGTTCATTTATCATGAACAAGTTACTCTATGTACCAGGTACTCATCAGGTACAAAGTGTTCAAAGCACTTCCCACACACAGACACATGTATATGTATATATATGAACTCCTGTATATATTGGTATACATTTTTATGTTTAATTGTATATAAACTCATATATATTATATTTACATAAATTAATTTCATTTTCTAATAACACTGTATATGGGTAAATAATTTATGTACCTATACAGTATTGCTCGAGAATGTATATGAGAATACAATTAGTTTATATATTTTACACTATATTCACTTAAAAATACTATGAGATATTGATTTTATGCAAGAAGTTTCAGAGGCAGAGAATACTTAAATAATTTGGCTTGACTGGTTAAGATGGGGTTTAAATACAGGCAGACATAGCCAAAATTTGTAGGCTTAAACTATTATATTTACACATAGATACTTTTTTGGTCAGTTTAGTTAATAGTAAATTAACAAATATTAAGCATCTATAATTAACATTTAACCACATATCTTATTTACATATTTTCCTGTCTTTCTAAGACATGTCCTACTAGCCAAACTTAAAATAAATGAAAAGAAATGATCTTATTTCTTGGGTGGTTTTCATAAATTTAGCTGCTAAAATTAATATGAGAAATAAATTTGATCAATCACTTTGAATTTGCTATGTGATATATCTAAAGGAAAAGGAGACCATTCCTCCTCTATCTGAAGTCTGTCATTAAGAAAAACACATGCTAATAAGAGATTCAGCTTCCAAAATTCCATTTTTGATCGTATCCTGCTACACTCTTAAGATGTGAATTGAAAACTGCATGGGATGAATCCAAACACTACAATGATTTCCTCTCTAAACACATGCAAAGTTGCACTGGTGCTACTCATTCAGTATGTTTGGATGGAACATGTACGTGGTATTTTAAATGCACATTTTAGTCGAATTGTTGGCTTTACTGTCAGCATAATATTTGTGTGGTTTTGCAACAACAAAGTCCAAATAAGCTTCTTAGCCCTGGAACCTCTGGAAAGCAAACTTCAACATGATACACATCAGACATCATGTTTCTCTGTTGCTCATTAAAACGCTGGCATGTATCAGACAGTTCAGTGAAATTTAGGCCAGTGCAATCAGAATGAAACTTGAACTTGTGTTTAATGTCACCTAGGTTTGAGTCACTTCCCCTAGATGCCCCTGCAATTTTGCTGAGGCTTTTCATTAATATGTCTTTTAAAAATATATATATTGGTCATTGTATTTCATGATTTAAAAATACTGCTGTAAATAGAGAGTTGCTAAATATACCACAGGTACACTGCCAATTTTCAAAGCAGGGAGATAACATTCCAAGTAAGAGAAAAGCCCAAAGATAAGAATGAGCATATCACAGCATGTTAGGGAAACATGAGGCAATATGCTTAGCTGGTATATAATAAATAAGGGGAAAAAATCAGTAGGACTTATGTGGAGTCAGATTATAAAGTCCTGGAAATTAAACTGAGGGGTTTAATTAATTATTTAATTCTAATAATTCATTGAGTAGTTAATTTAGCAGGCACATTGCTATGTACTGATGATTCAGATTTGAACAAGATAAGATACCTGCTCTGAGGGAGCTCAGAATTTCATAGGGAGAAGATGAACAAGTCTTTCCATTGTTTTGTCACAGGAGAACAGCACCCAGTTGTAAGTATTAGATCTGGTTCTGGATTGAGGGATGAGGATACAGGAGTGTACCTGCAAAATAGCTATACTGACTACAATGAATTTAGAGATCAAGAGAAAAATAGTGCTCTCCCCCTAGAAATCTTTTTAAAATATTTTTAATTGAGGGTAACTTACATATATTAAAGTTCACAAACCTAAAGTATACAGGTATTTGAATTTTGCATTTGACCACAACAGAAATGAGGATACAGAACATTTCTATCATCCTAGAAAATAATGTTGTGCCCCTTTTAGTTAATACAGCTCCTATTCCTGGGGTAACTATTATTCTGGCTTCTAGCATTATAGATTATTTTCACTTGTCCTTGAACTTCATATAAATGAAATCATACAGCGCATCCCGTATGTGTCTGACTTCCTTCACTCACTGTAAGAGGCAAAATAATGGACCACCAGAGGTATCATCAATCATTTCAGCTTAAGTCAGGAACAAATTTCTTACCGGCACTTCCAATTGAATTGAAATTTGGAAGAGCCATATGAGGGCATTTTTCTTCATGAAGAAGACGCTAGTGGTAGGTCTTCAAGACAAAAGATCATTAATGTACCTCTTTCTGGTGTACCCCTGAGGGTTTACATTGTTCCTTTCACAGATTTCTGGGTTATCTGGGTTATTATTCTACCTCTATTGCACAAAATTGGTGTATCCCATTGCTGTATCTATAGTTACATTTTTTTCAACAATTCCTTGCTTACACTAAGAACTGGCGTCTCAAAAGGTCAAGTATATAACTGCTTGGCGAGCTCTGTTGATAGAGCATGAGACTCTTAGAAAGGTCAAGTGGAAGAGGGACAAAGGCATTTTTATTGAACTCAGCAGAGATCCATTATGTCACTTACTTTGGCCCTTATATGTTACTTAGGGGTTTTTGGTGAGTGGCTTATGCCACCAAATACTAATTACCGTTAGTCAGACACATACGGGATGCACTGTATGATTTCATTTATATGAAGTTCAAGGACAGGTGAAACTAATCTATACCCTTGTGATTTAGGCCCATGTCAATCCAACAAAAGGTTGTAAGTGGCTGAACCACAATTAGGTTTGAATTCTTAGGCCCTTTTGGCTGGATGGCCACTTGAAGGTAGTACCAGACATTCCGGTTGGGGGAAAGAAAGAAGCATCATGCACAAGAATAGGTCAAGTACGATCTAGAATTTTCAAAATAGAAAGTGAGCAAGAGATGATCCCTTTCTGAGAAATAACCATATTTAGTGATCAAACTGATCATGAAAAGTTGATATAGAGTCAGAAATGTTTTTTAGTCCACATTTGAGGAGGCTAGTCTAATGCTCATTCATACCAGATGGCTGTGAGTGGATAGTAGGTAGAATGGAAGATAACATCAATTTCCTTTATTATAGGTCCATTTTTGAGTGGCTTTTGCAATAAAAGGTACACATGGCCAGATTGCAAAAGAACCAGATATCTAAAAACATGACAATGATTAATTTCAAGGGTCATAATAGTATTGCTAGAATCAGCTGATCAAACTAGAGCAGCAAGATGTATCAACAGCAGTGAGGCACTGCCCAGAGTCCTGAGAGTACCAATGGTATGATATAGTCAGTCTTTTGGGACCAGGCAAGGGCAACTTCTCCTGCAAAGTGGCCCACTTACCACAAATCAAATGAACAGATCAGTTAGAACTAGCACATGCAGTGAGATCTTCTGCATTAGAAATACTGATTCCTGTAAATGTGTGCTCAGTCTATGAGGGTGGATGTGTTGTCATGTCTAATGCAATGATGGATCCAGATAGCAATCTGGGCAGGCAGGCCTTGATCTAGTCCCTCTCTAAAATGGGGCTCTTATCGTGGGCATCTATGAGTGACCCAGATAGTTCAATGAGCAGCTACAAATTGTCTCCACAGTTCATGGACCCAAAGAAGGGTATCTTAAAGCTTCTAATCTGTAGCCTTCCAAGTGGAAGACCAAACTGATAGGCCTATGGCTATAGAACCAAATATAACAAGGTTCCTGCAGGGGAGTGGAACTAAAATAAGTATATTAAAATCAGACAAAAAACTAATTACTAGAGATAAGGATAAATGACTCAACTGACAAAGATCACATAGCAATTTTTTTAAAGATTTATTTATTTATTTGAGAGCTAGAGCAGGGGAGGGGCAGAGGGAGAAGGAGACAAACAGAGTCCCCCCTGAGCAGGGATCCTGATGCAGGGCTCCATCCCAGGACCCTGAGATCATGACATGAGCCGAAATCAAGAGTCAGATGCTTAACCAACTGAGCCACCCAGGTACCCCATCACATAGCAATCTTAAACTTATATGCACACAATAACAAAGTGTCAAATTATACAAAATAAAAATTGACAGGTTAAAAAAAAGAGTAGACAATACCACTTCTTTTACTAAGAAATTTAGCAGTTGCTTTTAGTAAGAGATTTTAGCACAATACTTCAGTAGTGGTTACACTAAATAAAAATATATAAGCAAGGATATGTAAATTTTGGACAGTACAATTAACTTATTTTAATGGGCACATTTAGAACCCTGAATCCTATTATTAGAAATAAATTAAAGCACTAAGAAACCCTTCAGAAAATAGGCCATGTAACCAGGCCATAAAGATTAGTCTCCCCAAATGTCAATGGTCTACATTCTGCAGACCATGTTCCCTGACCACAATAAAATTAACATTCTGTGACCACAATACAATTAAGTTAGAAATACATAAAAACAGCAACAACAAAAGTGACAACTTGCTTTATAAAAAAGATATGCCAAACATTAATGCAATATATAACTACAATTTATACAAATATTTACAGATCATTGGTAAAGAAAGGATAGCTATTTTGTAAAGGTGTCATAACCTGTATAACCTGTAATCTTTAAGAACCATTGTAAACTTATGGTTTTTCTCCCTTTATGATTTTGTCTTGTTTCATTTTTTCCTCTCTTCCCCTATGATCCTCTGCCTTGTTTCTTAAATTCTGTGTATCAATGAGATCATATGATAATTGTCTTTCTCTGATTGACTTATTTTGCTTAACATAATACCCACAAACCGTAAGAGACCCTTAATCTTAGGAAACAAACTGAGGGTTGCTGGAGGGGAGGAGAGTGGGGGAAGGGGTGGTTGGCTGATGGGCAATGGGGTGGGTATGTGTTGTAGTGAGCATTGTGTGTTGTGTAAGACTGATGAATCACAGACCTGTACCCCTGAAACAAATAATACCTTATATGTTTAAAAAAAAGAACCATTGTAGGGCGCCTCGGTGGCTCAGATGGTTGCGCATCTGCCTTCAGCTCAGGTCATGATCCCAGAGTCCTGGGATCGAGTCCCGCATCGGGCTCCCTGCTCCTTGGGAGCCTGCTTCTCCCTCTGCCTCTCTCTCTCTCTCTCTGTCTCTCATGAATAAATAAATAATAAAAAAAGAACCATTGTAAACTTGAAAACACAGAAAGTGACAAACACAGCTGCCATAGACAGAAGTTTTATGTCCTAAAATTTTGTATATTGTAACCTAATCCCCAGTGTCATAGTATTTGAAGGTGCTCGATCTTTGGGAGGTGATTAGATCATGAGGGTGGAGCCCTCATGAATGGGATTGGTGCCCTTATGAAAGAGACCCAGAGAATTCCCTCACCCCTTCCACCATGTGAAGACATAGTGGGAAGATAGTTGTCTGTGAACCAGGAAGCAGGTCCTCACCAGACACTGGATCTGGCAGAAACTTGTTCTTGAACTTCCCAGTTTCCAGAACTGGGAGAAATAACTTTCTGCTGTTTATCAAACTGCAAGAACCAGGCTGTGATATTTTGTTATAGCAGCCCAAATGGAGTAAGACAACAGGAAAAGGCAGCTACAGACTGTTCCTACTTATGCATGTACACATAAAATTACTAGCTGTGATTCTGGCAAACAGAAGTGGAGAATGTGTGGAAAAAAAGATAATACATCATGGTAAAGTTTCATTAGTCCCAGAAATATTGCCTCAATGTCAATGAAGAAAATCACGACAAATCCAGAATTATGTATTCTTTCAATTTATTCATGTCAAAAAAACAACTGAGTTAAGAGTTGCAACTTCCTGTGGGGAAACTATTGCAAATCTTTTTATTTTGTTCATGTTAAACAATTGGTCAAGAATTAGACCTCCAAAATGGATACATTTAGATATACAAAAATATAAGAATGATTATCATTATTAGATTATTCCTAAAAAATAGTAAACTGAGATGTTTTAGTTTTTAATTAACTTATTTTGAGAAAGAGAGAGAGCAGGTCCAAGTGGGGAAGGGGCAGATGGAGAGGAAAAGAGAGAATCTCAAGCGGACTCCCCACTCAGTGTGGAGACTCTGCGGGGCTCAGTTCCACAACCCTAAGATCATGACCTGAGTCAAAATCAAGAGTTGGATGCTCAAACAAGGGTGCCACCCAGGCACCCCTTGAGAGAGATGTTTTAAAACCCATGAAATGATGATAAGCAAAAATGATCGTTAGTGCCTGTTGGTTACAGTAATAAACAATTGATTGAAGAATAATAAAATTAACTATAAATTTATATTTAAAATGTACAGGTAAAGTTCTAGAAAATAATAAAAATGAGGCAGGAATGTTCAGTGCTAAATTATTCTAAGGATATCAATGTTTTCCTAGAGAATAGATAGATACTCTAGATTTTGTTATAAAAAAATAATGTGTGTGTGTGTAAGTAAAGGATAACCAAAATAGAAAAGGAGGGAAAAGGAGAAAGAAAGAAAAGAAAGAAAGAAAGAAAGAAAGAAAGAAAGAAAGAAAGAAAGAAAGAAAGAAAGAAAGGAAAGAAAAGAAAAGAAAAGAAAGAAAAGATCAATCCATAGCATTGAACCTGGAAGAAGAAAAGGAGGCTATATGGGGGTTTTCTTCATATTGCCTCAATTCTTTATGTATCTTATTTTTTTATAGATGCACCAGAGATGTGCATTTGCTGCATATCAATAAAAGACAGGTGCTGAATTATTATTGCACAATAAAGAAGGGAAAATAGACTAGTAATATAGTTTGGAGCAAATTATGGAAGGTCTGGTGGGATCATGTTAAGAAGATGGAACTTTTATCAAGAGTTAATAGATTGCCATACCAGGATTACCAAGTGGGAAGTAATTTTAACAGATTTCCAACTTAGAAAGATAATTCTGGTGACAACAGTGGTGATGGACTGGAGATACACTGAAGTTAGAGAGATGAAGACAAATTACAAGGATATGATAAAGTTTTAGGCAAGGTATGATGTAGACCTAAATTAAAATGGTAAGGATGAGTCAAGCAAAGGGGACAAATGTCAAAATTTGCTTTCAAGGCCTCACTTTCTTCATTTCTCTCTTACGTGACAGCATTTCCAGACTGCTTCATAGCACAGTGATCATCCTCTATGCACTTGCTGCTTTGTAGTCTAGAGCATCATATTTGATTATTATCCATAATACATCTAGATATATCGGGACACCTGGGTGGCTCAGTCGTTAAGCGTCTGCCTTCGGCTCAGGTCATGATCCCAGGGTCCTGGGATGGAGCCCCGCATCGGGCTCCCTGCTCTGCGGGAAGCCTGCTTCTCTCTCTCCCACTCCCCCTGCTTGTGTTCCCTCTCTCGCTGTGTCTCTCTCTGTCAAATAAATAAATAAAATCTTTAAAGAAAAAAATACATCTAGATATATCAAACTTCCAGCCACCTTTCTGGAAAGCTGAGTCTTATAGTTGGCAAAAGAAATTCGAGAGCTAAGTGATTTTCTAGCATTAATTCCTATCCTTTGAGATGTGCAGGGTCTTTTTCTCAAGAGCCTGAAACTTTTCTACCAAATAGAGTAGCAATCACTGTGAAGCTTTCCATTAAGTATGCTTCATCCAGTATCAACAGAACTTTGTGCTATGAAGTAACTAACTGTCTTGGCTGAAATCCATCCAATTTTATTTTTCATTCAAATATGTGTTGTAATCAACACCTGAAGATGTTATACAAATAAATAAATTTGAAATCTGGTTAAATTCATGTCAGAAACACTGAATGAATACACAGGCTTCTTAGGTCTGGAGAATACATTTATTTTGTAAACCAAATGTAGCAAATGTTTCTTTTTCCTCTTCAGCAGGAAGTTGGGCAGGAGAGAATTGTTCTCAATTATAATGGCAGTCTTTTCTATATAAATTTCCAGTGGTATGTACTGGGGGTGGGGGAACACCTGTTAAAGGAAAAAAAGAAAGAGAGAAACATGCTAAATTAATTAGAATTAAAAATAGGGAAGACTCGGGCGCCTGGGTGGCTCAGTTCGTTGAGCGACTGCCTTCAGCTCAGGTCATGATCCTGGAGTCCCTGGATCGAGTCCCGCATCGGGCTCCCTGCTCGGCAGAGAGTCTGCTTCTCCCTCTGACCCTAACCCCTCTCATGTGCTCTCTCTCATTCTCTCTCTCTCTCAAATAAATAAATAAAATCTTTAAAAAAAAAAAATAGGGAAGACTCATCAGATCATATAGTCCTTTCTTTGCACAACTGAATCCAGGGAGATTTTAAGTCCATATCTATTTGCAAGGCAATCATAAATTCTGCATAATATTTTATAAACATTCCCTTAAACTCACTAAAAAATGTGTAAAGTCTATTTTGGACTCTTGAAAAATCATATTGCTCTTGTAGTTTTTCTTTTAGAAGCTGCAAGAGTCAAAACATTGATCAACAACTTGGGTATACACGTTTAAAAGATATTCTCTGAGATGCATTATTTATTACATTGGACTTTATAATTAAGAAATTATAAATCTATTATAATTATGATGATCTATTATAATTAATAGATCATCAAACTCTCAGTGACAGACTCTTATTAACTAAATTCATAAGGTTGATCAATAGGATAATTTGTTAAGTTATACAATTTGTGGTAAAGCATTTTAAGTAGCTAGCTTATAGTTAGACTCAAGACCAGCTTATAGATGATGCTGAATTAATTGTAAAATATTCAGGGCATCTGTTTTCGTTGTAGGAAGGGAGGTGAATACCTGTGCCCAAACTCTGCACCTGCTCTCATGGATGTGCATGTGAGTGTACACACACACACACACACACACACACACGCCAGGCTTGATTCAATCTCTTTTGCTCCCTTGCTCTTTCTCTTTTTGGCATGATGGTGTTGTCACAGTCTCATAAAATTTGCTTCTCTAAATACTACTTTGTTGTGTTACCCCTGGGTCTTAAGTTAATGTATTATTTCTTCAGAATTTTTAATAACACTGATTAAGCCTAGGAGACATTCTGCCCTCATCCAATAAATGCCATTAAGTTTATTGGTAATTAGTTAAAGCAAGAGAACTGCTTTCTTTTTCTTATCTCTACATCCTTGGTGGGAGGGGGCATCTATCATAGTAGAAGTCTCTGTTCTATGATAATTAGAAAAAAAGAGAGACCAAGACTAAGACTGGATCAGTCATAGGAAATGAGCCATGACAAATCTTTCCCTATTAGGTGTCAGTTTTATTGATAGCTTCCTTGAATATCATGTTCTCTGTGCTAACTTTGTAATTATGCAAAATTTTGACATCACGTCAATTTCCCAAGCACACATACATACCTATTCAAAAGAGAATGCACTTACTGGTTAATCTAGATATATACACACATTTTTTAACTCCAAGGCCTAGATTCTTTCTACTGCACCAATGATTCCAAACTTACCAGGGCAAAAAGTTCAAAGCACTTGCCAAGAGTTTTCTGTATTCAAAAAATATGTATTAATACATGGTATGCTTTTGTGTGTTAGTTTTCAAATGTATTTGGATGCTACTGTAATTAAGAATAAAAATTGCTTAAAGCATTGCTGAGCACACAGCACTATGTTTAATTGTATGTTCTAAAAAATAATACAGGCTAAAAGTACAACTTTTTTTTCAGGATTTGAATAATATTTTAATTAAAAAGGCCCCTCTTGCCTTAAAACACTTGAAATCATTGCCAAATATCATTTTGTAATAGCACTTAACACTATTTTGCTGCTTTTAGTTGACCATTTCTTACACAGTGTCGCCTCATCAGGATCCACATATGCCATTTTGCTACCTTTATTCACTAACAACCATTTCCTCTAATCTCAGAACAAGCAAAGACTTTAACCTATCTGAGTCATTCCATCTTTAAAAAATTCCATTTAAGGAGTGATCTCTAGGATATAGGATTTTTGCCCCAAAGCAGCGTCTTTACTATTGTATCCCAAACCATGTGACAAGAGTAGACTAATGACTGACTAGTAACTTTTCAGGGACTCCTTCAAATATATATGCACCTTGAATCCTTCGAAACAGGGAGTCAGAATATTGTAGTTACTCTGTCTCTGTTACTAACTCACAGTGAGATTTTCCTCTCAGAAGCTCAGTTTTCCCATCTGTATAATAATAATAATAAAATAAAATTAATATTTTCGAGCATTGACAGCATGGCAGTCAGGGTTGTAGTATTTTTCTGAGTTTATAAGTCAAGTTCATATCTGCTCACTTGCCAAAACAGTGACGTCATGAGGGGTGAGATTTGGTGACCTATGAAAAGGACTGCTTTAGTTTTCTAAAGCTTACCTTACAAAGAAGATTAGGTCCATTTTTTTTCCTATGGCAATAACCTCTAGGAAGCTATGTACAAAAGGCAAATCTTTGGCTCAAGTCCGAAGGATCACTAATGGTGGTAGAGCCAAAATCAGATACCAATAACGGTAACTCAGAGAGCTGGAAATCTCAATGTTCAGGCAGTTAACTCTAAACCACCCTTGTCCTTAGGAGTCACTTTACAGCTGCTAGAATATTACTACCAGGACTTTGGTTCAGCCATTTGAATAGCTTGGCCCTTCCTGGCTCTGAGGCTAATGTACATAGGAAGGAAATTCATAATATAGCAAACAGGTCAAAGCAGTCATTTGACATTTTCATTTTAAAGAGAGATGTATTTATTATACATTTTAAAACAGTTTGAAAAGTGATAAAGTGAAAAGGAAACGTACCACCCACTGGACCTCTTATCCTACTTCTTTGAGGTCAGCATTTTATTTGAGATGTTCTCTCTCATTTGCACTCTATTCGTATATATGACAAATATATAAATATACACAAAAGGAAGGCAAAATACGAAATTTTAAAACTTGTTTTATTTATTTAAAATATGTATTGTCTATTTTTCCATGTCAGTATATATATGTTCATCTCATTGTTTAAGGTTGCATGATATCACATTGCATGGGTGGATCATCAATGCCATAATTAAATTCACTTAATGCTGAGAGACATTTGTGCTGTTTCCAGTGCAACATTGCGACAGCAAACATTTTTATACATGTATCTTTCTTGGCAAGTATATTCAGGTGATAAGTTCCTGAAAATGGAATTGCAGGGTCAAAACCAATTCATCAGTGAATACTATCAAACTTTAAAAATTTTACCCATCAATATAAGTTAAAATGTGTTCTTATTATAGTATCAACTTTATTTTTTTAATTGTTAATGTTGATGAAGTAAATATTAATACTCCATAGTGAAGAATCATTCAGTTCATACATGTTCATTACCATAACAACTCACATAATAAAAAGTATCAGGTTTAACAGAAGAGATGGCAAGAATAAGCTGGCACACACTACATTTTCACCAACTTAAAATTGTTTGCTCTCACAGATGTCATTAATGAACTCCTTTTCCTGTAGCTTCTTGGCTTGAGTGACAATATCATGAAGTCATATTATATGACATATTATATGACATATATCACCATATATGAAGTCGTATTGTAAGGTAAAAATATTTTCCAGAAAAAGACAAATAAAAGAGAAATATATAAACAGTGGGTTTTGTGCAACTTCATCACTGAAGCTATGTGCGCAGAATGGCTCATCCCAGATATAATTAAATATGCTTTATGTATTAAGTCGAACCATATGAAATTGCCATAGTCATAGTCACAGGTCAAAATGGTCACCATGCAGCAATTGCAAATGGCTCAGCCTGATGAAATCAGTGATACCAGATACTACTGTAGCGGTCAGGGTATTCTAAAAGGCATCTGAAAATTCTACCAACTCAAATCCTATGTTCTGGGTACTAGAGTTGCTCCCCATTGTGCCATAATTCATACTACCTCTGTGCCATAACTCTTAATGCTTCCTGCTTAGTATTCTAACTCAGTTCTCCTTAGGCCAGGTGCCACACTTCCTTCAAGCCTCTATTCAAAACCCACTTGCTCTGTGGGATCTTCTGCACTCTGTCTCTCCTTTAGTCCTAGATCTCTCTTCTAATCCCATCTGTACTCACTTTCTGTAATGGCAAAGTAACTATGAATACCCAACTTACTAAAGAGGTATCTTATAAATAAATATGGCTTTTTTTCTCGTGGATATCTTTAGATGTTCCTTTGATTTCATCTATTCCTTGTGATTTTTTTGTTAATTTTGAATGGGTCTTTCATAGCATGAGTTATAAATGGGAATAAAATTAATTTCTGGGAGCAGGGAATATAAGTGGACAGTACTCGAGTGACATGGAACTCCTTTGACTGTGTCTTCCCCTAAGTTCCAACATCTGGGTCCACTCTCAGTGTATTCACATTGGACAAAAAGATCACAGCTGCACCTGAGGAGGTCTGGGAGAACCCTCATGCCTATATCACAGCAATGGCCTATCCCCATATTCTTATGCAAACTGTAATACTTAGATACTGCATTTTCTTAAAAGGATATGTTCTTCCAGATTCATCCTCTACATTTCTTCTCTAGCCATATGCCCTAGGAAGTTGATAACTACGGGCTCTATTTATGGGCTTCTTTGCCCTCTGGCTTCTGGTTGAATTGAGCAAATAGGAGATACCCACAAGAGAGCAGAGTGCAGGAGGATACACAGTTTTGTTTATTTATGTTCCTACCTCCCACACTTTCTGTAAGTTCTCTACCAGCTTCTGTTACGGAGCTGCTTTTCCAATGCTGTCTTTCCAGATTCTGGCAGCAACATTTTCTCTCCTGGCCTCTTCAGGCCAAGAGATTTTAACATATCCCTCCCATTGCTAGTATTTGGGTACTTTGCCATTCCTTAACAGGTCCTTCATCCAAGCACATACCTCTGTAAGGTAAATGTGCCTTTTATTAGGCTCTCTTCAGTTCAACTCTTTGAATGTGCAATTGGCTTCTTCCTTGAACTGACACAAAACAACATTGGGTATAGGAGTATGACCTAATCGTTATTTTCAAGTGCTTGAGCCAGGACGGTATCAGTGCCACTTCAATTCTCATCCACAGTCATCTTTTTTTTCATTAAAATATACATTTTCCCAAACTACCTTATGATTTTCTTGGTGGCAGATATTCTGCCTTATAGCTCTTTGTGTTTCTGATTCAGAGCATAACTGGCATTCAAAATATATTAAATTAAAATTATATTAAAATAATGCTAACAAGAAAAAAACAAGGCAGTGAATTGATTCATACTATATTTTGAAATGTACCCAAATATGTCATTAATATTAAATAGGCAGATTATAAACATAGTGACACTGGCCTTTAGAGCAGAAAAGAATAGTGACTTTGGACTGACATAGTTCAAGGATCGACTATTTAATTGAAAACAAAACATTTTTCCTTCTAAAAGTCCATTTGTTTTAAGATAATTTATGCAAATTTAAGTTTGGAAAATTTCAAAGAATCTTTTAAATAGATTTTACAAAGTTGGCTTATTGCTTTCTAAATATCCAAAAGCTATTTTATGATGTTAAGATCGTATTCAATTTTCTTTAGATCTCTAATTATTGCTTAAGTTTAAAAATCCTGCCTACTGCAATATGCTAACATTTTATAAACTCCTCTTTAGCTCTCAGTGCTATGTCAAGCGTTGGGAATTCAAAAAGTTCTGACATCAAGATGTTCTAAACCTTATGGCCAGGATGAAAGCAGGACCCCCAACATAGCATGAAATGGTCCAAAGATATCTTCGAGAAGAAGAGATCTCAGTTCATATTTGAAGCATAAATAGAAGTTGGTCTTCAGAATAGGCTAATACATTGGGTGGCTGTTCAAGCTAATAACCTTGAAATATTTGACAACATTTACTGTCAAATTGCTGAGTGGTTAGGAGCCCTGAGACAAGGCTCAGAGTTCCCAGGTTCATATTGCGACTCTGCTCTTACTAGCTGTGCGACTTTGGGCATGTTACTTAAACTTTATGGGCTTCAGTTTCCTCATCTATAAAATAGGGAATATAGTAATAGCTCCAACCTCACAGATATTTTTATAAGGATTAAAATAATTAGTACATGTAAGAACTTAGAACAATTCCTACCACAAAATAAGTGCTAATCAGAGCTGGCTGTTACCATTTATTTTCAGAAGATGGCTAGATACTCTCTGTGTGAGGCTCCCAGAAGCATCTAGCCACGCCTCTGTTGGCCTGAACCGTCCAGCTCTGTCCCAAGTTTTCTTTCACACAGCAAATCAAAATCCTTGCATTTTCCTGGGCTCATTGTCTTTGGAAAGTAGTTTAGAACTCTTGGTTTTAGACATTGCCCCTTGGGAGCCTCACCCTTACTCCCATCCCCAGTGTTTCAGTGTTTCTTTGGACTATATATTATTCTCTCTAGTAAATCCATTTTTTTTTTCTTCTTCCATGTTCCAATTTCAGTGATGATGTCTAGTTCCATATAGGTTGGGACCCTAGTGACAGTCTGACAGGTCTGCTCACCAGGACTTAGGCAAATCCCATAGTGTGTGACCATGAGTGAGGGAAGTGAGAAGGGCTGTGGGAATATCATGAATGTGGAAGAGGGTAGGATGAAGGGGAGGGTCTTAGCATGCGAAAAAGAGGGGGCTGATTTTTTTTTTAAGTAAAGTACTTCAAGTTGGACTCAATAATCTCTTTAGGTTTGCTTTTTAGTCCTAAGACACTCTGACAAATTTCTGCTTGCTCACAAGTCGTTAGCCCCATGTAAATGTGGGGTAACTGACCCTTGAGCACATAATTGCCCTATCATAACTCCCTAATTTGTACCATGTTGAAATCCTAGAGGGTTTTTTTCTTGTCTGACTGACCCTAAAAGTAATGTATTTGTATGCAACTAACAAGGTACGTGATAGAATAAAAAAATTTCCTTTACCAAAATAAATTATTCAAGAGGAAGGCTTTCATAATTCCTATTCATCTCCTCAACTCCTGTACCCAAGAGAAGTCCAGAGCAGACACTGACAACATGCTTGTTAAAAGATTGACTGAATGAATGAGTTAATCATTTCCCTCCCCTAAAAAGTGAGCCAGCTTCCCATTTTTTAGTTTATATGGAGAATTAATCTTTTACCAAAGCCTCCAACTCAGACTGTGTTTAACATTCCATTAAACAAGGGAAAGAAAGCCTTGTCATTGCCAGAGTGGTTTGCAAACTTTCTCTTCCTGCAAAAGGGAAAGTAATAGAAACAGCAAAAGGTGGAAAATGTAGATAATTATTTGTCCCATGCAGGTTGTTATTCTCCACCATGAAGAGAACAGCATGTCCTCTAACCACAGAGTAGTTGAGAACCAACTTCTCAAAGCAAATACTGCCCCATCAATCAGCAGCATTTTGTTGAGATTTGTGTGCATATTCCAGGCCTCACAATGTGAAGCAACTGAATAGATATTCATCAAGAGAAAGGAGGCCTGGGAGTTAGGCTTATTTTTAGAAAGTTAACTACAAGTATATAAGCCGCATTATTGCTGTGAAAAAAATGTAAGTGAAATCTGCACAGGAAGCATCCAGTCTTCTCTAAAGACGCCAAGAAGAAATCAATAATTTGTAATAGCAATACCTAGTGTTAACCATGTGCTACATGATGTTCTAATAGCTTTATAAATATTAAGTTATTTATTCTTCATGATACATGAGGAGGTTCTATTATTACCACCACTATCTCTTTATACATGATAAAACTGAAGCAAAAATGTTTAGAAACTCTCTCAGAGTCTCAAAATTAGTGATCAATCTCTATACAAACCCAGGCATTTTTGTCCTATGTCTGTGTGCTTAACTACTATACTATAGAGGAGATACATATGATATGATACTTAATAAATTAGTAAATTATCATAAAGATAATAGATACTTAAGTTTTAGAAACTAGATTTTACCTCTGAAGCTTCTGAACTAAATCAATTGATAATATTGAGCTCCTAGCAAATCAATTTAATAAATATATGCACCAGTCACTGTGTTTGGCATTGTGGAATTTCACAGCAATGGATAAAGAACCAACTCTGGGTCCAAAGATGCACAATGAGGCATAAGAGGCAGGTGCATTTAATCAATGGTAACAAGAGTCAGATTAAATAATGCCATAATAAAAATATTTTGTGATGTGGGAGTGAGGTCAGTGTTAGAAACAATGGCAGTAGGTTCAGAGGCATTTTACTGAAAATAAAAATATATTTAAGACAAAATATTTTTTACTAACTAGCAATCTGAGTTTCAGTTACCTTATATGTTACCTGAATATATAAAATTCCTTCTCCCATATTTATTTACTTTTTTCAGTTGTTGTTATTGGTGGTGGTGTTTATTTTAGGTGAGATGCAGGTAAGGCAATGTATAAGAATGGACATAGCAGTATGTAAAGTAATGTGGTATTATCAGCATCATCATAATCCTTTGATGTTTTTCATTTTATTTGTTACACAACAACATTCTCTATAGCCACTTGGTATGGACATTGTGTACAATTTTAAGTTAGGATTTATGTGGTCAAAAGAAGAAGGGATTATTTCTTTTTTTTTTAAGATTTATTTATTTATTTGTGAGAGAGAGCGAGAGGACATATACAGAGGGAAGGGCAGAGGAAGAGAGAGGGGGAGAGAGAATCCTAGTGGATTCCCCGAGTGCGGAGCCTGATGAGATGGGGCTCCCTCAATCTCAGGACTCTGAGATCATGACCTGAGCCAAAACCAGCAGTTGGACTCTTAGCTGACTGAGCCACCCAAGTGCCCCAAGAAGGGATTATTTCTTTTTACCACCATCCCCAGGCATTTTATATTTAGGTCTCTTCCTAAATGAAATTTCATTTTAATTATGTCATCAATTACTTCCTTCCAATGATACTCAACTGTCTTGTGTTGTTTTGTTATTGTTATTTTATAAGCTCAAGAAACTACCAACATCACCACACCTATGGCAGACTGTATTTTCCAAAAATGGCTTTAACAGTATCTCCCATGCCACATTCTCTTCTTACAATGTGACTTTGAAGCTCTTTCCATTGAAATGTGGAACTGGTCTGCAACTATGGCAGAAGCAATGACATGTGACCCCCAAGGCCAGGGCATAAGAGGCAATACAGCTTTTTCCTGGTTCTCTTAGGATGTCATGTCCAACGAAGTTCAGTCAGCTCACAGAAAGATCCACAGGGAATTTAACTGAGCCCACAGCCCAGTCCTTGGGGGAGCTGGCCAATGAAAGAGCAAGACAATGGTATAAAGGCCTAGTTGCTTCTGCCAAATAAAGGACTCCTGTCACCCTCTGTGGCTGCGAAATCAACAAGGCCTTTATATTCTCTAATAATGAGTTTTGGTTTTTCTCCTGTATGTCAGTGATCTACAAATTATTTTGATTGTAAACATCTATTAATAAATAAGTTTGGGGCACCTGGGTGGCTCAGTTGTTAAGTGTCTGCCTTCGGTTCAGGTCATGATCCCAGGGTCCTGGGATCGAGCCCTGCATCAGGCTCCTTGCTCTGCAGGAAGCCTGCTTCTCCCTCTCCCACTGCCCCCTGCCTGTGTTCCCTCTCTCGCTGTGTCTCTCTCTGTCAAATAAATAAATAAAATCTTCCCTCTCTCACTGTGTCTCTCTCTGTCAAAAAATAAATAAAATCTTTTAAAAATAAATGTTTGACATATACCCTCAATATATGTTTATATGTATTTTTGACATATATACGTAGATTATATGGTATATATATAGATTTTATGTTATAAATGTACTAAAGATATAAATTTTTAAAAGTCAAAAATACAAATTATAAAAATATTCACATTTCTTGTTGGTACCCAATAAATCTCTCGTATTCATTCCCTGGAACATATGTGCCCCACTTTGGAGACTACCATTTTTGACAATGAAGTCCCTAGATGTCTTATATAAGAATTGAAACCACTTAGATTTGTATTTTACAAAGGTCATTCTGGTGAGACTGGAGAATGGATAAATTAAGGCCAATTAAGGCAAGGAGGGAGTAATCACATAAAAGACTACAACACATGGAAAAAGTAGGATGTGGTATGGATTTAAAAAAGAAGCTGTGATCATTTTGAGAAATATTTGTGAGGTGGGATAAAGAAAATTTAAAGTCTGATAGAATGTAGGTGGTGAGGGATCCCAAGTTTTAAAAAACTCCTAAATATGGACCTTGAAAAAAGATGAGTGGGTAGAAAACACCATGGAACAAAGTTCAGTAATATAATATCCTTTTTTTTTTTTAAAGAAAAAATGTCCTTTTGAAAAGATATAATAAATTCAATAAATTCAATCTGGTTAGTTAGGGTTTAAGTTGCCAAAAGACATCCAGATGGAGAGAAAGAGACTTGAATATGCAACATATATTACTCCTGGAAACATTAATTAGCAGAGTATGTGTGTCAGTTGAAACAGCGATGGTGAATTACCAATTAGATCAACCAGAGAAGGTGCATGAATTGAGAAGCATTCTGTTTAAATCACTGTTATTGATATAGTAATGATAATGATAATACTTTCATTATTACATCACTGATATTTATTTTGAAACGTTCTCTGATTATTTTAAATTATTTTCTTATAAGATAAACACTACTGAATCCCAAATAAAGGCTTTAAGGAAATAAGGGAATAACTGTGTGATTCCATAGTTTCTACTGAGAAATGAAGGAAAGGACCTCTGAAGAGGAAATATTTTTACCATTAAAGTAGGAAAAAAACACCTGCAGAATCAGTTCTTATTAGCAAACAAGTAATTATTTCATAACAGTTTTATTTAGACCATTCCAGAGTCTTCCAAAGGAAGGAGGGGACGCTCCCAATTACAGAAATACGCCATTGACACTTGAACAGCATGAGTTTGAACTGCACAGGTCCACATACACATGGAATTTTTCCAATACAGGACAGAACTGTAAAAGTATTTCTCATGATGTTCTTAATAACACCTTTTCTCTAGCTTACTTTATTACAAGAATACATTATATAATACGAATAACACACAAAATATGTGTTGACTGTGTTAGTAAGTTTCCTGGTCAACCGGAGACTATATAAGTAGCTAAGTTATGGGGGAGTCAAGAGTCATATATGGATTTTCACTGGCTGGGAGTTGGTACTCTTGACCCATGCATTTTTCAATGGTTAACTATATAGTATAAAACAGAGGACTCCTAAAACTCTTTTATAAGCAGCAAACCTTCCTCAGCAGAAATATGGTATATATGGTACGCCAATTAGAATTCAATAAATTCCACTTTCTTTTGCTTTAATCCCACCTCTAATTTCCATAAAGTATATACCAATATCTACCACAGCTTGAAATTTTTAAGTCTATAAAATATTTAGAATACATTACCTTTTCAGAGTCTCCTTTTTCCTTAGACAAGATTACTTCTTCCCATTAATTAGAAGTTGTTACTTGGATCAAAACAAACAAAAAAAGGTGCAGTTTCTTAAGAATCATGGATGGGGCATCTGGATGGCTCAGGGACTTAAGAGTCTGCCTTCCGCTCAGGTCATGATCCCAGGCTCCTGGGATCAAGCCCTGCATTGGGCTCCCCGCTCAGCGGGGAATCTACTTCTTCCTCTCCCTCTGTCTACCGCTCTGCATGCTTGTGCCTCTCCCTCTCTCTGTCAAATAAGTAAAATCTTTAAAAAAAACATGGATATACATCACAATATAATGTTTTGCTCTTCTAGAAATTTGGCAACTATCTGACATTTCAAGAACTTACCCGGACCCATTTATTATTGTTGTCATTTTAAAATCAATTTAATAGTATTGAAAACTCACAAATGGTCATAACAAACATTTAGAACATTAGAAATGAAGTGTATCTCTCTCTCTTTTTTTTTTAAGAAATGAAGGGTATCTCAATAGGAAATGCTCCTCAATGAGCAAAGTCATACTTTTTTCAACCTAGGAAAGACAATAATGATAATAATCATATTTTATTTTTAGATAGAAATTTATCATCTAGAATATACTTCCACTTGCCTGGTTTCATATTTTTAGTACATCAGGCATGGTAGGTATTATTACTCCCATCTTACAAAAGGAGAAACTGAGGCACTGAACGAGTAAGTGCTCAAGATTATGCAAAGAACAAAAGATACCAAGTTAGTACCAGAATGAACATTTGATACCTTGTCTTGTTTTCTTTTCACTATACTATGAAATCTCCACTAAACTGAAAATGAGACCAACAAACATTTATGATTGTTTTGCCTATCCCCTAGCAATCTGGGTTGAGGCCAAACCTTAAATCTACTCTTGTTCTATTTATCATTTTACACAAATGAGTCTTGCCAGAAATGCCAGATAAATGTTCTGTGGAAATAACTAATCAACAAAGCAATGTGAATAATAAGCAAAAGAACTGGCAGTTTGTCCACTCATTTCAGTAAGTGGAAAGTTGGAACACACATAGACACACTGCCAATGCCCAGGAATGTATGTGAAGTATTGAAATAGTGAACTGTAATGGGACCCGCTCTCTGAGAATTATGGTATGTCTGGTAGGTGCTCTTGGGAAGCCTACTGAAGGCATGTCCTGGAATATGAATGAAGGAAAGTTTCAAAGGCAGAGTACAGAATCAGGAGATGAAGACTAATTGTCTTGGCTTTTTTCCATTTGAAGAACTCCTTATAAGATGTATCTGTAAACTGTATAAATCTGGTCTTATCTCTGCAACTGTGGTGTCCCTCCCACCAAAGATTCTGCCATGCTCTCAAAGTCTCCAAATATTTTGAGAAGTCTATCACAATTAACTTTAACATTGCTCATATAATTCAAATATCACAGAGGATTATATAAGAAAAGGAGACAAACTTGTACCAGGAAACTAAAATTTTCCTTGCTAAGTTTAGGTAAGATGTCTTCTATGTGATTATACATTACTATGTCTCCACTCAGTGTTTCATCCCACTGCTAAGGAGAAAAACCTAGAGGGAGCCAGTATAAGCATGATTATTTTGATACTTACCTTTTGAGTCTTGTCCTCAGTCAGAATTCCTACAAACAGATTCCAAGAAAGAGATTTGCATGCAGGAAGTTTATTTGGAAGGAATCTAGGGAATGACAGCAAGAGAAAATGAGGAAGCAGAACTAGACAGCAGGTTTGTGATGAAGTTTCAAAAGAGCTACATGGGGCTTGGAGCTAAAATAACACTTCAGATTTGTCCCGAATTGAGGTAAGGAGGCCAGGCTTTTGTCACTCCCCATCTGGTTGTTGGTTGAATTTTCCCCAAGAAGCGGTCATAAGCCTGGGGAAGTAGACCACAACTGGAAATAGCTTTGTCATTGATGTAGTTGGTATTATTATCTGGGGAAACTTTCAAGAGAAAGGAGAGGGGAACAAATTACAACACTCACTGTTGCCGTTACTCCTAAGGCTGCAACTAAAATTCATGATCTCCAGGGGCACCTGGGTGATTCAGTCGGTTGAGCTTCCAACTGTTGGTTTCAGCTCAGGTCATGATCTCATGGGTGGTGGGATGAAGCTCCTTAGAATCAGGCTCCTCGCTCAGCAAGGAGCCTGCTTTAGGATTCTCTCTCCCTCTGCACCTCCCCCTGTGCTCTCTCTCAAGTCTCTCTCTCTCAAATACATAAATCTTTTAAAAAAATAAAATTCATGATCTCCATATCTCATTTAGACATTGTTCCTAGGACTACTGATACCAGCTGTCCTAGTCTGGGTTCCCTGAACATAGGAAGTAAGACAGAGATTTGCATGTGAAGGTTTTATTGAGAAGTGCTCTTGGGTAAAACACCAGAAAGAGCTGTGTATGATTAATAGAAATCCCTCATCCAGTATGGTGGTTTAAAGAAAGGATAATTCAGAAGAGGTGACACATGACCTGGAAAGGATTTTCTTAGTGACAGTGAAAAAACAGGAGCAAGTAAGACATCTTGAGAAGAGTGAACATCACACTAATACATGTAGACGTGTGTATGGAATCTCAAACATTGGATATTGCTGGAATGTAAAGTGTGAGGCAAAAAGTAGGAAAAGATGAGGTTGAATGGTGGTACAAGTGTTTGAATGATAAACTGAAAAGCTTGTAGGTAATGGGTCAGGAAATGAAATGACCAAAATTGCATGTTGGATCATTCTGGCAACTTTAGAAAGAAGAGATTTGCGAGGAACTGTATCAAATGCAAGGAAATTAGGAGACATAAATGCATTCTCGCCTCTACACATGTAACTGTCAGTAATCAGTTTTATCAACTTCTCACCCTTCCATCATTCTCACCACGCTGAGTCCAGGACCAGATCTAATATTTTTAACTGGAGCTATTGAAAGAGACAGAGTCAGAGAGAGAGGAGGGAGGGAGACAGACAGACAAACAGAGGCTGAGGAAAGGAGAGAAGTGGAGAGAGGGGGGAGGGAAGAGAGAGACGTGTATTAGCTGCTAAGTGATGGTATTTTTCTAATGATTTTTTTCTACTTTCACCATGGCTTTTAATAAATTTCTCATTAGATTTAAAACTGGTTTGTATAAATGTGGAAGTTTTTTCTTACTCAAATTTTATTTAAATTTTAATAGATTTTACCTCTTTTCATTAGCTCTTTAGTAAATTTTTTCCCAAAACTTCATAATTTTTAATAGCAGCACTTTATTTTGCCATTTACAAATATACCTGTCACTTATTTATACTCTGAATTTCTTGAATTAAAGTCCTATTTGGAAGTTAACTAAAAAAAAACTGTTACAGGGGTACCTGGGTGGCTCAGTCAATTTTGTGGAAGTTTAAAATTTTGTTTTATTAATAATAAAATCAGATGCTGTTTTATCCTGTTAGTTGAAAATTCACTCTTAGAATCTTTCTTTTTTTAAGATTTTATTTATGTATTTGAGAGAGAGAGCATGAGTGGGGGCGGTGGGGGGAAAGGTACGGGGAGAGGGATAAGCAGACTCCCCACTGAGCAGGGAGCCCAACTCAGAGCTCAGTCCCAGGCCTCTGAGATCATGAACTGAACTGAAGGCAGACATTTAACCAACTGAGCCACCCAGGTGCCCCTTCACTATTAGATTCTAATTGACTTTGATTGATAGCTAAACTAACAGGAATGCTCAAGGATTGGAGTGTAAAAGGTATTTCAATTCAAAATCTAGAGGCTGTTTGTGACTTATGATGGTCCAATAATAAATGGCTAAGTATAGGAGAAGGCTCACTAAGAAACCCAAAAGAGATGTGCCTAAGAGGAATATTTAAAGAATTGGGCTGATGTCACTAGCTGTTAAAGATCTAGGTAGAAGACAATCCAAAGGAAAGCCTGTTATCCAATAAATGGGACAAGGAAACATCATTTGGGAATTGCCTCAGGCTGACATCAATACAGGTTGTTCCCGCCTGGAAATTACCTTTGCTAAAGAAAGCAGTTTTCAAACCAATGAGAGCCATTGGGAACATTGCCAGTATAATCAGGGCCAACACAAGCCACTTCCTAGCAGAATGACGAGGGCAGAAAAAGTTGGCCTTTTCAATATACTTTTTGCCATGAAGAGAAGGTAACAAATTTCTCCAGGAAATATGATAGGGTTGAAAGATTACAAAGTGAGCATTATAATGCTCATGACCTTTAATTATAATTATAATTATAATTATACTCTTCGGCCCAGTGGATGTTTTGACCTCACAAAATTCACTGGGTCCAAAATGACCCTATATGAAGTCGATTTTGCTTCATAATAATCCTGTGATACGGAGTTAATTTATTTAATGTTTACATGCGGAATCAGTGGGCTGTGACTTACCTAAAAATTGTGAGACCAAAAAGTGACTGAGTCAGGGCATAAACCAGTTTTTCCAAACCCAGTTCCACATAGTTTCTGTGATATGAAGAAGAAGGAGAAGAAGGAGAAGAAGGAGAAGAAGGAGAAGAAGGAGAAGAAGAAGAAAGAAGAAGAAAGAAGAAGAAGAAGAAGAAGAAGAAGAAGAAGAAGAAGAAGAAGAAGAAGAAGAAGAAGAAGAAAGAAATTGTGAAAATATATTATTAGCTACATGACCTTAGGAAAGTTACTGCACATCTCTGGATGTGAGAGAAAGAGAGAAAGAAAGAGAGAAAGAGAAAGATGAGAGCAGAGGGAGGAAAAGAGAGGAAAGGCAAAGGAAAAAAAAGGAAAGGAAAAGGGAAAGAAAAGGAAAGGAAAAGGAAAGGGAGAAGACGGAGAAAAGGAAAAGGTAGAGAGGGAAGAGGAAGGAAGGGAGGAAGGGAAGGGAAGAAAAGGGAAGGAAGGGGAGGAAGAGGAATATTGGAAAATATGCATCCTAAATTCTTAGCTAATATCCTGGAAGGTAGTATGGAAAAACAGTTCCAGAGGTCTTGGGGCACCTGGGTAGCTTAGTCAGCTAAGCAACAGACTCTTGATTTCTGCTCAGGTCATGATCTCAGGCTCATGAGATCAAGCCCCACATTGGGCTCTGCACTGAGTGTGGAGCCTACATGAGATTCTTTCTTCCTCTTCCTTTGTCCCCCCTCCCCTCACACTCTCCCTCTCTCTCTCTCTCAAAAAAAAAAAAAAAAAAAGAATGTGGTCTCTAGAGCATGACTTGCTAGAATTTACATATCAAACTACACAATCTTGGGCAATTTCTTCACCTCCCTGTGAATCCATTTCCTATATGAAAGTGGGGATAGTAATGGTACTTACCTCATAGAGTTACAAAGGTTAAATGAGTTCATTGAATAAAATAAATAGAAGAGCACCTGATGCATGGCAAGTGTCCTGTACATATTATTATCGATGAAACTGATAATTTTGTAATACACCCATAAAAAGAATATGACTTTTATTCTTTATGTGCAGAGTAAAAGAAATGGCCTATTAAAACATTATACTGAACTTCCTTCAGATTATAGCGTGGCTTACATAATGTGTCACAAGTGGTATACAGGAAATATTCTTATACGAAAGAGTGATCTGAACGAGAGCAAGTGAAGCTGTTTGTCAAATGTTTGTCATAGGATAAGGGTAAATTATCGAGTTTCTCCCTAGTCTGAATAAAATAGCCTATGAGCATATGCAATTCTATTTGATCTGATTTTGTGCTCACAAAGCAAAATTCTGGCTATTGATTCTGTTCCACATGTTGATTGAAAATGAGAAGGTAACTTCTTGGGTAATAGACAAGAATTTTTCCACGTACTGGACTAGTTTTTGTTGGTGGTGGGTTTTTTCCCCTTATGGTTCATAATTACTCAGCATTTGACTTATCAGTCATTTTTCTAGAAGTTGGTTCAGTCTGCTTCAGCCCTCCAGATTCTGGTTCCCCGTGAGTGAATTTTGGACCAGGAGAGTAGAGGACCACATCTGGACCACAGTCACCTCAATAAATGTCATCAATCTGTCTAGACCATGCTGCAGGATCCAGTCACTTCAAAGCTCAGGCCCATCCCCACATCTCTTTAAATAAAATGAGACTAGTCCATTTATAGTAACCATTCTCCATTCACATTACCTAATGATTTCCATGGCTTGTCATTTCATTGCTTGATTAAAGAATTTATATAGAAATAAGTCACAGCCCAAAAGAAAGAAAAAAAGCCAGGATCACACAGGTAACAAAAGGAAAAATAGTTACATTGGACTTTATCCAAATAAAAAAAAACTTTTGTGCATCAGAGGACAGTAACAATAGAGTGAAAAGACAACCCAAAGAATGAAAGAAAATATTTACAAATCATATATCTGATAAGGCTTTAATATCCAGAATATATTTTTAAAAACTCTTACAACTTAACAAAAATAAAACATTCCAATTAAAAAATGGGCAAAGGATTTGAATAGACTTTTCTCCAAAGAAAATTACAAATGGCCAATAAGCATATAAAAAGATACTCAGTATCACTAATCATCAGGGAAATGCAAATCAAAACCACAATAAGATACTACTTCATACCTATTAGGATGGCTATAATAAAAAGAAACAAACAAACAAAAAAAAACAGAAAACAAGTGTTAGCCAGAATGTGAAGAAATTGGAATCCTCAAACATTGCTGGTGAGAATGTAAATATATACAACCACAGTGGAAAACCATATGGCAGTTCCTCAGAAAATGAAACATTGTATTTCCATATCATCCAGCAAATTTGCTTCTGGGTCTGTACCCAAAAGAATTGAAAGCAAGGATTCCATAGATATGTGTGCACTCATTCATCATAACATTATTCACAACAGCTAAAACATGGAAGCAATCCAAGTAGATAAACAAAAAGTGGCATATACATACAGTGGAATATTAGCCTTAAAAATGAAGGACATTCTGACCCATGCTACAACATGGAAAAACCTTGAAGACATCATGCTAAGTGAAATAACAGGTCATAAAAAGAAAAATACCATATGATTCCACTCATATGTAGTACCTAAAGTAGTCAAATTCATAGAGCCAGAAAGTAGAATTGGGGTTGCCAGGGGCTGAGGGAAAGAGTGAATGGGGAGTTAGTATGGGTATAGAATTTCAGTTAGGGAAGAAGAAAAAATTCTGGAGATGGATGGTGGTAATGGTTACACAAGAGTGTGAATGTATTTAATGCCATAGAGCCATACACTTTAAATGATTAATATGTTTTATACATACATACATATGTGTATATTATGACAATTAAAAATAGTTAAAAGTTTTAAAAGTCAGGATCAAAGAATGAAGGACAATTTACATGGCCTTCCCTCCCCCCACCAAAATAGTAAAAAGCAAAGAAATAAGCTAATAGTGATTGATGCATACACTGAAGAGGCAAAAAAAAAAACACATCTACTAACTTAACCAGGAATCTATGACTTCTCCCCTCATGTCTTCATCATTGGCAAGACTTCTATTGTACTTTATACCCAACAAGGGCTCAGAATGCACTGGTGATTCAATAAGAGTTTAATAAGGAGTTACTTCTGTGTACCTGGATCTCTGTTTTGTGCTCTAAAATAACTAAAATCAACTATCTAGTACTATGGTAATCCTTCCAGAGAGTATTCAATTATCACCTTGGATATGGTAAAGTTAACTTGAATTGTTAACTAAATCTTTCCTGCCGCCTGTTTTCTTCTGATAGTAGATTCTTCAAAAAGCATGTGAAAATCTGTTATTCAGAGATAAACATCACATTTGACATAGTCACATAATGTTAAATTAAAAGTTATTCTAGATCAATTCCCATTAGTACCTTTATAATGGAAGTTCCTAAAAAAAAAAAATCAGATGGAATTTAAAATTGATTTTTTGACCAGAGCTCTGAGTCATAGGATCTAATAAAACAAAAAACATTCTGATATTTATACTTGGGATCTAAATCTGACACACTGTCTGATTTAATGTAAATCTAAATAGCAATATTTCTGACAAAAATAAATATATATATGCATGAATACACAGAGAAAAATTACACATATGTGACTCATTCATTCTCTGATGATCTTTTTCATCTTTGGCGTCAAGAAGAAAAAATTTCAGTTTATGTATTTTCCCATAGGAAAAATATTACCTAGAATACCACACAAAGCTTCTGAAAAGGTTTTTCTTTCTCATTTGTCTCTAGCCAGCTCATCAAGCATATACTTCTTGATTATTCTTTCTAAAGCACAGCTTTGATCATGTCACCAACCTGCACAGAAACCATTAAGAGTTCCCCATCCAAAACCTCATTCAAACAGTACAGGACTTATATCAGTCTGCAAATTCCTTCTCAAACTCTCCTGCACTATTATTCTTTATTCATCTTCCCCTCTAAATAGAACTACCAACCTGACATTCCTGAAGAAGCCCCCAAATTTCCAATCCCTAGACCTATTCATTCTGCCTGACTGAATACAGCCCCATGTATCTAAATTCCACTCTTCTACGTCTAATGCATTATAATAATCTTGCTTAGTATCATAGTAGAGTATAGGAAGAAGATCTATGTATTATGATGTCTTTCCACCATTTGTTTACAAATTAATACTACATACTCTACAGCATTTATTAAAAGCATACAAATAGGAAGTAAGACAGACATTTCAGCTTCCTAGGAATTTGGAAATCTATGTTCTACATGATTCTATGTATGTGTATCTTTCCGGAAGTAAGAAAAAAGCTTAATGAAAAAGTTAATCATTGTCAGTTTGTTCCTCTAGAAATTTTGACCTGGAAAGAGTAAAAAGAAACTGTGTATATACAAACATTGTTGTTTGTTTATTCCACAAACACTTATTGAATACCACACATATACCTAAAATTATAGAAGGCAATGGAAGTGATGGAAAAATACAGAGGTCTGTTACAAATTCCTTTGGTTAGGAGTAAAGAGGCATAACCATAATACAAGGTCGAAAGTGACACATTGTAAAAAGAGAGATGGCTGTGGAGCTAAAAGGAAGAAGAGAGGTTGTGTCAGCTGGGAGGATCCCAGAAAGTTTCATGTTAAAACAAGATGTTTCCATTTATCTTCAGCAAATGTCAACCACAATGAAAACACATTAAGACAGCTAAGTATAAAACCCTTCAGCATGAATCTATTTCCATGGTGTCAGTTCTATATGTTTATATAGATTTTTTTTTCTTGGTCTCATGAAAAATATTTTAACAAATCTATGCAAACAAAGCATTGAAAGCCACGTTTGCCACAAAACACTCATGTTTTTAGATATTAGTGATTTGGAAGATCATAGAGTATATTCCCATCTTGAACTACCTGTCTCTTAGAGATTTGGGGAATTATTTTCAGACTATTCCTCCTTGGAAACTACTGATGCTGTATGATTTCATCAGCACAAAATAGTTTCATGAGTAGGAAGGTGCTTATTTCAGGAGCTAAGTTTGAAGGGCTAGAGGTCAGTTTATGAACCAATTATAGTTTATTTCAGGATGTTTCTTGTATTTAGATTATCTCTGAAAAGACATACTCCAGAAGCTATGCTTTCCTTTTTTAGATGAATACATGGATTCCTGTGGTGAAGAGCGAAGCAACAAAAAAATCCTGTTCAATTAATAAACCCTGGAATCTTGCTATTAATAAAGGATAAATAAACCAATATAGTAGTTACTTGAAAAGTGAAGCAAAGCAATGAATTTTAAAAATGTAACTTAATACATGTTTATTTAGTTTCTATAGGCATGGTGGACACAGCCATGAGAAAAGCAAACAAGGTCTTTGTTCTCCATGCATCTCATGTTCTAGATGCATGAGATATGGGTTATGCGCAGAGGGGATACCATAGGTAGGAGAGGAAGTAAAATAGATTTGATTAGCAAGTAAACAAATTTCAAAACTTCATTTCAAATAGTGGTAAGTGCTATGAAGACAGTAATGGAAGGTGACTTGATAGAGAATGGGAATGGACTTTAGGTGGGCAAGGAAGAGAGGCATATATAAAAAGATGATGTTTGACCTGATACGTGGGTTTTCAATTTACAAAACAATAAGCCATGTAAAAATCTAAGCAGAAAAGCAAGAAGGGCAAAGATCCTAAGGTAGAAAACAGTTTGGAAGATTCAAGAAGAAAAAAAAAAAGCTAGAATAACAGAAGAATGGTGACTGAGGCTGAGGATACTACAAAGTGAAGCTGTAGGGTTAAGGAAGATCATTTTAGGTTTGTGTAGTGTATATAAGCAGTCTGAATTTAATTCTCAAAACCCTGATTTGAAACCATGGTAAGGATTTTTGTATACCTTTGTATACATTAGTGAAATGAAATTTTATTTTTATATTTGTTCAAAAAAAACATTCATTTTTGAGGAACTCCTACATGCTAGAGTCTGGAATTGGGGAGAGAAGGTAAACAAGAGGAGAGATTTAGTACTTTACTGTGTAAGAATTTATACAGTGATAGAAGAGAAAGTGCTAGAAGCCCTGGGTATATTACATTTATAAAGTATTATGGATATTCTAAGGACTGATCTATTTCCCAGTTGGTAAGATCCTTGTATATAGCATAGCATGTAAATTGAGCCTTGAAATATAGGTATGAATTGAGTGTGTGGAAATAGAAGGTGGAAGGTGCTTAAAAACGGGATTAAGAAAGAAAAATACAGAACCTTTTCTGGAACACAGCAAACAGCAATTACAGTAAAGTGTTGTTGATATAGTGCACATATATGAGACAATGAAGGGAAATTCATCCACTCATTTATTCAGAGAATATTTATTGAGCAAGTACTATGTGGGAGGTACCAAACTAGATACTGGTGAACAGTAGTGAATAAAAAAGGCCTTGTTTTTATGGAGCAGTCCAGTAGGGGGAGACAGACAATAAACAAGTAAATACAGACTACAAAGTTGTGATGAGCGCTTTGGAGGAAAATAAAGCTGAGACAAAGGAAAGGCAGTTCAGTAAATGGTTAAACTTGTTCAAAGAGTGATCAAGAAAGGCCTTTCTAAAAAGTGACATTATAGCAGAGACCTGAAGGACACAGGAGAGTAATTCATGCAAGCATCTCAGTAAGAGTCATCAAAGCAGAGGAGGTCATAGGCAGAAATGCCCAAAAGCAGCAGCAAATGTGAAATGTTCAAGAAAAAGTATAGAGAATAGGATAACTGAAATACTGGGAGTGAGCTGGAAGGTGATAGGAGATGTGGTCAGCAAGGTGAGGTGGGAGGCACAGGATAGAGATATGGGATAGGATATATAGCACCTAGTAGATGATACCAAGATGAGCCACTGGAGGACAATGAATAAAATAGGAGAATGATGTTTCATTATCAAGAGACACTGTGACTATTGTGTTGAGCGGAACCAGAAAGGATAAAATAGAAGCTGATGGAGCAAATAGGAGGCCACTGTAGTTATCAAGGTGAATGATGGTGGCCTGGAGCTGGGTCTTTATGGAGAAAGTGATGAGAATGGGACAAATTCTGAAAATACTTTGAACTGATAGGATTTGATAATGGACCAAATACTGGGCAAAAAGAGAAGTCAAACTGACACCAGTATTTTATAGCCCAAGCAACTAGAAGCATGGGGCTGCCATTCATTCAGATAAGGAAGATTCTAGGAAGAGCAAGTATTTGTTAGACTGTCTAGATATCACTTTTAGATATAGTAAGTTTGAGATGCCTATCTGTAACTAAGCAGAGATTTTGTGTAGACAGCTGCATCTACGGGTCTAGAGTTCAGGGAAAATGGGCTGGAAATAGAAATTTGGGAGTCATCAGGAGTTACAAGATATTTAATGCCTTGTGACTGGAATATAATAACCATGGGGTAAGTCTACACAGAGAAAAGAAGAAGGTCAAGGATTGAACCCTGCAGCAGTACAAAATTTAGAGTCCAGGGAGAGGAGGTAGAAATCAGCCAAGGAGAGGGGTGCTAATGAGGAAGAAAATAATAGAGTCAAAGGAATTAGTGCCCCAATAACTAAGTGAAGCAAAGAAAGAGTAACCAACTGTGACAAATACTTTCAAGTAATTTGAGAACTAAAAAGTAACCATTGGATTTAGCAATGGGGAAGTAATTGGTAACCTTGACGAGCAGTTTGAGTGGACTGGTAATAATTAAAACGTCACCAAAGTAGAATCAAGAGAGAAAAGATGGAAAAGAATTAGTGAAGTTTAACTCCTCTAAGTTTTGTTGTAAAAAGTAGCAAAGAAACAGGACAGTAGCTGGAGAAGGATATAGGGCCAAGAAAAGGTTTGCCTGAGATGGAAGAAAATTTAGTCTAGCTGTGTGCTGCTGGCCATGGTCCAGCTGAGAAAGAGAAATTGATGAGCCAGAACAGAGAAAGAAAACTGCAGAAGTGATGTATTTGAGTGCTCCAGAGAGTTGGTATCTAGGGCCCCAATGGTTTATCCATACTAGTAGGAGGGAAAGCCAAGTATATTGGTACTAATATTTATGGGGGAGTAGATGTGGTAGTAGAAACCTGCAGAAAGTTGGTTTTTTTTGTTTTGTTTTGTTTTGTTTTAAGATTCATTTATTTATTTATTTTAGAGAGAGTGAGCAGAGGGAGGGGCAGAGCGAAAGGGAGAGAATCCTGGAGCAGATCTCCCACTGACCAGGAGCCCAACTCAGGGCTAAATCCCATGACCCAAGATCATGATCTGAGCTGAAATCAAGAGTTGACCGCTCAATCCACTGAGCTACTCAGGCACCCCCAGAAACTCTTTTCTAATTGCTTTTTCTTCTCAGTGAAATAGAAAGCAATTTCATCAGCTGAAAGTACAGCTGGAAAGGAGGTGGTTATAGTGGTTACAGGAGAGAGCAGATTTAAGAGTAAAGGTTTAGGAGAAAAAAAAAAAAATCCCTAAATGGATTGTGGGTCAGGAGAAAATGTTTGAGATTAGCAGGTATGCATTTAAAAGTGGTATCATTGAGAAAAATGTGTGTTTTTCTCCAGTATGATTGCAGGGTCAGTTTAGGTGGAGCATTTAATTTAATCAAATTTAATTTTGTGAAATTAGTATGATGTGAGGGGCAGTATTATGCATGAATGGATTCTAAGCAAGGTAAATATATTGGGGGGTAGAAGTACAATGAAAAGTGGTAAGATCTAAAAAGTATGGTTTCTGGAGTATTGCTGGAGGTTGAATAAAAGGGAGACAGATCTAGAGCTTGTGGGTATTGAAGATGTTGCCATTATTGATATTTGATAAAGTCTAGTTGTTTCCCTCAAAGTGTGTAGTCAAAATCAAATGGAAACAAGATCATTTGGTGAGGAGGTAAGAAAAATGAGAGTAAAATTATTAACTGTCAGTATAAGAAATAATGACCACAGATTCAATCTTAGAGTAAGATACTCTGAAACTTTTAAGAAGGAAAGTAGCATGATCAGTACTTTGAAACAGGTCATCAGAAAGGAACATGGAAGGTGAATGAAAGTAGGTAGAGATTGAATGCAGGAGAAAAAAATGAGCAGTCTGCTGGTATAATTCAGAGCAAAAAAAAAGAGGCAAAAATTGAGAAGAGGTTGGGTTGTGTTCTGTTCTCAGTGTAAAGACAGCTTATGAAGTGAATGCATTGTCCCAAGAATTTGGCAGTCAAACTAATAGATAGGCATATAAGTAAACAAATTTGATCAGATGTAATAAGTGCTGTATCAGAGGTATTACTGAAATGTTATGTAGACACAGAGAAGGGATTGAATAAGTCTGATGATTGGCTATGAGCAAAGATTAGGAATAAAGGAAAAACTTAAAGACATAAATTGTTAGCTGAAAGATGAGTGGTAATTGTCCAGGTAGAGAAGATGGAACTGGGTGTGCTAAGTCAGAAGAAGAGCAAGCTTAAAGTCCAACGAAAGTAAAGAACATGACATGTAGGGTAGGCTGTGCTGTTTTGGATTAGCTTGAGCATGGGTTCTGGAGGGGACAGGGTAGGAAATAAGGCTACACTTCAAAGTTAAAGACAGTTGTAAAGTACTTTGAATGCTGAGCTAAGGGATTTAGACTTTTTTTTCTGTATCTAATGAAAACTCGCTAAAAGTTTTCAGTGTGTACTTTGAGAGGTTTTGTGTGTCTGTAAGTTTGTGTGCAATAAGCATGTGCATATATGTCTGTTTAAGAGAGTGTGTAATGTTTCTTTTTGTGAATAAGCCAGCACTTACTTAGTCACATTTTGATCTCCCGTGAAATGAATGACAACATAAAGCTGAGTTGTAGATATAATATTGGCCCAGTAGAGAGTAAAACTAGTCTTCCGTTTTAGTACTCCAATTAGAAACATTGGATTCATCATTATCACGCTTTAACAAATGAAACTGACCAGTATTTATGAGATAGGAGCAAACCAGAACCTGGCCAGTATCAGCCGGGGTTTTGGTTTCTCTTTGAGTCCAGGTCTGCGTCTGTGTAAGGGCCAGGCTTGGGGTGCAGGGGATGAGGGGGGCAGAGATGGACATATTTGATAGCTCCAAGTCTTGTTCCATGTCTGTAACTGTGTTAAGAAATAAAAAGGCAAACTATAACTAAAATGTCACTGTGAACATTTGCATATCAAAAAATAAAAGTGGCTGTCCTCTTTTATCAGCTCAGGAATAAAATGTAAAGTCTAGTTGCCCAAAATAAAAGTTGGTCAAAATACTAGTAGTTCAACACCTAGTAAGCGAACAATGGTGTTGAATGCTGGTACATCTATACTGATTTTCCAGGATAGCATGCAGCACTGCCGTCTGGTCTGGTTAGCGTAATTTTTTTTCTATGTTTAATTCTTACTGAATGTATTTCATTTGAATTCAGAAGAATAAACCAAAACTTTAAAACAAAGCCAGAAAGTCTTCCCTCTGTTTATATGTTTATGTAATTGTTGTGACAAATCCATGGCTCCCAGTGGGTGTATGAGGTTTAAGTGGTTTCATTTCAAACTGGAAGCAGATGTGAGGACGGGTGAGGTGACCAAATGCTGTATTACAAAACCAAAACAAAACCACTGTTCAGTGTCTTCGTCTCTGCAAAGCACCAAAATGATGTGTTTTAAGGATCGGCAAAGGTCCGAATGAAACTTGTCTTCATTGGGAATTGGGATTGAATCCAAGACCAGCAAAGAATTCAGTCGTCAAGGGATTTGCATGAGGCATTAGCACCATAGGTTTCAGAGAAAACTGTTAGCTGTTGACCAAACACACAGGGCCTGGTGATTAACCATGTTGAGATCTCTTCACCTTCTACAAACACCATACTCAAAAGCATTTTAATATTCTGCCCCTTTTATATCCCCCAAGAGACTATTTCCTCTTTCCCCTCTTTGGTTTCATTTCTGCCTATCACTCCTGATCCAGCTCATATTCATTTATGAAATCACACTTGCCATGATCTTTAGAGATCATGTAATGATCATCTAACCCCCCTTATTTTATAAATGTGGAAATATGTCCCAGAGAGATATCTATTATATTATATATACAAAGATGTGATTATATAAAGATATGGCAGTCATACTATATACTGGAGGTTTCTAATTCCTCTAAGTTCCGACAGTTCTAATTATAGCACCAATAACACTTATCGTAACTAGAAAAAGACACCTGCCAGTTTACGAACATTCAATTTGTAAACAACATAATCCCATGTTGAATCCTGGGGAAGCTACCTATGCTTTCTTCATAGATTCAGAAACATGGGAGGGAGCAGCACTACTTTCAAGTTTTTAAACAGTTCCAAGATCTGAAACAAGCATTTTAATTTGATAGGTTCTCTACTATAGCACCATCCATTATTTTTATTCTTGTGTTATTCAAACACCTTGAATTTTCTAACTCCTTCTTATGAATTATTCCACCAGAGAAGAGTAGCAAGATAAATTTTATTGTTTCCTTGACATGAATGAAGATTTCAAAATAGTTAATGTCAGGTCACTTGGAATGGAGTAGTAACCTAGGATGGGAAATAATCCAGTGGCCTGCAATTTCCACGTGTGTGTGCGTGTGTGTATATAAACTAACAACTAAAACTCAGAAAAGTAGAGTAAAAAATCCTGTAAGACCACCTCGCATAGAACTAAGGTCAGAAAGCCAGCTTTTCCGGTCTAAAACCACTGTTGTTCCCTCTCTACCTACAAGTGTGAGTAGCATTGCCAATAGTTGCAGTTTCCTAGGCCAAGACCCGACCACCATCTCATCCATCTCCTCTCTACAGTGGTGACAAATTCCCTTTAAGGTTGTAATCGGTAGGGTGCCTGGGTGGCTCAGTCATTAAGCGTCTGCCTTCGGCTCAGGTCATGATCCCAGGGTCCTGGGATCGAGTCCCGCATCGGGCTCCCCGCTCGGCGGGAAGCCTGCTTCTCCCTCTCCCACTCCCCCTGCTTGTGTTCCTGCTCTCACTATCTCTCTCTCTGTCAAATAAATAAACAAAATCTTAAAAAAAAAAATAGAAGAGGAAGTTGCTTTAAAAAAAAAAAAAAGGTTGTAATCGGTAAAGAGTTCTGAGAAATAGGACAAAATCATGGTTTCCTCTCCTGAAAAATATAAAGGCCTATGGGACATAGCATGGAATTAGGACACCTAAGCAACACCCAAATATCCCAAAATGAGTCAGCTTTCTTACTCACATCCTTTAGAAGCCATGCTGTTGTATATTCAGGATGTTGTGGAGTTCTTAAGCACTCTCTCACCCAAACTCCTAAATAGCTCCCAAGCAATTGGCTTCCTGACTTCCCTAAGGGCAATTGGCTTCAATGCATAATCTTTCATTAAATCAGCAGATTTAAATAAACGCCAAGATTGGAACTAGTTAGGATCTCAGGACTTAAGGTAATAATATCACCAACATTGAGGAAAGGTCACATAAGAGGACTTTGGAAGCAGCGGTTATTATTTCAGTAAAGTGGCTTCTCATCTCTTCCATAATGATTTTTCCATTCTCTGAATTTTTAATTTTAATAGGTACCATTATTACCATGTATATTCACTAGTATTCAACAAATATGGAATCAGACCTGGATCAACAGCTTTGATTCAAATAGTAAACATGTATTGATCACCTAATATATGCCAGTTACCATGCTAGTTTCTAAGAATATAAAAATGAAAAAAAGTTATTTTCTTCGAGGGGTTGGCATGACAGCAATTCCAGAATACTTAGTGGACCAAAGCATAGAATTACAACTTGCACTCATTAATCTATAAGCAAAGCAGCAAAAAAAAAGTAAAACCTTACTTCCATAAGGCAAAATTTAGTTGCTGTGATCAAATGCCCCCTGAATAAAGATTTCATAAATTAGTTGATTTATATAAAATTCCAAATCTCAAGAAGAGCAGGTGAGATGAAATGAAAATTCATAAATTATCATTCTTCCATTTTTCTAAAGAGAGGTACAATTTTTTTTTTAGAATACTGGTTCTATATGAAATTACAAATGGACAAATGAGGCATTGGTCCTTTGAACTTGATTCTAATACATCTTAAAATCTAGAAAAATAGATTTTTAAAAATATATAAACCTTGCTCATTTATATATATGTATATATATATATTAAAGTATATACAGATATAAACCAGTGTTTCTACAAGAAAAGGCTATAAACAAAATCTAGCACTATAGAAGAAATGGGAAAGTATATTCAAAGATATATTCTGACACAGAAGAACAAGTATTTCCTATGTCATGCAAAATCTTCAAAAACATAAAATGTAGGTGGAAAACTCCTCAATTTGTTATAAGAAACTAGACACCAAAACTGCCCTCATGAGCCCACACACACTCTAACTAAACAGTCCCGTTTATATACTTAGATTCAAAATCTCCTAAATAATGTATTTAAAAATCTGACAATAAGCTGAAAGAGTAACATATTCTGAAAAAAATGAAAAACTTCCCAAGACTACAATAAAAATATCTTCTTTGTTGTTAGAATTTGTTAATTTATTAGAACTTGCTTGATACATTTCAACTTCATTTTCAACTTTTAAAAGTTTTTAGTGTCTCTTCAGTATAGTATTAAACTGATTATTTTTGTTAGTTTTTAAATTTGTTAGTTAATTTTACCCAATTTGAAAGTGTCTATCTTTTAGAGGAGAGGATTATTCCTTTATATTTATTGTGATCCTTATCTGTTGGTCCTATTTCTCCCATCTTTTTTCCTCTAATTATATGGCAAATTTGGGGAGGGGATTGTGGTTTTGTTTTTTTTTCTCTTTCCTATATTTTAAGTTGGAATTTTATTTTCAACATTTGTACCTCTGGTGATTTCAGTCATTATAATTAAATTTAAACTTATGTCCTATGGCCATCTAGATTTAATTAATATCTATATCCACTTGATGAACAAAAGAAACCTTAGCCCAATTTTACTTTCCTTCCCCCCTTAACCCCATCTCAGTTGTCTCTCATTGTAGAGAATCTGGAAATTTAATTGCAGATTTGTATTTATATCCTAATTTTTACATTGTTCATCAGCAATTATATAAACCGTGGTTTTACTGTGTTCTTCACTAGTGTCTTGTGTCCTACATCTTCCCTTTCTTGCATTCTTTTTTTTTTAAGACTTTATTTATTTGAGAGAGAGAGACACAGCGAGAGGGGGAACACAAGCAGGGGGGTAGGAGAGGGGGAGAAGCAGGCTTCCCGCTGAGCAGGGAGCCCAAAGCGGGGCTCGAACCCAAGACCCTGGGATCATGATCTGAGCTGAAGGCAGACGCTTAACGACTGAGCCACCCAGGCACCCCTCTTGCGTTCATTTTTTATTTCATTAAAATATAATCTCAATCAAGTCTTTTAAAACAGTCTGAACCCTGAACCCAAAAACATTATCTGAAAATGCTTTTTGTTTTGCCTATCCTCTAGGATGCTAGTTGACTGTGAATGATTCCCATTTCAAAAGCATTCCCTTTCATAATGTTAAAGAGATGGGTACTATAAATAAATAAGCACTGGGACATGGTCTTGTATTTGGAAGATTAACTTACTATGAGAATCATGCTTTTGATTTTGACTCCCAGCTTGTGATAGGATTAAGGTCGATTATTTTATCTCTTTATAAAATAGTGTAAAATAAATACCTGCCTATAGGCATTAAAGAAAAAAAACAGAGATGTATTAAAGGTCAAATGTTAAAAACTAGTGTCAATCTGCTTCTTCTCTAGGCAACATCCTGTTACTGCCATCACCATGATTGCTGTCGTGTTTTTGCACACACTTTGGGGCTCCCTGAGCTTTCTTGGCAATTCCCCAGTCTCACTCTTATGTTCATCTATTGGGCTTTGCACTTGCCATCTATGTCTTCAACTACATGGTTGCTTTTCTCTTTTTTTCACTCTGAATGATTTTCTCTCCTACATTATCTCTACTCTCTCTCCTTTTAAAACTCCGTTTGGCTGATGTTGAAATATCAGGATGTATGCTCCATGTCTCCTAATTTTTCTCTTATGCTTTCTGGGTCTTTGGCTTTTAGCATGGAGGCCCAATCTTGTGGCCATTGATTTTTTTTTTTCCTTCTCTATCTGTGTCCGTTCTGAAAATCAGCTTAGTTTTAAGATCCCGATTTTTTTAATGTAAATATATAAAAGTTCAAAGAAAATGAAAACTAACACTAATATTCTCACAAAATACAAAGTATTTTCTCAGATTTTCCTGCAGTCCTATCTTACAGATAGACTTGAAGTCTTTTCTACTTACCACCTTCTTCATTCTCTTCCTTCATTTACTGAGGCAACTTCTGTCATAGTATCATGAGAGCTGTACTCCTTAAACCACTTTTTTTTAAGATTGATTTATTTATTTGAGAGAGAGAGTGTGTGTGAGAGAGAGAGCATGAGCGGGAGGGCAGAGAGAGAGACGGAGAATCTCAAGCAGACTCCACGCTGAGTGCAGAGCCTGATGCAGGGTTCATTCTCACAACCCTGAGATCATGACCTGAACCAAAACAAAGAGTCCAAAGCTTAACTGACTGAGTCACCCAGACGCCCCCTCCTCAAGCCACTTTTGATTGCTTTTACTTAAGTATATATCCATAAGCAATATATAGAGTGTTTTAAATTATACAACTATCATTCCACAATATGTATTGTTTGCATCTTGCTTTTTTATTCAGTCATTTTAAATATTATATGATATTCCATGATGTAAATATACATTATTTTCCAAATATATTTTCTTATGAGTAGAGAACTAGGCTTTTCCAACAGACTTTGCTACTATACAAAATACTTAAAGTATTCTTACAGAGAGTAAGTATATTGTTTTTATTGCTTCCATTTTAGTAAGTGTACATCGAAGTGAGCACTCTATAAAACTACTGAATGTCTAATTTACCAGAATATACCCAACTTCCTACTGCCTCAAAAGTGTCCTCTTACGTGTTTTGGGGTTATGATTTTCTCTAGTCTCACTTCAGTTACATCTGTTTTCCTTCTTTTCATAATTCTTCAACTATTTCTTTTATCAGATGTTTCCTATTTCTGGTGTTGTAAGGGATGCTTTACCCATATAGAAACATATTGTGTATTTTTTGTATTTTCATATTTTGTTTTCAACCCAATCACTTCTGGTTTTTGCACCTACTGTAAGCCCTTTTACTAGGATTTACACAATGACCTCCTGAGGGTTGATCCCTCTTCTACTTTTCCATCCTCTTTATCAATTCTCTACAATATTAGGGTTATTTTTTTAAAATTATAAGTGATCTCATATCACTACCCTATATCCATAAAGCCCTTGGTATTTTTCTGTCTCATTTAAGCTAAAATATAAATCCTTATCCTTTCTACAGGGCTCTGAATGATGCTGACACTGTATACTATTCCTCCAATCTTACTTCCTTCCAACTTGCCCTCACCTTCCCTGTCCCAGCCATTTGTAGATTCCTTTTTGTTTCTTGCATACTCTGAACACTTGTCTTAGAGTCTTCACATATACCATGCCCTGTGCTTGGAAAGCCTTCCCTGTTCTCTCTAATTTGCTAATTTCTTCTCATCATTGTATCTCAGCCCAGTTTGTATTTGCAGAGGAGGAACTCAGGAAAGAAATTATCTTTCTCTTCTCCACAGAGAAAAGATACGTTGTTGTGTTTCTAAGGACTGGGATTCCCTTCAGCAAGAATGCAAATTATTTTTATGAGGTGTTAAGAGCTGAGCCCTTTCCTGATGATGGACAATAAGCTGAAAGCTCTCTTTTGTGTGTTAGGACCTAAGTGAGAAGGACTGACCTGGAGGAGATTTGGAAAAGGACATGGTTAAATAGTACTAAATTTGGATACCTGAGTCCCATCCAAAGATCAATTCAGAGATTAGCCAGTGACCTGCAAGAACCGGGACAATGGGCTGGAAGGAATAACAGGACTGCATTCAATTGCCCAGGTCTATACAGATCTTAGGCAATGACTCTGGTACAGGGGCCCAGGAATGCCTCATCAAGGCAAGATAAAATTATAGTTACAACTCTGATTATTAAACTTAGTGTTTAACCTTACATATGTCACTTTATCCTTATATACATCATCAATTAAAGTGATAATCTCAAAGATTTTATAATTGTCCAGAATCTCTACAAAGCCCAAATTACCAACAAAGCTTCTTTTTTGCAGAAGATGATGATTTTGTTGGTCACTTAGGGCAACATGAACTGGAAATCCCCTTGGAAAGGGGGCCAGTTTGTTTCACCTTATTGTCTAGGTTTGTTTACCTTATAATTTTGTCCCATATTTGGGAAGCCAGAAAAGTACCTGGTATAGTATTCCTTCTTTCCTGTTCCCCTCAGGTGACTCTGAAATGATTGTACCATACACAAATTACAGATCGTGCATAAGCTTTCAAACAATAAAGTTGTAATTTTAGAAATGGCAGAGAAGTTACCCTGTTCTTTTTCTTCAATTAGTTAGAATGTTTTGGGCTGGATATCTTTTTGGAACAATCTCTCACACCTAGTTAGTCTTGCTTGTCAGTTTATATGATAGGTCTCTGGGTGCCAGAAAGAAAAGTCAACCCTGGAAAGTGATTTTATGAGGAAGCCCATTTAACTTTTATGTCTTCATCAGGGCAGTCATTATTTCTGCTAGTAAAAGATTTCTAAATTGGTCTATAATGTCAAGCATGACATTTAGGGTGCAAGTGTTTTGGTGGTCTGAACAGTGAATAAAAGGGGTTAATAACAATCATGTGCATGCAGTTGTCCATTGAGCTGACTGGCTTGTGAGCATGGCATACGTTTGAATGTCAACTCAACTTGTAAAAATAACTTGGACTCTTAAACACTTAGGTCTGTATAATAATTTATGGACATCAGATTAGAATCCCATAGAGTGCTTTGGAAATTTATTTAGGTAGATTTTATTCCAGGAAAATCTCATCATGTAAGTTTGATAGCTAAAACAGTGTGCTAAATGTTCTAGGCAATTGCCTGCTAACTTTAAATTTTGTACATTAAATATAAAATTATGCCTACTGAATTTTCAATCCCACAGTATATTTATATAGAATTAAGAGCAGGAATGGATTCAGTTACCATCTGACCCACTCTCTATTTTTCATGTACGAAAACTGAGACCTAAAGAGGAAGTGGCTAATATGGTTATACAGAAATTTACTGCAGAGCTAAGAATAGAACACAACTTTCCTATACCTGGTGTTCTTTCAACCTCACCCCAGATCATACCAAGTCTAACGACACATAAATGTCCATATATAAATGTGTGGATGTCCAAGAATATAGCGTTTCAACCTCTAGTTCTGGTATATCAACTACTAAAATGAGGCAAATTCTTTTTTCCACTCAAGGGTAAGGTAAATAAATAAAATTTTGAAAGAAAATTGTAAACAATTTCCAACACATATTTAATCATTAATATTCTCACTGGTTAGGAAAAAACAAAGAAATTATCATTTGAATCCTAATAAAATCATTTTACAATGATGGATTTCTTTTTTTTAAATTTTTTATTTAAATTCAATTAGCCAACATATAGTACATCATTAGTTTCAGATGTAGTGTTCAATAATTTATCAGTTGTGTATAGCACCCAATGATCGATTTCAAGTATGAAAGGAAAATAACCTGAAATGGAAGGAATCAAGTAGCCTTCTAGGGACATTTATTCAAATGTAAACAGGCACCTTTTACAAACCCCATCTATGTAGTTGGAACTAGAAATGATAGAAAAACTTGGAAGAAAATGTCTTCCTTGCTGAGTTTCCCACTTTATTAAATTATACTATTTCACTTTATGGTTTAAAATGCCGTGCTGAACAATGTATGAGGCCAAGGGTTGTTTTGATAATTTATAGTTAAATAAGTTAAATTTTAGATTCACTCGATTATTTGACCATATATCATCCAGCTTGATTTAGATTCGAACTTACTCAAAGTCAAATCAATTTCTTCTATAGGAAGGACTGAGATTGAGGAGCAAGTCACAGTGATAAATACCACAGATGATGATATATTTTTTTACCAATTAGAGTATAATCCTATTTTTAATTGCTCTCTTTTATTGTCCACTAAAATTATAAATTACCAATTTGACATGGTAAACACTTATTGCAAATTTAATCTTTTCTTTTCCTTTCTCTTCCCTTTTTTTTGTTTTTTTATTTTTTTGTTTTTTAGACTTATGTTCAAGCCATCTGTATGGCTACATTTTTCAAGATAATGAGTCTGAAAAGTTGTTTTATTTTTTTTTAAACTTGAAACATAAGTTTCCATGAGAATTTTCAGAAAAAAATGTGACTGTTTAAGAAAATGTTGCTTCAGAGTAGTGACTCCACAGAGAAGAGACTTCTCCTCAAAGAAAAACAATTGATAAAGAGATAGTTACTCTTACTGTGGTAATGTATATATTTGTTAAATCACTATATTGTGCACCTGAAACTAACATAATATTGTATGTCAACTGCACTTCAATTAAAAAAATAAAGGCCAATTAAAGAGGATATCTTGGGATGCCTGGGTGGCTCCGATTAAGCATCTGCCTTTGGCTCAGGTCATGATCCCGGGGTCCTGTGATGGAGCCCCAAGTTGGGCTCCCTGATTGCAGGGAGCCTGCTTCTCCCTCTCCTCCCAGCTCATGCTCTCTTTTGCTATCTCTCTCTCTCTAATAAATAAAATCTTAAAAAATAAAAAAGAATAAAGAGGATAACATATTTTTTCCTCAGTACAAACAAACAAAAGACAATGAGTTTCTTATCATGGCTGTGCTAAATTAGAGTAAGGTGTAAATTCTGTAGCTCCATTTTCCACAATAGAGTATATTAAGGAGTAAAATAAAGAAAATATATATGAGTTTTTCAAATTCTTTTATTCATTTTGAATTTTTCTAATTGAAGGCCATTCATATTCAGAATTCTATAGTTCCATCTGACATATCAAATTATCTCTTACAGAAAGAATCATACCTAAATTTTAGGGGTGCTTGGGTGGCTCAGCCGTTAAGTGTTTGCCTCCAGCTCAGGTCATGGTCCCAGGGTCCTGGGATCAAGCCCCACATAGGGCTCCCTGCTCGGCGGGGAGCCTGCTTCTCCCTCTCCCACTCCCCCTGCTTGTGTTCCCTCTCTTGCTGTGTCTCTCTCTGTTAAATAAATAAATAAAATCTTTAAAAAAAAGAGTCATACCTAAATTTTAAGATATTTGTATATTATTTGCATATTAATTTATGGAGATCAGAAAGCAATTTTTTTTAAGATTTGTTTATTTGAGACACAGAGAGTGAGAACACAAGCAGGGAGGAGGATCAGAGGGAGAGGGAGAGGCAGACTTTCCACCCAGCAGAAAGTCCGGCATGGGGCTTGATCCCAGGACCCTGAGATCATGACCTGAGCTGAAGGCAAACGCTTAACCGACTGAGCCACCCAGGCGCTCCCAGAAAGCAATTTTTAAACATATTCCTTTTTTTATTTGTCCTTTGAATCTTTCCTCGTGCCCATGCAATAACATTACTGTTGTTGACATAAGTGTTTTCTGTTATTTCTTTAAAGAAATGAATTAATTAACTTACATTACTCAAGTTTAATCTTGGAGAAAAGTTTTATTGAAATTTTCATCTACGTTATTCTTTCAGTTTATCCCATACAATTAACTCTTGACCCAGATTCCTACAGACAAATATAAAGTCATGGAAACAGGTAGGGCTAGGAAAAGACTAACATTGTAAAAAATCTTTACCAGGGTCAGAGTGGAAAACAACAGAGTAACCAGCGCCCTTTATTGCGCATTTTTTTCTGCATTAAACTCTTTGCTAAACATCCTTCCATAGATTCTTTAATCATCAGAGCAGCCTTAGGTGGGTACTATTAAATATCCATAAGGAACCTGAGAGAACTTAGGAAACTTGAAAATAATTACAGAATTGGCCAGAGGCAAAGCTGGTAAGTAACAGATCTGGGATTTCAACTTAAATGGTATGATTTCAGTGCCTTAGGCTAGAGTGTATCGGACTATTTTTTAGGTCAGAGGAATCAATCTATTTAGGAATGGTGGCACAGGACATGGCACCTCAAAGGAAATGCCCCTTACCTAAAAATCTGAGTTCTCTTCTCTTACATAGGATTGAAAGGTGCAGAATATTCCAAACTATATTCCAATGGGATTTAATGAGAATTAGAAGGCAATAAGCAGTGTCTAGTTAAAACAGTAATTTTGTTCAACTTGACTTGATTGTCCATTTACAATTTATGACTTTATAGTCGACAGTGCTATTCTGTCAGACAGTCTGATTTCCTTTCTTGTTCTCATATGCTCTTCTCCAAACAGCAACAGAACAATCTTTTAAACACATAAATCATACCATCTCCAGGCTTAAAATGCTGTAGGGCTTCAGTCACATTTAGAATGTATCCCCCTCCTTGTGCGGTTCTGCAAGGCTCTGTGTGAGCTAGCCCTTCCCAACACATATGACAACATCTCCCCCCATTGCCCTTGTTAGGACTTTCCCCTCCACCGTTTTCTTTCTTTTTTTTTTTTAAGGATCTTTTTTTTTTTTTTTTTTTTTTTTTTTTTATTTGACAGAGAGAGATACAGCGAGAGAGGGAACACAAGCAGCGGGAGTGGGAGAGGGAGAAGCAGGCTTCCCGCGGAGCAGGGAGCCCGATGTGGGGCTCGATCCCTGGGATCGTGACCTGAGCCGAAGGCAGCCGCTTAACGACTGAGCCACCCAGGCGCCCCATCCCCTCCACCCTTTTCAATCATGCTCCTCCTCAAATATGCCCAGCTCATGCTCTCCCTGAAAAGCTCTTCCCTCGGATTTTTCAATGTTTCAATTCCTCATTCCATTCAAGTCTCCATATATACCTCCTGAGAGAGGTCTCTCCTCACTAACTCATTTAAAAACCACCCCCAGCCTCATCACTCCACCCCCTTCCTGGCTCTCCCCGCATGCTTTTATTAAATCTTAGTTTGTTTCCTTTTTTATCTGCAAGTTCCCCGGGGGCAGAGAGACTTAAGAGGAGCACTGTTCACTGCTGTGTGTCTAGTGCTCTGGCAATGCCTGGCACTTAGTAAGCATTCATCAGCTATATGTGGGAAAAGAAATGTTATGATCCTGAATTATTTTAAAAATTACATTTGTTGGTCTAGGCAGGCACACTTGTTCACTTTAAATCATATTGAAAAAAATTTTGGAGTATAAAGATGTTTAGGAGATAGCAGATTATATTATGAAAGCACATTTAGACTACTCATTAGGTCAAAATTGTGTACTGATTTTTAGATATAACTTTTAGCCTATGGTTTCACTACAGTGTTTAAAGGAGGAGGAAGGATGGATGGATGGATGGATGGATGGATGGATGGATGGATGGATGGGTGGGTGGATTCTATTTCTCAATACTCATGTATCTCAAAGTGATTCACAAACAGCAGAACCTCTGATTATTTCAAAGAGCCACAGATGGAGTAGCAAGGGTAGATGGCTCAGCAACCAAGACAGGGATCTCTGGCCTGTTTCCCTCATTTGCAAAATCAGGGAACTGGGCCTGATGGTTTCTAAGACCCATTCTAGTTTATTTTTCTACAAATTGATTATTGTAACTTTAAAAAAAATCATCCAAACTCTAAAATATCAAAAATAAGAATACAATTATACTAATTTAAATGTATAGATTATAGCTATAGATGCCAATAACCTGCAAGAATCCTTCCTGATTAACAAATATAACCACCCAGATATTCCACTCACTAACCGTGTGACACTAAGAGAGTAGTTTCATCTTTCTATGCCTTAATTTCTTCACTTGTAAAATGGAATTAATTACAGGATACACCTTATAAGGTAGTTGTTAAAATTAAATGAACTGATGTGTGATGCACCATTAATGTATTATGCAGCATATTATGAGTGCTAAATAATTGTCAGCTAGTGAACACAAACACAGTTAATGAACTTAAGGTTTTCAGAACAAGTTAAAGTGAAATATGCTACCAAATCTTCCTAAAACTATTAATCAACTTCTACACTCCTTTTCTGAATGAAAGAAGGGATGTGGGGAATAATTCAAAAAGTAATTTTTGAACATAGACCTGATTTAATTAATACAAATTCTGAATCCACTCAGTTCAGACAAATTATATTAAAATATAATTATTTTACCTCCAGTCATTTATGTAGATATTCTAGCATTGCTTTTTCATATTAGGAATATGTTATAAGAAATATACACAAAGGAATTCACCCGTTACCACAAAAAGAAATGCGTATGTCTCTTCTTTAATAAAACCAGGAAGTGATGCTTTTGCAAAACCATATATGAGGAAGAATCCTTGCAAAATGTTTCGGTATTTGACCCAAATCAGAGGAGAACAAGAGAAGAGATACTTACATTTAGAATTAAGCAATGTACAGATTTCACTAAAAGTTTGTGAGAAGTTCCTAAATAACATAATCCAGATTCTTTTGTTAGAATAATTAAGAAAAAAAAAATCAATGGGCCTCAGAAGAAAAAATAAATTTCCTGTGGGTTACTACTCACTATCTCTACTCAGTAGAGAATTAGAGAAGGTGAAGCCATAAGACAGACAACGTAAGCATACCATCTTCAGCTTAACTCAGCTATGTTGCTCTGAGCTGCGATAACTGAGAAGATGCAAATAACCTTTAAATAAACAAGAGAACTCTGATCTAGGAGGCTTCATTGTGAAAAATAATGACCCTTACTAACAATCTGCATACCTAGAGAGGACTCAGATTAAACATACCCAGAGCAGAATACACCACAAATTATGTGAAAACGTATTCTAAAAATGTGCCCTAGTTGTCACCGCCTATCATGCCCACGTCCACCCTTTGCTATGCCACTGAGCAAATAATCTGGAAGGTGAGCTAACTTTGAGACATCACAATAAGCAAGAAGTATACAACATGGGATTTATATTTTCTATTTTTTTCAAAGATTTTATTTATTTGACAGAGAGAGAGATAGCGAGAGGGAACACAAGCAGGGAGAGTGGTGGAGGGAGAAGCAGGCTTCCTGCTGAGCAGGGAGCCTGTCGTGGGGCTCAATCCCAGGACCCTGGGACCATGACCTGAGCCAAAGGCAGATGCTTATCAACTGAACCACCCAGGCACTACTGGATTTATATTTTAAATAAAAGGTAATAAAACAGGAAAATAACCTGAAATAAAGAACGCTCCTGGAAAATGAAATTTTCTAAAATAAATTTCCGAGTTCATTATAGTAAAAGAGAACATAAATAATTTGTAAAGAAACTTTAAAGAATAATACAAGAGAAAGAAGAAAGTTAAGACAGTGGAATATGAAAGGTAAACAGGGAGAGATCAGGAAGACCATTAAAAATCACAGCGAAAAGCATTATTAAAATTTGAAAATATGTTAAGATTTGCAAGGCATATGATTGATACCGTGAAAACTGAAGCAAGGAGGTAGAGGACAGATATAGACATGCAAAAACAAATGGGCAAGACGGTGACCAAAATGCTGAAAGACAACAGCTATGGAAAGCAAACAAAAGAGATCCAACCTAGCCATAAATGGTGTTCCTGAAGAAGAGAAAAATACACACATGGAATGAAAAATATCTATGTTAAGAGAGATGTTGCTCAATGTGGAAAATTAACAAGGAAACCTGGTTCCCTTTTTGACATTAAAACTGTAGATTAAACAGAGAAGGAGGTAAGAAAATTTGCAAATCCCAAATGATAAAGAAGGAAAAAAGAAAAATGAATGTGGAAATAACAAAGATGTACAAAACATAAAAGATTTTATAAATAAATGTAAATCTCAAATATAAATGTACATTTGAACATAATTTGATAGTTAATGAAAACATAAAAGCAAAATATTCCTCAGAATTTTATTATTTTATGTAAGATAGTATTGAAATATCAATAATAAAATAGGTTCTAATGAAAATTTGCAAAATTTAAAAACCTAGATGGATAAAGTAGAAAGCTATAAAATGGAAAAATTGACACAAAATTATAAAATTTGACATATCCAATAATCATTTTTTTCCCAATAATCACTTTTAAAAACTGAAGTGGGAATCAAAGAACAACTCTTCCCCATCCTCTAAAAAACTCCCCGAACAAAAACAATTATATAATTAATTCTCACAAACTTGCTTTAGTACATGGTTGTAGATAAATAAAATAGAGGGAAAGCTGATGAGGTCATATGAACCTAAGCCCCAAACTAGAATAAGGATAGCACAGAAATCATAGCTATATTTCAAATATGAATATAGTTGTAAAAGTCCTAAATAAAATGTCTCGTAATCAAACACAAAAGTGTCTTAAAAATAATATATTTTGTTCAGTAGATTAAACTCGGAAATTCAGATGATCTATCACATTGGTGAAGTAACGGAAAAAAATCAATCAGTAGATACAGACAAAGCATTTGATAAATATTAACAAGTATTTATGTTTAGAAAAAGAACATGGGGCACCTGGGTGGCTCAATCATTGAGCATCTGTCTTAGGCTCAGGTCATGATCTCAGGGTTCTGGGATCGAGCCCTGTGTCGGGCTCTCTGCTGGGCAGGAAGCCTGCTTCTCCCTCCCCCACTCCCCCTGTCTCGCTCTGTCAAGTAAATAAATAAAATCTTAAAGAAAAAAAAAAAAGGAAAAGAAAAAGAACATAAAACTAGGAATAGACTCAAACTCTCTTAATTTGATCAAAAACTTAGGGGAAATCTCATGATTCATGAAAAATCTTTAGTTAGACATATTATCTTTAAGATCAGAAATAAAACAAAAAGGCCTGGTTACACAGGCCTATGATTGAAAAAAATCAATTGGTGATTTAAGGATAAGAAGAGAGACAAAGCTGTCATTATGTACAGATGATAGAATTAACTATATAGAAAACTCAGTATAATGAAAAAAAATTAGAGAGTCACCTGGGATTCTAAATACAGGATGAATTTACAAAATATGTGCATTTATTTATATTGGTAATATCTAACTGGAGTATATATTAGATGCAATTCACAGTATAAAAGGAGGAAAAAAAGATAGGCATTCACTTGGTGGCACCTGGGTGGCTCAGTCGTTAAGCGTCTGCCTTCAGCTCAAGTCATGATCCCAGGGTCCTGGGATCCAGCTCCGCATCAGGCTCCCTGCTCCGCGGGAAGCCTGCTTCTCCCTCTGCTGCTCCCCTTGCTTGTGTTCCCTCTCTCCCTGCCTCTCTCTCTGTCAAATAAATAAATAAAATCTTTAAAAAAAAAAAAAAAAAGATAGGCATTCACTTAACAAAGAATTTACCTTGCACAAGACATTAATGGAGAAAACATTTTAGTTATATTAAAGGATATAAAGGATATAAAACATGAGCTAAATTCAGAGATTAATTTCATGTTCATGGATGGAATTTTTAACATTACAAAGATGTCAATGCTTCCTCAGATTATAAATTCAACACAAATTTGGATCAAAATTCAAAAAAGATTGTTGTTGGGGTTTGTTTTTTGTATTTTTTTTTTTTTTGAGGAACTACAGAAAACTACTTAAAAATTTATCTTGAAGAATAAAGTCCACAGATGGTTATTTCAGTTTGGAAAGAGAAGAACAAAGATTCAACCTGCCAGGTAATAAGATACATTGTAAGCCACAGTAATAAAAAAAAATACTGTGGGACCAGTTCCGGAACAAATAACTACACCAAAAAAAAAAAAAGAAAAAACCCACAAAAACAACAGAGAACTTAGAGTAATACTCATGCACACATGGAGTAAAGATGAGTAGAATGCAGGGGCTAAAAGCATGGACAATAGAACCTCACTGCCTACACCGGAAACATGGTTCTGGTACTTAATGGTTATGTGACCTTGGCCTAATTATTCATCTCTCTGTGACTCAGTTTCTTCTTTTGTAAAACAGGAAATAAATATAGTGCATTTATTTATTTATCTATTCATTTATTTTAGTGAGAACATTTAAGTTCTCTCTTAGCAAATTTCAATTATATAATACAGTGTTATCAATTATAGACACTACGTTACACATTAGATCCTCAGACTTTATTCATCTTATAGCTGAAAGTTTATACCCTTTTACCAAACTCTCCCTCATTCCCCCTATCCTCCAAACCCCTGACAACCACGTTTCTATTCTCTGTTTACCGTTTTTTTTTTTAATTTTAGATTCCACAGATAAGTGATATCATGCAGTATTTGTCTTTCTTTATCTGACTTATTTCACTTAGCATAATGCTCCTAAGGTAACTTAATGCAAGGCGGTGGATGTGTGTGGTAAAGATGGGAGGAATCCTTTTACAGTGTATGTGTATATCAGATCACCACAGTGAACATTTTAAAAATCTTACAACTGTACATGTTAATTATGCCTCAATAAAACTGAAACTTGAAAAATATATTTTTTAAACCAAAAAAATACCTCCTTAATAGGGTTGTTGTAAAGATTAGTTGAGTAAAGCATTCACAACACGGGTGGGCGTTGGGTGAGTACTCAATAAAGATTAGTTGTTAACACAAAGCAGAAAGGAAAAACATGCCCTCCTTAGTAGATGGGATCATGGATACTGGTAAAAAAGGCTCTAGAACTCCAGGTGAGTTTTTAAAAATTAAGTATTTTAATTTTTAAAGTATAAATCATAAGATAAGCATTTGATAAAGTTGATTACATTAAAATTCAGAATTTGTGTTTATGATACACAAATCTTTAACAGAAAGGTAAAAGACAGCAAGGAGATATTTGCAACATCTAATGCCAAAAAATATCTTTAGACTATAAAAAGAACATGTAAAAGTTATTAATATCAAAACCCACCAAAATAAACAATGACCAAAAATAACTCTAAATGGCAGAAGTTATGCTATAAAAGAAAATTCTGTGAACACTAAATCATTTTAAATATAAATAACATTAAACCGCTTTGAAAATTATGGTTATTGAGGAGAATGTAAAGTTGTAAACTTTATGCTGTAAAAATACCAGACAGTAAAAATTGAAACGATGGAAGCCAGTGAAGGAAGTAGGAAGACATATGTACACAAATTTCTTTTTCTTTAAAGCAGGGAGACAATAGATAATCTGCAAAGCTTATAAAATGGGAAACATTATTAGGTAGAGAAATCAGTGCAATCATAACTTATCTCCCTAAATTACTAGACTGAAAACAAAAGTACATAAAACAAACCAAATGTAGACTAGATAAGGGAATTCAAAAGAAATGCTGAAAATAAAATCAAATATAAAATTAGAAATCAGAAATATGGAACATGCGCTAAATTTCCAAAGCCCGTTATCCACGTTCCTAATATGCTCTATGTTTCCTTCTCATGGCCAGCATCTTTTTTTTT